>NW_017731623.1:1404221-1497248 GCF_001890085.2 Hipposideros armiger | reverse complement strand
TACATAAAGTTATTGAACTCAAGTTTTATTCATCATAAAATTCATATAACTCCTCATCACTTGCGGGAAATGCAAGTAAAAAAATCTACAACCACTGTAGAAGACGCACCCAGCTTTGAGACCCCAAATTTTTCAAAAAAGGGTACGTCTTATACATAGGGAAATACGGTATTTAAGGAGTAGCTACATTTTGATTGTCCTGTCCTGACAGTTCACTGGACTCTCAGTTGCAGAATTGGTCAGACTACAAGAACACCAGGGTTGTTCCCAGTAGGAGAATCCACACTGCAGTTTCTCTCTCAGTCAAGAGAAATGTCCATGAAAGTGGACTCCCAGGTCAGGTGACTTGGGCTTAAGTCTTGGTTCTACTAGCTGTTGGAGATACGCTGTTGAACAGATTACGTAGCCTCTTTCAGCCTCTGTTCTATGTCTGCAAAATGGGGCTATTACTAATACCCTGTGCATTGGGTTGTATGAATGAAAAGTCATACTACTTATAAAACAGAAGGGAGTCTGGAATGCAGTCCTAATCACTCAGATATTATTCTTCCAGTTTGTTTTTATAGGCATGATCACCTCATCTCTACGTTTCGATTTTCTTTAGTTTAAGATCATTAGACAAGATAAAATGGAAAGTCTCCTCCAGTTCAAAATTGAATGATTTGATATCTGTATTCCTGGCACACTCTTTATTAAGTCTTATACGGCTCATGATTGTATCTAGTTGTGGCGGTGTTTGATAGTGAATTTACTGGCTGTATTTTGTAAGCAAGGTTCCTTGGCTAGCTTAAGTGATGACACGTTACATGATTTATGGGTATTTGTTTTTCATTGACAAAAATCATGTATGTTCTGTACCTAGTAGTTTCTAGTATTTGTTGTGCTGAGGACTAAGAATGGAAAGAAGACAATGTCTGTCCTTGAGAGGCATGTGGCATATGACTTGTAGAATTTTGGGGGAAGTGCTGCCCATAAAATGGACTATGTCAGTCATCATGTTATTGATTGAGAGGTGGTCAGAGGATAATTGTGAGCCATTTATTATTCTTGCAAGGGGCCCTGGGGCTTCAGGTGTGCAAATTGCCCTTTCCTGAATCAACAGTTTCTCTATCTTTCTGGATTCTCAGTTTTGCCTTGTGTTTGGCTCAGATCCCCTGAATTTAATTTTCCTAATTGAAAAAGCCAACCCTTGAGGCAGACAGGTGGCGTAGACAGTTGTATCCCTTGAGAGAAATGACACTGTGACTGGCCGGAGAGCATGATGAGTTGGATGAGAGCTGTGGTTGGGTCAGGTGTTCAGAAGGAATGGATCAGGTGAGGGGAGGGGGGCCGCCCCCTGTGTGCTGGGCCCCCGAGCTTGCCTTATTTCTCTCACTTACTTCTCACAGATACCCTGCAAGTTGGTCATTTTAGCCATGAGAGTGGAAGCCTAAGGGGTTAATCTACTTGCCAAAAGTTACAAAGTTGGTAAGTCACAGAGCCTGGATTGGATGGAGCCCAGGTCTGACTTACTCTTGGACTCATGGTTTTTTTTTTTTTTTTTCTTCTCTCCCTCTAGTCTCCTTGGTTAACTTTGTTTTATTTCATGAACCACAGAGTATATACTTAATCTCTTCCCCTGACGTCATTAATTTGTGTTGTTGGATACAAAGGGGATTAGATTTGACAGTGAGTTTGGAACAGGAGCTCGGGATCACGGGGCGAAGGTGAGGTGACTGGACATAATGGTGGGAAGCACAGGCAAGGAGAACCCATGTGATCTGGGGGTTAGAAATCCTGCCTTCTGATTCCGTCAGTCCCATTTGCCTTGTGGGGCTTTGGGGCAAGTGACAGCCTCAGTTTTCTCACGTGTAAAATGGGAACAGTATTACCTGTCTGGCAGGGTTTATGTGAAAAATAAATGTCAAAAGCCTGTAAAATGCCTCACATATTTCTGGCCAAGTCCGTTGCCCCCACTCTGCTTTCTAAACCCTCACATGACATCAGTGACCATGAGGCCCATCCCTTGAAACAGAAACCTCCTCGTATATCTTTGTGGATTATTCCTATTAGCATTTTTACAAGGATATCTTGGCATGGAAGTAGACTTAAAATTGCACGTTGAAAAGGGCACTTCTCCAAATTTAGCTCCCTTTCCAGCTTTAGGTGGAACATAAGAGAACTGCTTAAGACTTGTCTTCAGTTCTTAGTGACATTCTCATAGGAGTGTCCGCTTTCTGCTTTATGGGAACCTGGTCTGTGTTTCTTTGGACAGAGGAGGGAGAAATAAAGAAATCACATAACATGTGACAGCTAGAAAACATCTTCCCGTGATGGCTTCCTGCTTCATCTTTACGTGAATTTCAAAAAGTTGTCCTTTGAAACGGAATTATAATTTTCTCCAGGAGAAACTTTTAGATACTTGATTCAAGGGCATGGAGGACAAATCGATTTTAAATATGACCTAGGGAAACACACTGTTATAGGAAAAAAGAAACCAAATAGGTAGAATTCTTAATCAGGTATTTCTTCTTTGTTTTCTAATTTTTCCCCAAGAAAATGCAAATTCTAAGAAAAAGAGGTTATAATAAAGGTCTAACTGTAAACACAAACTTAGTGGGTCTGGAGTTGTTACACATTAAGCCAGTGTGACACTTTGCATATTTGAGAAACTATAAAATTAAAATTGACTTCCGAAGAGTGAACTTGAGACCCATTAAGTTTCTCACTCATTATAGAAATCTTCACTTAAAGAATTTTATTCAACCTCAAGTTGACTAAGGTATAATTTTCTTAAAATTCCAATTAACTGAAATTTGATAAGAATGTGAAACATTTTACTGTGTGTCACCATTGGATGGTATAATATCGCTTTATTTCTTGAAAAGTTACTTTTCTGACAACCTCATCCATCCAGAACACTACTAGAGCCTGGCCAGAAGCCAATAAGAACCCCCCTGAGACTCAAACAGCTGCCACAAAGCCCATGCATCGTATTCTGTGGAAACGATAGAGAGCTCACAAACGTATATTGAAAATAGAGCATGGCACTGTTTGGCTTAGAGACAGAGAATCATATATTTCTCAGTGGCCCTTGAGAGCGTTTCTTCATTTATGCCCAGTAATATAATTGATGTTCACTTCAGTAGTACACCTGATCAATAAACAGCTAGATTTTACATACTCTAAGAAAGCCACAAGTATGCAAATAAAGACTTTTTTGTTTATTACAGTCAACTAAAGATTTGGAATGTGGAGACATCAGCTCAGTATTTAGACCACTGTCCCCAGAACAGTTCCTGTCCATAAATGTACTGAGTGAATAAAGGAGTTAAGGACAGAAAGAATATAGACATTCGATTCCACAAAACACCTCATTCCTCAGTTCTTGCCTAAATGAAGTGGTACTATAATTTTGAATCTAGCAAATGCTCCTTTGCTAAACCCTCTGATTTATCGATCACTCCCCGGCAACCAGCCTCCAATTGTGTTCACACGTTTTGTTGTATAATCTCTTTTATGTAATTGTTTCACTGCCACTCTTCCATCTCCTTCTCCCACTTCTGAGGAGAGAATACAACACCACCACAATAACGATTTCTTCATTCTAAGGCAGCTTTGTTTGGGAAGGGGCTTTAGAAAATACTCGTTAATGAAATCTGCAGCACAGGCTGTCTGCAGCCACAAAAAGTGTGATTACATTTTAATTAAAGTATACTTAATTAAATCCTATTGGCTGAAAGTAAATGGAAAGAGTGATTAACCCTCTTTAACTGTTTTTGCCAAGCTTTCAGGTGCCCTGCCTGGTGGGGACCGCTCCTGCTGGCAGATAGAAGGACCTGTTGGAGGGATCGGCCGTCGTTCACTACTGGCTTCTAGCCCCTTTTCTCACTTTCCCAACAAACTATCTGTATGTAAAAAAATAACATTCTAAGACAAAAAGCTACATTCTTTGCTTTTTATCTTTACCTGTGTAGCAAAAGGTGTTGGGAAAAGTACGTTGATGCCTTTTGACTCCTCTCACTCTGGGTTTTTGTGGCAAACTCTTCCTTCTAATCTAGAATGTTCATCTTTCCAATGTCTTTCCATATTTTAGCCATTTTTTAAAAGTTCATTTGTTCCTTTTCTGATACCAAACTTTCTGGGAGGTCATCTTAAGTGGAAGAAAGAGCGATAAGCAAACATTTACAGAAGGGGACTCTATTAAAAGGAATCACCTTGTTTTTGGGAGACATTTTGTGGTTTGAAAAAAATGCGATTATGTGAGAGGATTTTTCAAAATGTTTGTACATTTTTTTCCTATAGTAAGCTTTCCTTAACAGAAATGTGATGATTATCCTGTTCCTAAATCTGATCATAAGAACTTTTCTGGTACTCTGGAAAATCATAATTTCTGCCCTTAAGGAACTGATAAATAAAACTAAACTTATCTGAATAGGCTTGGAGGACCTATTATAATCAGAATTAAAGATAAACATGTATAGGAGAGGAAAACGAAAGTATTCCATTTACATTTGAAGTAAGGACATCTCAAGGATGATGAAGGATCACTATTTTTTTATTTCAAAGGTGAGACATCCTAGGGACTGTATTAAATAAGTCAGGCTGGGTTGCAATAACTAGTAGGCCCTAAAATATAAAACGTGCAAAACACTGTAGATGTTTATTCTCCCAAGTCACACTACAAAGCTGTGTTCCTGGACAGTGGGCAGCTGTCTTCCACGTGGTGATTCAGGGATCCAGGCTTCTTTTCTGCTGTGGTTCCACTGTCCCTGTGGGCTTAATGTTATTTGTATGAGTGAAAAGATGACACAGAGAGACATAGCCACTTCTCTAAATTCTTTGCTCACAAGAGGCACATATCCTTCTGTTCACATTCTATTGGCTAGCACTGAGTCATCACTTCATACCTAATTCCAAAGCAGGTGGAGAAATGTGGTCCAGCCAAGTGCCCAGGAAGGAGGGGAAACAGATTCTAATGACCAGCCAGCATTCCTGCCAGACTGTCCAGGTGAAGGTTTGCACGTGATTGACCAGTAAGCAACAGTGGGCTTGTTTGTATATTCCCTTTGGCCAACATAATGCTTGTAGAATTAAAAAATTGTAGCAAATACCAAAAGATCAGGAGATTTCACATAAATATCTGGCCTTTTGGCTTCTCTTGGAAAATTTGAGACTCTGGCAGTATTTATTTCATATTCTTGCTTGCCACTCTTGTCTAGAGGTGAGCAGTAGCTCTACCTTAGCGTGGGTATGCGCTCCTTTGTTTGCCTCAGTTCTGGCCCCTCTCTGCCATTCCCCTAGAAGGCCAAGATCAGTTGCCACTTATTATCTTACATGAAGCTGGCTTCTGTAATTCCTGTATGACTCCAGGATTGGAAACCAGAGCACTGATTCACCAGAGCTATGATATCTCTTCTCCTCTTTCTTTTCTTTCTCTTCTCTCTCTCTCTCTCTCTCTCTCTCTCTCTCTCTCTCTCTCTCTCTCTTTCTCTTTCTTGCTCTCGCTCTCGCTCTCGCTCTCGCTCTCACTCTAGTTCTATGTCTCTCCTTATACAAGAGAGGTTATAGAAGACACTCACACATAACTTATATAGGTCTAAGAATTAATATTCTGGTTGGTTAGGAAAGGTTTTAGAGAGTTTATAGACTTGCAAATGCTATTGGGAGGAAGGACGGAAGAAATGGGGAGGGGAGGAGAGGGGAAGAAGTGAAGAAAACAATGAAGGGCATGTATTTTATGCTTTTGAAAAATACTTCTAGGTCTATGCATAAAAACATACCTGCACTCTGCATAAATATGTTTTATAAGCATTATTCTATTCTAGCTATGATTTGTAATTGGAAATGAGATCTTTATCCTCTGAAACCAGAGTGTAGGAATATATATGTGTGTTTTTTTTGTGACCGTTGTTACCTGGACCAATTATATATACAGGGGGGAAGTGGTAAAAGACAAGATACAACCATGAGCTGAGAGATAATCCTTCCCTTCTGACTGAAAAGGTCACTCACCAAGATCTATGAGGCCACTGCATCAGACATGCACCATCTGATGGGTAGTGACGAGGCACTTGTTCTACTTTGCAAAGAAGTGTTCGAGAAAGCCAGAGTCCAGAAGTCACCTGGCAGGGGCTGACTCACTAAACTCACAGGTAGAAAGCCTCAGTGCAGCCATCTCTATCACGACGCAGTTTGTGGTAATGATTAAAAGGAAAAACATCACGAACTGGAGCCTTCAATTTCTTTTGATACAGATATTGCCAGTGCTGTGAAATGGAGGATACATTTAGGGGAAGCGCTACCCCAGCTAAGGGGAGCCACTGTGAGTTAATCCCTGAGCCTCGATAGGAGACTTATGTCCAGTCTTATGTCACGGTCTTATATCCGGTTGTAGATTGCTGTTTTCTAAGCCCTGTTATAAGAGCCCCAGTGGTAGGGGCTGCCATACTGGAAGTACCTGAGGCTGTAAAGATGAAGGCAGTGGTTTCCAGTCCTCACTGCAGATCAGAATCACAAGGGAAGTATTTAATACTGCAGATTCCAAGGTTCCATCTCAGACCTGTTGTACGAAAACAGCTCTGCCTTGCTGGCAAGGCAGATAGATTTGAATTTTTATGAAGTGATTATTACATGGCCAGCTTGGATCTATGGGTCTGACAGTCCACACCTGAGAAGGGCTGGGGTACGTGACTTGCCTGAGAATGGATAGCTAATAGCAGAGCCAGGCCCAAACCCAGCTGTGTCTGTTACTCCAGACTGAGTTCCTTCTGGTGGAGCCAGGATTAGACTATATGATAATGTTTGATAATAATCAAAGGCCGCAAGAAAAGACTCAGATTTGTTGAGGACCTCCTGTGCTAACGCGTTCTTTATGTGCTTTGATTTCATCCTGTGCTAACACCACAGGGTGAGTATTTTCCATTCCCATTTTGCAGGTCAAGATACTGAGGCCAAGAGAAGCCCAGGGCCACATTCTTGGCCCCACAGTTTTGTTTAATGGAAGAGGAGCATAAAATTCAAATCAACATTATCAGTAGGGTGACCCCATAGCAATGCCACACAAGATAGTTCTCTAGCTGTCTGCACTTTAAATCTTACTCTAAATTAAGTCATGAAACCGTGGCTTTAACTTTTATGTTTATTGATTTAAATTAATAATTATATTAGTAACAGGAAAAGCAAAATTAAACAGAAGAATTTCCATTTCATGCCTAAAGAGAACCATGCTTTGACCTCCCAATCCCTAATCCAAACATGGTTATCTGCCACCTTGCTTCTCAAAGAGTGGCCAGGTGTCAGAACCCACCGGGGGTGCCTGATAGGAATGCAGATGATTACTGCCACTTTACACTTGATCCAGAATCAGCATTTTAGCAAAATTCCCCTGCGATTCCTAAACATGTACAACTTGAGAAGTGCTGCGTTACCCAGAAGCTGTGGGAAGCCGGATACCTCGTGGAGGAATAAACAGGCTCATAGTCCCATCTCTGTCAGCGCTAATGTGTGAAGCGATGGTTGACAGAGCCTGGGGTTTAGCCCAGCCAATGGCCTGTAGGTAGAACTAGGGGTACCGATATAGAAAATAAAATGTTTGATTTGGTCGCATTTGCAGCGTTGTCAGTGTATTTATTTAACTTATGAAGTCAGGGTTAAAGAGGTAGGCTTGGATGCATTGAACTTAGAACATAAAAAAACACAGCAGAGTATTTCTTATGGGCGCGTGTGCGTATCCAGTGCTTTTTGATCAGGAAGGAGGTTTATTGTTGAGTTTCCACTGGGAGAGTTTATACACGAAGTTTAAGAGACTTGTAGGATCCTAGAGTCTACTTAATTTAAATAAGTTTCTTATGCCCTAGCTATTGTTTCTCTATTACTCAGACCCTTTTCCTCATAACGCTAAGGCAGAATACAATGAACATTGAATAAAAAAGCCATGTTAATCATTGTTCAGTATAGTTGTTAGGATCTTTGGTATGTTTTGCAGTTATACTAGCAATAACTTAGTAGTCATAATTATTTTTTAAGAATAAATTTTAATTTGCTTTTATGAGGAATGCCCCCAGAATGGGGCTTACAAATGAAGCTGAGCAACAAAATCACCTTAGCAAGGGTGGTTTTTTTTTTTTTTTGTATATACTTGTATTTTTTTTGGTCTGAGTGAGAAAAATCTCCATTTCACCCAAAGCACGCAGGGTCTATTTCGGCATCAGCCTGATAATGAGGCAGTAATTGGTGTGTGAGCCGTTCATGCTTCCAGTTTTCTCACGGGGCATAATTTGTCTCTTATTTGTCAGGGATGGTCCTGGGAAACAGCACTCTCATTCACGATGGTCAGAGCAAATGTACGAAAACATTATCATCGCCGGGATTAGCCGTCCACTATGGATTTATGTCAAGAATGTTAATGATTTGTTTATGAATAAGTGGGCCTGTCGCATGGTGAAACAGTAGCCGTAGAATTGCTGAATGGGCAGTTAGTTTACTTGCAGAGGATTCTCGGAGGAAATAAATACTCTTGCCAGGCCTTTTGCATCTCTTAAATCGCTACTGTGAATTGACTTGGGGATTTGAAATGGTGGCATTTACCTTATAAAATGCTGCGCTCCCTGTTGCTGATCTTGTAACTCTAAATTGTCTTGCTATCCTAAGGAGAACAACTATCTTTTTAGGATTGAATCTAATTTCTTTTTGTAGAAGATTGTGAGACAGTAATGATTTAACTAAATCTCTCATCGAGCAACAACCGCCCGCCAGCCCTGGGTCATGAGTTTTGTTTGTTTTTTTTAAGTGTATGTCAATCTACGGAAGACATGAATGTGCAGTAGATTTTAATTGCTAGATAAAAGTCAAGTATTGCCAGGTAGAGTACTAGAAATGAAAAATAAGTTAAGATTATGTAATGATTCAGATTCATATACTTAGACAGGTTGATGTAAAAATATATGTCTGTACGTATATGTGTGTGCATGGGATGTGTGTGTGTGTGTGTGTGTGTGTGTGTGGCTTGCAGTGTAAATGTGTAAATGGCATTTAATGATGTGTATTCTAGCTACTTTTTAAACATTCCCCTTTTTATAAATGATGATATTGGCTTTCTCTTAAGGAGAAATTTAAAGTTAAATGTTATTCTACTTAGGTAAAGAATATTAACTTCTTTTTGCTTTGGGATGGAATTAGTATAGTCAAGTTTTTCTTGACTCACATTCAAAGGGTCTTAATAACTTAATGACCAAAGTAAGTTTATATCAAGTTCTAATTGTAACTCGAGAAATTTTAAACTGCATGTTAATATCTAGGTTCATATGTAATCAGAAAAATGTGTAATATTTCTTTAATAAAAGTGATGTCTGCATTCACTAGCCAGAGAGCACCCATAATGCACCTGATCTTTACAGTAGTCCTGGCTGTTCTGTGGTTATGAAGTCATAGAGCCAAGCTTAAAATCAGGACCATTTGGGTCCAGAGCTTATGTTCTGGACCACATCACAGGATCAAAACCCATGTGACCTTATCCCATATGCCCGCCTCGTCCCTCTAGTAGTACCATCATGATTGCCCAGGTAAGTGGATGAACTTACTGAATTATATTGAAACAAATGGTGGGTTCAGATGGCCCTCCAGGGAGCAGAGAACTCCTTGACCCAATGTGAAAATCTTGTGTAAGTCTGTCCTCTTTGGGTTTTATTCGATTTTTCCAGGGATCCGGGATCTCCCCAAAGAGCATTTTTTCTATAGGCCAAATTATTAATTCAGTACATGTCTGATCATACTGGAGTGAATGAACATGTGTTGTTTTTCATCATCATCATCTCTCTCTCTCTCTCTCTCTCTCTCTCTCTCTCTCTCTATATATATATATATATATATATATATATATATGTAAATGTGATTCTGAGGCTAAGAAAGTACTTATGAACAAGTTGCTCTCATTCCTAACTAGTCATACTTTATATAAACTCTACTCCTCTCCTAATCAGCAGCTCTGGGAATAAACAACAGATATATAGACTTGACCTCTTCTGACCATTCTAAAATTCATCACCTTAGAAGGGACCAAGTACAAGGCAAGTGTGTATTGATCAAGGCTCTTCCAGAATTAAGAGAAGAACAAGTATGGTTTGTCACATTTTCACCTTTATTGAATTCCATTTTAATCCTGTAATGGACCACACTAAAGTCTGTTACCCTTAGGCAAATGGTTGGATTTGGAACAGAGTTGTTAGCAGAGACAGGTTAAAATTCAATCCAAAGGGTATGTGTTGATCATACGCTGTGAGCAAGGAATTATTCCCCCTGCATGGGGAGGAGAAGGTGGGTGAGGTCTGGGCAGGTTGCTCAAGGAGCTGAGTGTGCCCACCCACACGCAGACTGTGATTCACCTGTGTGTGTGTCTCCTTATTTCACTGCTCTCGTTCCCATCCCTTAAAAGTTGGCGCACGATACATTTCAAGGGAAGAACACTTTACTAGAAATGCTAAATTATACAGTGAACTTTTCAAGGTAAGAACCCTTTACTAGAAATGCTAAATTACAGTAGTATAACGTACTCTCTATGGCATAGAATGACTATGTAGTTATTTATTTTTCTTATATTCATGTATCTTGGATTTCCTTTCCCCATCCCCTCCATAGATGTGGTTATAATAAGATTGATTCTGCAGAGAGCTAAAACCCTGTAGTCTTACCTTCTGTACCAGGAGTTTTTTACCTGGCTTTATTAACCTCAAGGTCTGTCACCTGCAAGAACACTGGCTCTCAAACACTGGTCTTCATTAGAATCACTGGGGGGGGTGTCTTTTATTACCAATGGAGATGCCTTTCTCCTACTCAGGAAGCTTCTATCTAACCAGCATCCCAAAGGATTCTGATGCAGACGAGGCTGTGTACATGGAATTTATTGATGAATGACCACAGACCCCTGAAACTGTTTTCTAAATTTGGCTTCTGCTCATTTTCCTGGAGACACAATCCATTGTTTCATTTAGACTCTCAAAGGGGACTGAAATCCAAAAAGAGTTTACGAGCTACGATAATTATAATCATATACTTGTTACATGTTGAGCTCGGGAGGTAAATAGATTGAATTCACAGGCAGGGCGATGAAATCCCATTGTAACTGGACCACTGTTAAACTAAAAAATAAGTATACTTTTGGAATACCATTTTATGTATTTTGTCCATAACACTTAAAAGGTAGTAATGGTTGATGACCACTTGGCCTTTGCAGAAAGATTAAGCTGATGCTATAGATGCAGAAGTACTTTCCATATACCTTACCTGAGCCAGGTATGGTGGAATGTATAGACACCTTGTATTCTTCTGATAGCATAGGCAACCCCAAAATCCTTTCAGACAATTCATTATCCCATCCCAATACCCCTGGGAGTTTTCCCTCATGTCTGACCCATCACCTGCTATTTACTTGCATAGGAATAGAATGGTAAGAAGGCATTAATAACTCAGAGCAGACACAGTACTAGTATAGATGAAAGTAATGGACTTGAATGCCAAGAACAATTCGATGTTGTGTTCAAAGAGAGAAGTGAATACAAGCCAGGTTGATGCCTGCCTTGATGGGTGGTTTTTTCAGGTCTCTGAAACATCTTGGTAATGAGACCTCTTGGCAGAGTAGTGATAAGTACCTCATCTTCTTCTGACACGTTTTCTATGCACACAGTCAAATTAATAGGTAGTTTTTCTTTAGGGATGAGGTACTTTTCTTTTTAAAAAATATTTAACAATTATTCCCTGAAATTGTCAGGGTGCTCTTTGTGAGTGAAGATACAAATACTTTAAGTACCAGCTTCACTTCTGTGTCTTTTCACATAATAGCAGGTGGCAGAGAGGGAAACACAGATCTAAAAATACTGTAGGAGCTGCAGGAACGTGGCTTTGGCTGGTTAAGGCAGGAAATAGTCTTCATCTTCAGAGTCAGAAAAAAAGTGCCATTGAAGCAAAAGTGAGTATGATTTATCATTATGGAAATGCAAATCAAAATTACAATGAGATACCTACCATCTCACACCCATTAGGATGGCTGCTGTCAAAACCCAAAACAACAACAATAAAACCCCAAACAGAAACTAACAAGTATTGGAGAGGATGTGGAGAAATTGGAACTCTTGTGCTTGATTGGTGTGAGTGTAAAGATACAGCCACTGTGGAAAATAGTATGGCAAATACTATTAAAAATAGAATTACTAGTATTCAGCAATTCCACTTCTGGGTAAATTTTCAAAAGAAGTCAAAGTAGTCTTGAAGAGATATTTGTGCACCCATTTTTATTGTGTCATTATTCACAATAGCTAAAATATGGAAGCAACCCAAGTGCCCATTGATGGATGGATAGATGGATGGATAAACAAAATGTGGCATGTGTATAGAGTGTTATTCAGCCTTAAAATGGACAGAAATTCTGACACATGTTACAACATGGACCTGGAGGACATTATGCTAAGTGAAGTATCAATTACAAAAAGACAAATACTGTATGATTCCACTTATATAAGGTACTTAGAAGAGCCAAAATCATAGAGACAGAAAGTAGAATGGAGGTTGCTAAAGCCTGGGGAAGCGGTAATTGGGGAGTTACTGTTTAATGCGTACAGAGTTTTAGTTTTGCAGGATGGAAAGAGCTCTGGAGATGGATGGTGGTGAAGGTTGTGCAGCAACACAAAGGTACTTAATACCACTGAACTGTATACTTAGAAATGGTCAAGATGGTAAATTTTATGTTATGTGTGTTTTCCCACAGTAAAACAAAATTAGAAAAAAAGAAAATGATTTAAAGGTGTTTTCACACAATTTGAAAAAAAATTTTTTTTCTTAGTTCCCCATCTCTCGTGGGCCAGGGACTCCTTTTAAAAGAGAAGGCAGGGTGCAGAGCTTCAGGTCTGGCTGGGGTCCGCCAATGGAGAGGCCTCAGTGAGCACTCGACACACAGAAATGGTTACTGCATTTATTGAACAAATAAATGAACAACATCCATATAGGGTGTTGGCCAAAATGTGGATGAAGTGTGGATGGGGTCGAGCTGAAAACCAGATGCGTTTCTTCTCTTAGAACCTGATATTTCTACCAGGCTAAAGATGTCTTTTTGTCCGAATAATTGTAATAGTCTTAGTTTTCTGTTTCTTTCTTTTGTTTTTGTTTTTTGGACAACAGTGGCATTTTCATAGTAAGAGATTTCATGGTATAGAAAGATATGAAAAAGAAAGCAAAACTCATGAAGGCTCTCCTGTTAATTCTTTGGCATCTATTCTACAGTCTGTTTCTATACATACATATATAGGCACACACATTCATTTATAAAGGCGGACACAGATAATGAATTCTGCTTTGTGACCTGCTCATTTGGGTGAATATATGTCATTGACATAATTTCATGATAATATGATTGGTTCTTGGTTTGCATTCTTAATGGTTGGTAAGAGATTTGAGAGATTGTTAGATGTTACAGTGCATATCATATCATTCTAATGGTGGAGACAAATTAAGTCCTGGAAATGAAGCAACGTGGTGGAAGTGCAAGGAGATGGGGGTGCTAGACAGACACAGCAGAGTGTGAGCTTCTTGGTAGGTGTTGGAGCTCCAGCTGGTAGCACAGGCAGAGGCAGCAGCTAAACATGGGAATTTTGGGGGCAGAAGACCTAGCAGAGGCCTTGTATTCTTCTTGGATGTCGAACCTTGTCAGAGACTCTGGTTTGGAATTGTTTATTCACTTGATATGCCGTGCCTTGGGTGCCTACCATGTGCTAAGCAGTGTGCTATTTCTGGTAATATGGGGTTGGAAAGATCTTTTTCTTTTCCCAGAGGAGCTGCTGGGGTAGTGGGGGAAGCAGATAGAGTCATTCACAATTATGCTGCAGGGGGATATATGATATACAGAGATTTGGACCAGCTTCTCAACAGCTAACTCAACAAGTATGGGTCTCAGACTGGGAGAGTTTCTTTTTAGTGTCTGTATGGTACAGGGCCCATATTGATGTTGATTCGGTCATCTACAATTTTCTTAGTGCAGTGCCTTTTTGGTGAAAAGAAAGAAAAAAAAAAAGCTTTGGGGTAAACTTTCCCAAAACAACTTTTTGTATATATTCACTCAATTATTTGGCCCCTGTAAAGTGGGGAGGTGCAGGTAGTTGAACTTATCTGAGGAGGAATAATAGTAACTTCATTGCCTGCCATGGCCTTCCTGCAGAGTTACCACTTAGCCAAATAGCTTCACAAATGAACCACATTCCTTCTCCAACTTCTCCCTAGTGGAACCCCTGCCTCCTGCCAGAACTAGAAGTGGGCCTGAGCTTCAAGTTGGCCTTCTAAAAGTGCTGATAACAGTACAATTCCCTTAAAATTGTGTGTGTGTGTGTAGCAATATGGGGGAACATTTTGCTATTTGGTATCAAAAGTAAATTTATTTGATACATGATATGTGTTTCATCATACACACAAGCTGTAACTTGCAGGATACTGAAATATTGCTGAAATACTGTTAGAATTGATAGGCTTTGATGAAAAATATCCTTATATATTTGTATTTTTAAATTTTTAATTAGAAATTTCCCATTCATCTTAAAGGGATATCTTCTTTGGGACATTAAGCCACTTTCTTAAAATTCAGTCATGGAGTTAGTTTATGTTGGGTCGTTGGAAAAGTCATGACGCATGTTTGCAACAGATGGCACTAGTTCATTTTTGGAACTAGTAGAGTCATTCGCATCTATGTTATTGCTATGTCATTTGACAGCTGACAGTTCTAGCTTCATTATAAAAAATAATTGAGCAATTTGGTTGAGTTTTTAAGATTTTACAAGTTGAAGATGGAAGACCAAACTGTGCATTTTTGCTATATTTTACTGTTTTACTTCTATAAAGAGAAGAACGCTCATCAAGCTTGTGGAAAGTTGCATAAAGTTTATGGTGACAATGCTCTACAAGAACGTCAGTGCCAACGATGGTTCACGAAATTCCGTGCTGGTGATTTTGATCTCAATGACGCTCCTTGGTCAGGGAGGCCCACCAAGGTTGATGACGACAAAATAAAGGCATTGATCGAGTCAAACCCACATTACACGACACGAGAGATTACAGAAACATTGAACATCCATCATTCAAGCATTCATGACCACCTGAAGAAGCTGGGATACCTAAGCAAGCTCCATATTTGGGTTCCACGTGAACTCAAAGAAGTTCATTTGACAGCGCGTATAAACATCTGCAATATGCTCATTAAATGTGAAAAAACGATCCTGTTTTGAAGTGACTGATACCTGCTGATGAGAAGTGGATTGTTTACAACAATGTGGTGCACAAATGGTCTTGTTCCTGATGTGATGATTCGCCTCAAACGACATTGAAAGCAGACATTCATCAGAGGAAGGTGATGCTCTCAGTGCGGTGGGATTTTAAAGGTGTCGTGTTTTTTGAGCTCCTACCAAGGAACCAAACAATCAATTCAAATGTGTCCTGTCGGCAGTTGGACAGGTTGAATGAATCCATCATCCAGAAATGTCCAGAGCTTGTTTATTATAAAGGAGTTGTGTTCTATTATGACAATGCGAGACCACACACAAGTTTGATCACCTGTCAAAAATTATTGGAGCTTGGATGAGATGTGTTGCCACACCCACCAAGCTTGCCTGACCTTGCACCGTCAGACTTCCACTTGTTTCACTCTCTTCAAAACTCCTTGCGTGGTATAACGTTCAATTCAGATGAGGCTGTAAATTAGCACCTTGTTCAGTTTTTCACAAATAAAGACAGGTCCTTCTATGAATGAGAAATTATGAAGCTCATTGAAAGATGGCAAAAAGTTATCGAACAAATTGGGCAATATATTATTGATTGATCTTTGTTCTTTATATAAATAAAGGACCTTTGAAAAACATAGACAAAATATGTCATGACTTTTCTGACAACCCAATAGATTTTATAAATCCAAAAGTTTCATGATTAAGGAAGCATACCCTCATTAACCTTAGTTTTTGCTTTCTAATCTGTGTGCTTGTTATTTGAAAAAATTAATTTTGTTGTTTTCTTATAGTCAACCACAAAAATGCATATTTATTAAAAGTCTGCCATGAGCCAGGCACTGTTCTAAATACCAGAACAATGGTTCCAATACAATTGTGATGGACAGCCCTGCTCTCCAGGGCTGATAATCTCATGTTAGGAGATTACAATAAACATACCAACAAAAATTGAAAATGTGATATAATGTAGCATAATAATGTAATGTAATCTAATGTCATCAAACACCAGGTAGTGCTAGTACTGTGCAGAAGAAAATAATGAGGCAACATGATACTCGGTGGGCCGCTGCTTTAGCTCAGGAGAAGCAAGGCCTCTGTAAGAAGGTGTCCTTTGAAACTTGAATAGTGAAAAGGTGGTCACCTCATGACTAGAGGCAGTACATTGCAGGCAGGAGGAACAGCACCGGCGATGGCATAAGGTTGGGAGCGAGCTTGGTCACAGTGTCTAGAACATTGTGAGGGAACAGGAAAGAAGAGGAAGATGAGGTTGGAAAAGTAGTCAGGAGTTAGGCCTTGTCCTCCATGGCAGGAAGTTTGGAAATTTACCCCATGAGTGATGGGGAGCTGGGGTGGGTCTTACACAGAGAGTGGGCATGTGACCTGTTCGTTCAGACAGATGATTGTCTGACTGTTGTTTTGGAGGATGGACTGGAGCAAACAGACGTGGAGGCAGGAAGCTAGTTATGAGACTGTCACACTAAGTCTAGAGGAGAGATGACACTCCATTGGGGGAGATGGTGAGCAGTGGTTGCATTTGGGTTCTATTTCAAATATAGATCCAATAGAATTATCAACAGCTAGGGAGTGGACTCTCAGAGCATGACAGAAAATCAAGACTGTTGCCTAGGATTTTAGCTTACACAAAGAGGTAAATGGAGGTTCCATTCGCTGAGATGGGAAAGGTTCCAGGGAGGAGATGATGGTATATTTTTGGAGAAAGAACAGTATATTCTGTTTTGGCCATATTAATTTTGAGGTGCTGATTCAGACATCAAATCAAAGATACTCTTGAGAAGGCAAGTGTGTCTGCAAACCTAGGTCCCAGGTGAGAGGGCTTGTCTAGGCATACGAGTTGTTGGAATATAGCTGAGATTTAAAACCATAGAAATTACCTAGGAGAGAGTGTGGGCAGAGAGGTGGTTTTAAGAGCACTGTACTAGACCTTGAAATGTGCTACCATATCAACTGCTGCCGAGGACAGATGTTGAGAATAGATGATTGCCTTACACTTTGTGTTTGAAAGCTATTTATGCTGCACATATAAATCCCTAATAAATTATGAACTCTTTATGCAATAACCTCATATGTTTTACTTTGTATCTTCCTAGTACAATAGTTAGGATAATAAATTTGGGGAGGATTTGTGCATATAGTTTCCAAGAAATATTTGTTTGAAAAGCTGAGATGGCTTTCTCAGTGTGCCAATATTTTATAGACTCCTGTTACTCTGAACCTGAAAGCTATCAGAATTTTTATTTGTAATTGTTTGGATTTGCACCAAAGACTCAGAAAATTTCATTTCAGTTGTTCAATGCTACCACCACTTTATAACCTTGGATTTTGAACCGTAATACTAGACGTCGAATTGATTTTTTTCAGAGTTGTCTTTTTGTTTTTAATAAAAGAATGAAATGCATTTGAAATGGTTGTAAAACAGTCATAAAAGGAAAAATGATGATTGAATAAATAGCCACATTCCATTGTTGGAAGAATTACAAAGAAAATGTACAGCTTAGGCAAGGCATTGGTGTCCTATCCCCTACTCTGTGATTCTCAGAAATAAAAGCAGATGAATTATATTAGTTGTCCTCTGTTATGGTAAGAGATTTTTATCTTGTCACGGTAAACAGGTTGTCATTGTTTACCGCCCACCATGACATGTTTAACACTAAGTGTTCATTGTTTGTATAATTTTAATTATGTTACATTTGACTTGCATAATAGCAAATTTTGTTTTATTTGTGCTATAAAAAGAGAAATATATGATTTATAGTATCCAATTACATAAGCTAGGTAAAGTATGACCCCTAATTACTGTTGTTAAGTGGTGCCACATTCTTATAATGAATCTTTTCTTGTAAAGTTTGTTAGAGTCAAATTAGTATATTAATAATGATTTTTCACTAGATAGTGAATGTAATTTCCAGAGGGCTTTAAAACAAAAAATCATGTCCAAGAAGCTTTTTTTTTTTACCATAATAATTTTATTATAAACTTTTTTGCAAAGTTTCCATGTACCATTGATGGCTACCAATTTTGATTTATATCAATTAAATCAACATTATTATTTATATAATTCAAATTCTTGTGTGCCTTTTTTTCTACTTTATTCCTCATTTTCTGAAAGTGGTTTGTTAGTGTCTCATTATTTTATTTGTCTGCCATTTTCCTTTGCATTCTAATGTTTTTTTTGTTATATCTTTTGATTATATATTATTTGACATGTAAAGATACATGATCATTACAGTTTAATTGAAAATTGTGGTCTTTGTCAATATACAGTAATAAGTGTTTCTTTTTAAAAAAGATTTTGTTGGGGAATTGGGGGAGGGAAACAGTGCTGGGGAATCAGTGGAAGGGGAACAGACAAGTTGCTGTCCTTTTGTTCTTCAGTCTAGTTGTGGAGGACGTTGCTTCACTGGCCCATGTTGGTATTATCATTGTGCTCTTCCCAGGTGAGGCAGATGGTCGCCAGCCTCTGGACGGCTGCTCACTGCGGCTGCTGGCCACTCACACTGGTTGCCGGCAACACACAGTAGCTTATGGCAGCCCACTGCAGCCCCACTGCAGCCTATGCCATCGCTGGTGACTCATGGCAGCCCAGCTCTGGGTTGAGCTGTTGTTCACCATCTTAGCTGTAGAGGGCAGTGTCACTGCCCTCATGTGGGATCTGAACTGGGGCCCTGCTGCTCAGAGCTGGCGTCCCAAGCCAGCTCTTAACCAATGTGCCACTTGGCCCAGTAATAAGTGTTTTTATGTTGTATTCTTGAATTAATATTGTTTTACCTTTTGTCTACTTGCTCGTTCTTTATTTTTAACTTACTTGTATAATAGTATATTAATATTACTTACTATAATGTCCTTTCTTGCCCTCTCTCCCTCCCTCCCCTTTCTTCCTTCCTTCTTTTCTCCGTTCCTTCTTTCTTTCTTTTTAGAACAATACACATTTCTTAGGGCACATTTTCTACAGATCCGGAGTCCAGGCATGACTTAGCTGGGTGCTCTGGTCAGTGTCTCATGAGGCTGTAATTCAAGGTGCTGTCTGGGCTGCATTCTCATTTGGAGGCTCAAGTGGCGAGGGGTCTGCTTCTGAGCTACTGTGGTTGTTGGCAGCATTCAGTTCTCTGCATGCTGACCGACTCAGGGCTCGGTTTCTTGCTGGTTATTGGCTGAGAGAAGCCTCCAGCCAAAATACGTCCTTTCTACCATCATAAAAACTTGGTGAGCTAGGGATTCCGTTATATGGGTAAAGGAAGTAAAACCTAAAGCATAAACCTGACTTGCACAGAATTAAATAGTTAATAGTGGTAGAGTTAGGGTTTTAAACCAGGTCTGTCTGACCTCGCAGTTTTCTCTACATTGTCTCTGCAGGCAGTTTTATAAGCAGTATGACATTGAATTGTGTGTAGCCCAGTCTAAGAAACTTTAACAAGGCAATTTGACCCATGTAGATTTATTGTTACCACTATTCATAATCATTTCAGTTATCTTATTTTGAGCTTTGTTTTTTTTATGTGCTATTTTATACTGCCTGTTTTAATTAATTATTTTTAATTTTGTTTTCTCCAGTAATTTCAAAAATACAGATAATTTTTTATCTTTGAAGGTTTAGATCTTTGGGCTGTCTTTGAAGAATGTTTTAGAAAAGTTTAACCTATATTTCTTTTCTTATCAAAGTTAACAATGATATTGTATGTTCTTACTCACTCTAAATATAAGATGGAATTCATCAAACTTCTATTTTCTTTTCTCCCTCTACTTTCTAGTGTTTGAAAATATAACCTAATGGGTTTATACCTAGGCTGTTGTTATCAAATTCTTGTTTTTGCATTATACATCTTCACTTTCAAGAAATAGTTTTGACTTTTATCTTTAGCGCCATATATATATATATGTATATGTATATGTATATGTATATACATGTATATATATATATATATATATATTACTTGATTGATGTTATATTGTTTGAGTGATTGATCCTTCTGTAGCATACCTTTACTATCGTTGGGTTATTAATATTGGTGTTTGTCTCAGTTTGCTTTATTTTTGCCAGTTTTTTAAATTAAATTTCTTGGGGTGACATTGGTTAACAAAATTATATAGGTTTCAAGTGTACAATTCTATATAATACATCATCCATATATTGCATTGTATGTTCACCACCCAAAGTCAAATCTCCTTCCATCACCATATATTTAACCCCCTTTACCCTTTACCATCACTCCCCACTTTTCCCTCTAGTAACTACTAAACTGTTCAGTTTGCAGTTTTTAATGCATTTATAAAAAGAAGGAAATATGGGTGAAATACATTCCAAGAGCATGCTAAGTGTATAAATGATCTCTTGGATGGATTCTTCATTGTTTTATCAAAACTTTGCAATGCTGTAGCTTAAAATATAAAAAAAGACATAATCCCAGGGCTATTTTTTGTAATACTGCATTAGCAAAAGCCTGGGAACATCTCAAAATCCATAAGAAAGGGACCAGTTTAATAAACGATGGAACACACGTGCTCTGAGTACTATGCAGCTTTGAAAAGAAATTAAGAATTATCTCTAGGGCATATTGCCAAATTAAGAATAACCAAAGTGAGAAAAATTGTATATAGTATTCTATTGTAAAGAAAGGAATGGAGAAATATGAACATATATGTGTTTATGTATAATATTATGTATATATGTGTTTTGTATGTATATATGTGTTTTGTTATACAGTAATACCTTGGTTTGTGAGCATAATTTGTTCTGGAAACAAACTACTTGTATTGCAAGACATTGTTCATGTACCACATTAAAATGTATTAGAAATGTTTGCTTGTCTTGCAGAACACTTGTAAACCAAGTTACTCGCAATCCAAGGTTTTACTGTATGTGTAAAATGTATATATATATATATATATATATATATATGAGAAACTAAAGAACTTAAAAATAGGATTACTATAGGGGAAGGAGGAACAGGTAGAGGGCCCAGGGATAGATACTAGAATTTTCTAAATATAGAAAAAAATGGTAAAACCATATAATGTTATTACATAATTATAGATAAAATTAAAGCAAAATAAATATGTAATCTCTAAAAACCGAAAAGAAAATTTAAACAATGAAGGTGACTTCATATCAAGTTGGCAATTTAACCTCATGGAGAAGAACTAGTACAAATGACTGTAAAGCACATTCATCTGAGTATCACTAGTGAGATATAACCTAAAAGCAAAGAAAACAAATCTACAGAGATCTCTTAAAATATTTTTAGTAATCATTTTCTTCATTGATATTTTTATAGTAATGATATTGGCATTGTTATTCTGAGCCTATTCATGTATATATGTATGCATGTGTGTGTATAATAGTAACATGTAGATATGAGGTGTGATAAAACAATACAGTGAGTGTTTAAATTAAAAAAATGTATTACAGTAAAAGACACATTGTCATTAATCCCTCTCAAAATACTCCTTGCTTTGAATACACTTATCCCATCATTCTTTCTACTTTCTGAAGCAGTTCTGGAAGTCCTCTTTAGTGAGTGTCTTTAGTTGTGCTGTCATGGCTGCCTCAATGTGCTGAATCATTTTGACTTTGGGGAAGAGCCAGAAGTCGCATGGTGGCAGATCCGGTGAATAAGGTGGATGAGGACACAACGTAATGTTTTTATTTGACAGAAATTGCCGTACCAGAAGTGATGTGTGACACGGCTCATTGTCATAATGGAGGATGATTTATGGCACACTTTAAAACACACCTTCTCTCAACTGTAGCTCACACCCAACTGACTGCGCCGGACAAGTTGAAACTTGTCACACACTGTTACTAAGGTTTGACATGCCGCTTCCCATATTGAAGATCTCTCCCTTTTTATTGGATGGCACTCAGCTATAGCATTCACCATATTTTGTGATCACAACAGAAAGGCTCTGTGTCACACGTCACTTCTGGTACCGCAATTTCTGTCAAATAAAAACATTACAGTGTGTCCTCACCTGCCTTACTCACCGGATCTGGCACCATGTGACTTCTGGCTCTTCCCCAAAGTTAAAATGCCCATGAAAGGTAAATGTTTTGAATCAATTCAGGACATCGATGCAGCCAAGACAGTGCCACTAAAGACACTCACTAAAGAGGACTTCCAGAACTGCCTCAAAATGTGGCAAGAACGATGGGGTAAGTGTGTTCAAAGCAAAGGGGAGTATTTTGAGGGGGATTAATGGCAATATGCCTTTTACTGTAATAATTTTTTTAATTTAAGCATTCAGTGTATATTTTGATCATACCTCGTATTCATAGTATATATGTATATCATATATTCATACTGTATTTATAAATAATAATTATTTTATTCTAGTATATTCAATTGTACAATATCCTTTCTTCTGTTGCTCATTTACTTTACTCTGTGTGTTTATATACTCACACTCACATATACTAACAGATATATAGTAGAATATGTATTATATTCTATTATATATAGTCTGTATATGTTATAAAATAAAACAAATTAATACTTAATTTAATGTCACTAAGGAACCAAGATTTTAGTAAATATACATTTTAAGAATTAAATGTAAACCCTGTAATTCTAAATTTGAATTGAAAATATCTCTGTATTTAATGTAATTCTATTGTCATTTCATTTCAATTCACATTCTCCTTAGTTTTTAAATTCTCTGTTTCTTAGAAGTGATGTGATCCTATATACTATTGAATTTGCAAAATGGTTTTCTAAAATTTTTTTCATTTCTACCGTAAACAATATGTGGAAACCTGCCTCTTCATCTAAGTGTTTAAAATGACATTCTCTTTATCTTGTTCTTGGCTATTTTTCAAAGACTCTGTTGGTTTCTTCTTCTTTCTTGTTTTAAACAGAAATGCCTCAGTTCATAAAAATTGAGCTAGTAATAAATCTTGGTCTTCTGCTGCTTTAATCCAATTACTTAGCTTTTTTGTGTGTGTCATTTTTTCATTCATTTGATCTTGAGATTAACTAGCCATTTTGAAATTGTTTTTCAAAAACTCAGAAAGTTCAATATACTCTTGGAATAGCTGTGGGTCTGCTCTAAGCCCAGAACAACAAATTAAATTTAATTCCCTCCTAGTATTTTTCATTAGGTTTTCTGGACCATCGCTCAGTGGCAAGGGACTGGGGATTATTCTTTTTATGCATGGAGGTAATAAGTCCTCTTTGACAGTGCCTTTCCATTGCACAACTTCCGTACTTCTTCACAGCATCGCTCGCCCTCTTGGGACGCCATTTTGAAAATAATATATGGCTTCCTTTTTATTTTGTGAAACCAATGTTTAATTTGGCTGGGAGCAAATTGTCTTGACATCAATTTTACTTGTTTTTATTTCTGGAAAAACTACTCCAAAAGGTCATTTTCCAATAAGGCTACAATATAATTTTATTAAGTGCATACTATTTATTTATTACATATCCATTAAGTTCTTCACACACACACACACACACACACACACACACACACACACACACACACTCTCACTAGCACATGACATGACAAATAACAAAACACAGGCCTTTTCGGTAATACTTTAGAGACTTAACTCACAAGAGCTGCAATATTATTACTTGTGTTTGCTTGGGATCTGTGTGGCAGGCTAACAATGGCTGCAAATGAGTTGCCGCTTCTCCCATTGGGAGATGGAGTCTAATCCCAGTCCCTTTGAAGCTGGGTTGGCTTTAGTAATTTGACCAATTACTAAATAGGATGTGGCAGAGGTGACTTTATGAGACTTATGAGGCTGGGTCAGATGTCTTACATCAGCAGCGTCTGCCCTGGCGTTTTGAAACCTGCTGTCTGGGAGCTCTGAGTCACTAGGTAAGAAGACTGACTACCCTGCGTCCATCCTGGAGAAGCCATATGCAAGGGTTCTAGCTAAAAGTCCCTCTTGAACCCAGCCCTCTAGCCTTCTCTGCCAAGGCACAGGACATGAACAAAGTCATTTCCACCACCTTTCCATCAGCTGAATGTCACTGAGTCATTCTAATCTGCATTTTCTAGAAGAAAACAATCACCCAGCTGGACCCTGCCCAAATTCCTGATTAACTAAATTGTGAAATTTAGTAAAAAAAAAAAAGTGTTGTTTTAAGCCACTAAATTTTGGAGTAATTTGTTATGCAATAAGAGATAACCAGAATAAGATATGTACATGAATCTCTTAAATGCAGCTTGAATATGGTGAATGCATGGCACATTAAGGAAGCAGAATGGAGTGACGAGCTGGATGATGTAGGTCTGAGTTTCAGTTTTGTTCCTAATAACTTGTATGGCCATGAGCAAATTACCTGACTTCTTTAAACTTTATTATTATTTTAGATTCAAAACAAGAGGATTGAACTAAATAACAACAAAAACCAGAACAAGCATAATAAATCTCAATGTAATAAAAGCAAATACTTACTGAATGCAATTGTGCAAGGCACTGAACTGTCATTGTTTTAATGCATTATTGAATCTAATCTCCATACCAACCTGTAAATTCTTGGTTATTATTATTATTATTATTATTATTATTATTATTATTATTATTACTACCAGTTTACAGATGGGGGAACGGGCTTAGGGAAATGAGGAGCCTGCTCATATATGTTCTGTAGAATATTTTTTAACCCTTAGTTTCTATATTCTATTTCTATGATTCTTCAAATTATTGCTTATGAGTTAGTTTCCTATTTGTGATGGTTCAAGAGTATTTTTTATTGTACGAAAAGAAATTTCATAGTTATAAAGTAGTACAAAATCAGTCATGTAAAGAGACTGCAAGAGTATTCAGTGCATTTTATCCTGAATTAATATATTGGGATGATAGAAAGAACCAGAAACGTGTAAAGGTTCTTCTGGCCTTTACTCATGTTGTAAAAGGAAGTCACACTAGAAGCGGAAACCCTTATAAATGGAAACATACTTGATACAGCAGTTGACACATGGTCCATAAAAATGGATCGTGGCCGAAAGAATATAAAAGGTACACCAAGGACAACGGGTGAACTGTTTTATGTAGAGAAAGAACTATGTCTTCATCTTAAGATGAAAATAAATTTCTCCTATATTTTTAGTATTTTTTCTGTTTTGAATTTTTTATGTCCCCTATTTTATTCTAATATTTTTTATTTTTATTTATACTTGTACTATAAAGAGTGTGTGTCATGCTCATTGAAAGAAGAAAGGAAGGAAGGAAGGGAATAAATGAGGAAAACCACTAATATTTCTTGGGTAACTTTAATTTGGCAGGCATTCTGCTAGGTGCTAGCACTTGCTATTAGCATAGCACATATACTATTTCAGGTTTAAAATTTAAAACATTTAACATTTCAATTTTTGAGATTGATTTGGTTTTCCTAAGCCACATAGTTTGTCAAAGGTTGGAACTGGATTTTGAATCCATCCTCTAAATCCCTGCTTCTGATAACACTGTATACTTGACTTTCTCTCCTAAGTCTGCTCTTTAGTTGATGAGATTTATTTTAGTTACATTTGACTTACCAGTTCTTTAAAAAAATCTTAATCCAATTTGAGACTACTGATTCACATATTGCATAGCATTTCCTGGTGCTCTGAACCTATTCAATTTGGTTGAAGTATTGAGTGTCTAAATATAAGCTCAGGAATGAACTTGCTGAGTGGATTGAAAAATACCCCTAAGCCTTTTAGGCCTTGGTTGCAGGGTGTGGATTAGCTGTTGAACTCACATTTATTCAGAGTGACGATCTCTTTGAGGCAATGATGGATGTGTCATTTCATGTGATTTAGTGCGGATTGCTTTCTGTGCGGAGCTGGGTTCTGCATCATGGGAGAGCAACCTGGTTATATAAGAATTTCTTTCCATTCTCTTGAGAGAGGATGTCCTCATCGTTGGAAGCGCCCTCTTCTCAGAGCGCTAGGACACGTGGCTGAGTTGCTGGCTACCTTCATTTGGTACCTGTAAACAGTTTCCTCTAGCCCAGTTTTCCGAATGCGGGCAATTTTGCCCTCCTCCCAGGAAATATTTGGCAACGTCTGGAGACAACTGGGAGATACAAATATTACCTAGTCAGTAGAGGCCAGGCTAGCTACTAAACACCTAACAACTCCAGGACAGCCCCACAACAAAGAATTACGGGGCCCAAACGTCAATAGTCAGTTTTTCTTTTTGTTATTGTACCCTTAAGGAGCCGTTTTAGACATTTCCCCCCAATAACACCCTTCCCAGTGAATTTTAATATATTATAGTATATAATGTTTAATGTACCATGTTACATCTGTGCTTTATACATAAAAAGAGTAAGGCTTTTTTTCAGCCACCACAACCCTTTCTTGCCCCCTTGGGGACAAGATGCCCCCCCCCCACTGAGAGTGCATGTCCTACTGGACCACTGTGGGAATTGGGAGGCTTGTAAAGGACCCGGTCTATAATAAATCCTTGCATGAGACAGAACACACACCCCAAAAAGCAAGAAGAGCCGATATGCCTAGGAAGTCAGTGGGGTGCTTGGAAGCACAACGTCAGCTTAGTGCAGCAGCAGCAGCTATGACTTGTAGATAGGTGGGTTAAAACAATTCTCATGTTCTCTTCCTCCTGCCTCTCAGCAGACAAAAATGCCCCCCAAATTCTGCCTCCCCACAAAGAATCTACAGATAGGAAGGCGATGTTCATGTCCTTTGTCTACGTGCCCATCTCCCTCACAGCTGGTCAATGAGTGAGTGTCTCTGTTTTCATTAATTCATTGTAACCGTATTTAGTGACACCTGTTAAATGTCTATCCTGCAGTTAGTGATGGAGCCCAGTGCTGGTTCAACTCTAGTTATTTGCATAACACAAATCAATATCATTTTGATACCTATGCTACCTCCACAATTTTTATATAACCGTGGGCTAACTGAAATATTTACTCTCTCGTGTCATTAAATTGACACACCTTATTAGGTAATACATTTATTTAAAAAGAAATATTTATGTCACTACCTTGCATGGAAAAGCCATGTCACTTTCCATAAATATAAGGAAACAGTAAAAAAATGAAGTGAGAAAAAGTACATGAGATATTGTTTTCTGAAGGCTTTGAGAGTGGAGCCAGTACCCTTTAGGCTAAAAAGGAATATTAGCATGGAAGAAAGTTGTTCAAGATATGCTGAGACTTGCTCCCTGCTGTTCTTTGAAAGAGCATTGAAGTGGGTATATTTGGAGTGGAGTCTCCTAGGCTTCTCCTTGGTGTTCCTGCTTGGGGGTCACTGCTGCTCGCTGACTGGACCTCCCCCACAGACATTTGTGATTCTGCTTTAGCAAAGTTTCATTGACTAGTAGAACTCATTCTGTTTTAGTGCATATTTCAATATAAATGTAAACATTTCACTCAAAAAAAATCATGAGGTGATTAAATACTATGCAATACTAAAATTACCTCATGTATCCCAGGGGTCTCTCTCACATTTTGGGAACACTTGTCAGGCGAAGCCCAGTTAACTTTGTGCCCCTCGCTGTTCGGCCCCATGGGGTATCATCAAGACTCAACTACAACCATCCGAAACTTTCTTATTTCCCTTTGTGCTGCTGGTGTGAAGCACTATGCCTGGCACAGAGAGGCAGCTCTCTGGTTATCTGTCACTTGCATGATATAATGAAGATGTGCCTCATTGACCATGCATGGCCCCAGGTAGTCCATTGGCCACATTGCTGAGAATTAGGGTTGGACGCAGCTCCATAGGTGCACACGTGGTGAGCAGGGCTGTGAGTGGCTATCAGCCTCCACCTGACATTGGCTGAGGGGCACCCTTGCGCAAGGACAACCTACTCACCCACGCCCAGCTGCTCTCTATAAAGGAGATGTGGGCAGACAGGTAAGGAGAGGACGTGTGCGGGTTCTCGTCGTGATTCAGGAGTAAGCAGAGAAGCTCAGTTTGTTTCAGGTATGCCTTCGGTGTATTCTCTTCGTTCTGAGGAGCACTTCAGGAGCAGTTACCAGCAATTGTCCCTGAGATAAACTTAATATAGAAGGAAAATAGACTTTCCATAAATATTTAAAAGTATGCTTACCAAAGACCAAGGAGATTTAAGGAGCAATTATTTCATATAATTGTCTTTTGTTATAGGATAAGGATATAAAACTCAAATTATTTCTTTAACAGAACAGTGTTTTGAGAGGTGCTGCCGTCCTGCCTTTTTTTTCTTCCTTCCCTTCATTCCTTCCTTTATTCCTTCTTCTCCCTTCATCCCTCCCCACCTTTCCCTCTCTGTCCTTTTTTATTTCTTTTGAGAAGTAAATGCACCCCAAAGTCTCCAATCATACGAATGTTTCCCTAATGGGTCAGACACTGGTAGACCCTCGCTGACCACCAGGAAATGAATGGAAGCTGTTTATAGAATGTTAAAGCAAAAACAGTTCTGCATCAACTCTTAATGTTTCTGTTTTACGGATGAAGAAACCTAGAGAGCACGGATGACTTACCTCCGTCACACAGCTCATATGGTTGTGATCATGTGTATTTTGTGATGTGTAATTTGTGGCGTGTATCACAACTGATAAGGTAACTCTGGTTGGAGAAGCCCATAGTAGGCGTAGGAACGTGAAGGGACAGAGTCGTCCCAGTGATGGAACAGTACCAGTTTGTTATTCAGCAAATAATTTCTGAGCCATTTCAGTGGCATGATGGGGCAAAAGCCTGGTTAGAGTGGGTTTAAGAGGGAATGGAACTGGAACAAAAGGGTAAACAAAACTTAGAAAACTGAGTTTTGGTGTAGAGGGGATGTGAGAACTGAGGAAATAGCTGTTGAGTGAAGAGCGGTTGGGTTACAGGGAACAGGTGGTAGATGAATGGGTTGATGTACCTGTCTGGTTAAAGATGGTGGGAATCCAAAGTACTCATGGTAGTGAGCTGAAAATAGAAGAGATTGTGGTCTAAGAGTTGGATGCTTAAAATGGAGCTGAGGACTAGCGGCCTCTAAGTACCTAAGGTTTTAAATAAATTTCCTAAAGTCATTCCACTGTTGTTCTAGGGAGCCTCTTTTATTACTTTTAACTATGACATTCAATGTCCTCGCCCTACGCAAATTCAGAGGGTTATTAATTTTCATTACAAAACAGTAGTCTGTTCATATCGGTGATGCCAGCTCTGTTTCTTGTTTTTATCATTTAGTTGAGAGACAGCTCTGGTAATGTTTAAAGAGAGAAATACAGCAGGATGTCATTTCCAAGCTGCTCTATTGCCGTTCCGTGGTTCGTGACTTCTAAATGTAAAAATTAAGATGCTGAAGATAGTGTAATTATGAGTTGGAATCCTTTGATTATCAGTGGAGATTCCTTCTTCAGAGGAATATTTGGAGATTAGTGTAACTTCCTGGCTTCCCTGTCATCATTTGTTATTTATAATGTGGTAGCAAATCTAATTTCCGAAGATATTTACTGATGGGAAACGCTGATCTTGTCGTATCCTTCGTGCAAATTCTCATTGACTTTCCATGGCCTGCAGAATATAGTATACGGTCTTTTCTGACCTGACCCATATCTACTTTTTCCAGCATTGTCTTCTGCTGTTCACCTTTTTGTGCTGTGTATTTCAGCCAAACTAGACTACCAGCTGGTTCCCAAATAATAAGATTTGCTTCTTACCGCTGGTTTTTACCTCTCTCTGTCCTTGGCCTTGTCTGCTGACATCCTGTTACCTCATCTGACCTTCATGGCCCTGGTCAAGGATACCTCTTTAAGAAGCCTCCCTTTAGTCTTGTGATTCTCAAACATAACTCATATCAGAATCACCTGGAGGGGCTGCTAGAAGGTAGGTGACCAAGCCCCATCCCCAGAGGTTCTGATTCGTGACTTTCTGAGGTGGGGCCTGAGAACCCACAACTCCACTGAGTTCCCAGGTGATGTTGAGGCTGTGAGTCTGGAATCCACATTTTGAGAACTATGCTAGAGGGTTAAAATCTTTTCTCAGTGACATTGACATTTGTGAGACTTTTTCCCCCCCTAAAGCTTCATTCCGTCATACTGCAAACATAATAGTAGCAAACAGTTATTACGCAGTAATTATTTATCTAATACCTTCTGTATGCACACAGATTATGCACGTGGGTTGGATTATTCATGTCAAACAAACCCCATTATTTACAACACTTGATATTATATTGAACGTAATTTAATCTTGGATGAGTCAACAGGTACCTCTGTTCTGTGCATTGCCTAAGGTGTATCATTATAAATGTCAATCACAATTTTATGGTACTCTAGAAAAATTAGGTCATTTGAACTTTCTGCAAAAGCTGATAAAGCAGAGATTTAAAAGACAGACTTCATGTTTGGAACGTGTATATGAATTGCATGTGGTTGTAATTATTGGCATTGATTAGAACTACAGGGGATTTAGCCAATCCTTTGGACCTGGTTCTTGTGTTCAGTGCAGATATGGTCTTGGGCTGGGTTGGGACATGTCCTGTGAAGGGCTCGGCTGAGGAGAAGAGGGAGAAGATGAGTCCAGGCAGATCAGGCTGTTTCTAGGCAAAGGTCCTTGTGGTCGAGAAGGGTCCAGCCGCTTTGGCTGGTCTGAGTTGCTCCATCAGGGCTACGTCCAGGACAAACAAATGACCTACCCGCAGCTGCCTTTACTTAAATCAGCTCAGCAGACTGTGTTCTCACCAGCCAGATAAAATCTGGCATTTACTTTGTATCTAGCGACCTTTGCTTTTAGGAGAGTTAAAAAAAAAAAAAAAGCTAGGAATCTTGCATGGTTGAGTTTTATAATAATGTTGCGTTAAAGGGAAAATACCATTTCTGATAATTAGTAATGAGAATGGTTTTTTTTAAAGGGATTCTATCATCTGTACATAAATGATGTACAAATGTAAACACATCTTTTACTGAAAACTTCCTTTTGAGTCATCTGTCAACCCCACCTTCTCTCTTTGGTGTTTCCTGCTCATCACTCCATTTGACTTTATAGCTTTGAAAGGAAGCATTTTCCTAATGGAGTATAAGACCAGCAGCTTGCAGAGTGTAGGCTTGGAAGAGATGGAAGTGAATTTGCTCCGTTTCTGAAGGTGTAATGGGGGCTGATAGGAGCCTTGAGGGTCCTCAGTGTGCAGGTTCTGCCTTCTAGAACCAACCGTTCTCGGGCCAGTTTCCCTCCCTTTTGCCTTGGCTTGTGGGAAATGTAGGACTTGCAAACCCTTCCTGTGTGAATAGGCTGGGGCACAGAGTCTTAGGCTAAAGAGAGGCAGTTGCTGAAGGACTTGGGGCCAAGTGGGGAGTGAATTTTCATCCTCTGCAAACATGTGCAAACCAGAAGGGGAATGTAGGAACGAGCCAGTGGTTAGATGGATCACACACACTTTCTTTGGACAGAGTTTTCGTATCTGACCTCTACAGAGAGGGGCTAGCTTTGGGTTGGGGCCTTAGTGTCTAAGTCAAACCAAGCCTCACCATGAGTCGGCTTGGCTCTTTGCACGGTCAGTGCACATGTCCTGTCATCCCCACCTCTCCTGTCTCGTGCTAAGTGCGCATGGACGGTCCCATTTTCTCTTTCACATCTTTTTCTGATGTCTCCAGACTGCAAGAGATCCTTTCCCCTTCTGAATGTTTAGACATGTATAGTCTCAAGCCCATAGTTTGGCTCTATGTAGTTGAAACTGAAGTGGTAAAAATTAATTTGAATTTGGGTAGTTTATATGTTTTTATAAATAATAAAATACATTTCATTGAACATAATTAATAAACATACATGAAAAATGAACAAAATGTTTTTCTGTCATGGCCAATTATAGAAAATGAACCATGAAATATAGGGCATGATTTCAGGGAGGATTTGAGTAAATGAAAAAGATGGCTATGCAATGAAAATTAAAGATGAGAAAATAGAATAATCACCAACCAAAGAATTATTACCAATACTTTTTTTTTTTTTACAAAACAAACAAAACGAATGGAAGCAAATATGCTGAAACCTGTATGCACCAATGTTTAATCAGGATGCCTTTAGAGATCATAAGCTCACTGGTTTGGGGTAGACAAGGACTAATGACTATTAGAAGGGGCATGGCACAGACATGGCCTTCCCCACTGTGATGGTTGGTTCTGTTGTGGTCACTCTGAGGATGGAGAGGTCTGAGGGAGAAATCGCAACCTAAATTTGCGATCACCTCAAGTAGGAGAGGTTCTACCTTTCTGCCTTAGCTTCTGATAATATAAAAACACAGTAGTAGGGGGATTTGATGCAAAGAATTGGTTAAATATTTTGATTCAGTGGATATGCAGTTTAAGAAAGAGGGAGAAATAAAAATGCAACCTTAGTCTCTGACTTTGACCTTTACATTGATAACTGAGACTGAGAATGGCGCCCTGAAGAGATGACTTTGACCTTTACATTGATACTGAGGCTGAGAATGAGCCTGAAGAGATGAGAAGGTTCCTGGGAAGGGGCCCTGGAGGAGACAGATAGCTCAGTTTTGGGTATTTTGACTTTGGGCTGCATGTGGGCTAAGTTATTTAGCTTTTTTTTTCCCTCAGTTTTGAGCTCTGCAAAGTGGGCTTAATTATAGTTTCCATTTCAGAAGGTTGTTGTCAGCATTTCCTGAGTCATTACAACAAAAATAGTACCTAAGACACAGCTCAATAAATGTTAGGCAAGATGATGATGATGATGATGGTGATGATGATGATGATGATGATGATGGTGATGATGATGATGATGATGGTGATGATGATGGTGATGAAGAAGAAGAAGATGATGCAGTAGTAAGATGTCAGGGGTTTAACTAGGTAGTCATCCTTCCTGGCCTATCATTCAGCATCTTTTCATGTTAATTCTTTCCTTACCAGAAGTCAGAAATGTCAGTCTGCAGAATTTACCCATCAATTAATAGGTCACCAGTGGAAATAGGTCAGTTGCTGTTTCAGAGAAGTGAAAGGAAGAAATATTGAAATTACGTAGTGTCTTAATAAGGAAGGGAAGAAAAGTAGTGTCTTGGCAAATTGAGAGAATGAGAAAAGCAAAAGCAAAAACAAAGTAATAACCAAAGGAAGAAAAGAAAATCACACTCCTAGTAATGAAGGTCATTAGTTAAGTAGTAATGATTTGCATTACAGTTATGGCTAACATCCCACCTCTTTCCCTGTGTCAGGACCTGTGCTGGTTGCTCTGCCTGTTTCAGCCTTATGAAGTGTAGGTATTACAACTGTCCACACCTACAGATGAGCAAACTGAGGCTTGGGGAGTTAAATGAGCTCCCAAGTTCATGCATCTATCTAGTAAGAGGTGGAGCCAGGATTCAAATTCAAGTAATTCTTGCTGTTGTGGAACAAGTGGAGCTTCTTAAATGCATTCTTGACCTACTTGTGGGTTCTTCTTGGCCCACAATAGCCAATTTTGCTTCTTTTGGTTAATTACATGACCAGGAAGAAAACACATGAAAAGATCATGTAAATGAAATATTTGGAGGGCAGTGGATGGGGAGAGGAGGGTTGTTACTTTATGAGGGGTGAAAAGGATAACTAGTGCGTTGTTCTGTACACCTGAAACTAATAATAATAAAAAAAAGAAATATTTGGGTGCTCAGGGCTTATATAATTCCTTCCTCTTTTTTATGGTAGGGTTGAGCAAAACATTAATGGCAACAAATGACATGGTAGATAGATACTTCCATCAAGAATTGAAGTCAGGCATGGCTAATCTGCAGACTGTATGTTATAGGAAAAGATCTTGCATTAGTAAGTATCATCAGAGCTATCAGTGTCAAGAAGAGTTTTCTAAACTTACCGGAATATAGGCTTTTGAATTTGGTGGCCTCGTTACCTAATAAAAACAACATATAGCACACGCTGTATTGGAAATGTGTGCTGAATCCAAAAACTAAAACTCGTATGTCCCCAGGGCAGAGTCTGTTGGGTGTGTGACTATGAGCTGAGGCAAGACAGGGGAGCCCTGAGCCAAATGGGACCAATCGATGTATTCTTGGATGTGAACCTAAGGTTGTTTACTTAGCCCATTCACTGGTGGGAAGTCAAGTTTCTATATCCTTCTTCTTTATCATTTAATTTGCTAATTGTCTTTAAAAAAAAGGAAAAGGTTGCAGGAACATGGGACTAAACAGCAAAAATTCAGATTTTATGAGCATGTTGAATACAACTAAGGAAATATAAAGTTGTTCTAAATTTACATACTAAACATGCACCTGTTTTGAATTTGTAGTTCTGATTGATATTACTTTTTGGATTAAGTTCAGGGAGCCTGTGTTGTACTTGAAGAACATGATGCAAGGCATGGGGATAGTGAAATCCATCTTAAGCAATCATGGAATTCCCTCCTGAAACCCCGGTTCTCATCAATAAGAGATTTTATGTGGGAAATTGCACCCAACTCTCCCAAACTTATTTTTGTGGCTGCAAATGCAGAAAAGCCCATTTAGGTCGATTTCCTGGGAGGGGAAATGAATGAAATGTGCGTTATTTGCATCACGCAGTTGTAATATCATGGTTATTCATGGCAGCACTGTAAAAATATCTGTTCTGATAACTCTGAGTCATAATATTCAGTGACCCATGTTTAGGTCAATATTTGATTGAAGGTAGTAACTGGAAGCATGATAAGAAATGGTCCTGTTTTATATCAAAAGCTAATTTGTTCAAGACCAGTGGTCCTCATAGAGGGATTCGCATAGCAAATCCCTCTTTGGGGGATTTAGCGAGCGTGTACTAGAATCACTTATTTACTCCTTTCCTTCACTCATTCTGTTGTCCTCCAGGATGAGGGTGGGAACAGTTCACCTACCATGTGTATTTGAAAACATTTTCCACTTGGTTCTGTCCTGTTCTGAACTACCTCTTTAGGACTGGCTGTTTATTTTCTTTCTTTGTAAGTTTGTATTATGTGTCTTCCTGCTTCTTGGAAATGCAGTTCTGTTGTTATTCACAGAGACTTGTGATGGTTTTTATTGACAAGCTAATTTACTCATAAATAAGAACAGCGTTACTTAAAATAAAAATAAATAAATAAATAAATAAATAAATAAATAAATAAATGTCTTTGACAACCAAAGTATGACCTGTGACCCTAACAATGACTCAGCCCCTTGAGAACTGTTTGTTTACCTGATGATTGCCTGGGTTTCTTAGTACAAGACACAGTCAAAAGCAATGACTAGAGGCTGTTTAAGACTGGTTTGTGAATTTGTGGTGACTTTGCTGTGAGACTCATTGATTGGAGTAGTGTCTACAGCATCATTTCCACTTATTTATTCCTGTGTAACAAATCACCTCCCCAATTAGCTGTGCAAATCAATGTCACTTACTTTGCTCACAGATCTACAACTTGGATAGGGCTCTCTGGGGTCGGGCGGGATGGCAGCTGTACTGTGGCTGAAGGCTACACTTCAAGGTGACGTATTCATATGGCCGGCACCTTGGTGCTGGTTGTCATCTAGAAGCCAAGCTAGGTTGTCCTGTTTCTTCTCCACACGCATCTCTCCTTGGAGCTGTTGAGCTTCCTCATAGCATGGTGGCTGAATTCTAAGACTCAGTGTTATAGCAGACAGCAGCTGGAAGCTGTCATTTTCTTAAAGGCTGAATTAAGAGGATAATAGACCCTTCCGCTGAGGTGATGGGTGTCAAAAACCTGCAGCCATCTTTAATTGTTCATAGACCAAACTGGAACTTACCTTTGCCTCTATAAGCAGTTTACTTTTATACCCTTTGGAATTTCTCAAGGTAGTTCTTTACCTGTCTTGTCCCCCCCTTTTTTTTCTTCATGCATTTTCAATGGGGATAAAAATTGGTTCTTGAAGGGAAAGGCAAAAAAATCTTAGATTTTACTATGGGGTTAGCTATCCGACAGAACATAAACATATACACAGCATATCTGTGGTATAAAAATTTCATGGGGTTGGGGGGCCAGTTAGAAAAAAAAGTTTGAAAAAACTCATTGGGGGCAATAATGTAAAAAAAACTTTAAGAAACATTGCTTTACCTCCAGCTAAGATCCTTATCCTCTCTTCCATAAAACCATGCCCCAATCCAATTCCAGCAAACTTAATTGTCCCCTTTCACACACTTGTAGGCATTTCGTTTCTGTATCTGCAATGTGTTTAAGCTGGTTGTATGATGCCTTTCTCCCTACCTGACTTTGAGCTTCATAGGTGCATACACCATGGACCTGTACAATGCCTGTAATCAACATTTAGTGAATTGAATTAAAATGGACTAAATTAGGTTTTATCTTAGTTTGGGTTCTTCCAGAAATAGGCCCTGAGATAAGGGTTTAAGTGCAAGCAGCTTTTTGGAATGTGCAGGAAGCCCCGGGGGCAGGCGGGTGGGAGGGGCGCGAGGGGAGGAAGACAGAGCGGGGGAAGGGGAGGAAGCCGACAAAGGCGGTGCTGTCAAGGCAGCCACTGCATGTGAGTGGAAACCCTGTGGGGAGATGCTCAGAAATGCAAAACACCAAAGGCAACACCAAACCAAAACAAAAAAACTCCAAAACTCAGAGTTAAACCTCTTACAGGGCTGAGGAACTGGGGTATTTTTACTCTAGTTCTGTCATTCATTCATTGAGGCCTCCCAGGTGTGTTTATCCACTGCCTTTGGCTCCTGGGGTTTTGGCAAAGTCCCAGATAGAGAGAAGCGGGTACTGATGGAGGAAGTTACTTGGGGCACCAGAAGTGGGAAGACCTGAGGGCTAAGGGCAGGGCACCGATAGCATCAACTGCAGGCATTCTTAGAACATTATGACTAAAACGGTCAGAAGAGAGGTGATGACTGGTCTTTGTTTGAAATGGGGGAACTCTTACCTTCTTAATGTCAGTCTCCCTGACATGGAAGTTCAGCTCCATGAAGACAGGAAACACACCTGTCAACATTGTCTACCCAACAGAGTCCCTGACTCAATAAATGAGAGGATTAATGAATAAATGGTGAATAAACCAGCACTAGGGTTTAAGAGATGTGTTCTTTATTGGGTTCGAATTCAAGGGAGGTCAGGGCAGGTAAGACACAACTGGCAATGAAAGCTGACAAGTGTCAGGTGCTATTTTCTTACAAGAACTCTTAGAAAACAAACACACCACAGGGTGGGTTTGTTCCTGGTGCCCTGGGCTGCTTATCAAATCATTGGTATTTTTGTGACTCAGGAGCCTATAGTCAGATTCAGGTCCACTGAACCCAGGCCTAAGCCAGGTCCTGCCCACTTACTTTGGTGTCTAGTCCCGAGGCATTTAACATTATCCTGGGTTCAGTCAGGTGCAGTGAAAACAAGTAATGTTGACTGGCTGTGGCCAGTGAAATACCTGTGCACATGGAAAGTCCACATGGTGAGTACATGTACGTCCTGTTATGGTCAGTTGTGCCCCTCCTCCCCCAAATAGTGTATGTAGAAGCCCTAACCCCCATTGCCTCAGAATATGACCTTATTTAGAAATAGGGTCCTTGCAGAGGTAATCAAGCTAAAATGAGGTCATTAGGGTGATACCTAACCCAATATGGTGTCTTTACAGAAAAGGGGAATTTGGACTCAGAGATAGACATACATGGAGGAAAGATGATGTGAAGACGCACAGAGAGGAGATAGCCATGTGCCTGGAGTGATACATCTATAAGCCAAGGAACATCAAGGATAGCCAGCAGACACCAAAAGCTAGAAGAAGCAAGGAAGGATTCTCCCCTAGAGTTGTCAAAGAGAACATGGCTCTGATGACACCTTGGTGTTGGACTTGTCGACTTTAGAACTTTTAGCAGAACATTTCTGTTGTTTCAGTTTTTGGTACTTTGTTATAGCAGCCCTAGGAAAGTTTTACACTTTCTTTTCTTCTTTTATTTTTTGACAAAGGCTTTCCCAAATGGTTGGCCCCTCCCCCTTTTCTTCCCGCTTTTCGCTTGCTTTGTTGTGTGTACTGCATTGATTAATATTTGACATTTTCCTGTGAGTTCCCTTGGGTCAAGAAGGGCATTGCATTCTTAAACCACTGGAGAGGGCAGAGAAGTCCTTCCTTAGATGTTTGGACCTTTTGGCTGTTACTCAAAAGGTGGTCATTTTCCTCGCTGAAATGGTTTGCCATCTCTTCTGGGATCCAGTGGGAATGAGCCTAGCACGTCTGCGATTGTGGTGGGTGAGACTGGTCTAGGAGAGGCCTATACCTCCTACGTGTGGCTCCCTGTGATGCTGCAGGCACAGAGCCTTTCCTTTCCAAGGAAACTGGTGTGATTTCAGCGAACCCATGGTCTCTGTGGCTAAGAACTGCCAGCATCCTAATAAGGCTGGATATTTGTCTGGCTGTGGATTTGGACCAGAGCTCACTGCCAAGGTGATTTTCAGAACGGAGCAGTCTCATTGATGCTAGCTGGTAGTGATGCTTAGTCAAGGAACGGAAGGGAGTGAGGTAAGATGAAAACAGTGTGACTCGGGCATGTGTTTAATTTGAAGGCATTGTTTTTTTAATTCCAGTAATGTTTTTCTCCACTCACTTACTCATTTTTTTATTCCTTAAACATTCATTTAGGGACTACTTTGTGTCAGGGGCTTTGCCTGAGACTAGGAATACAAAGAAGAGACCACATAGAAACAGTATTTCAGGTGTTATGGGTGGTATGAAAATACTGATTATTGTACAAGGTACAGGTCAGGCATAAAGCAGGCAGAGGTGGGAGGTGAAGAGTTTCGGAAGAACCTATAGGTGTGATCATAATTGGAGGAATGTCAACAAAATATTAGAGTTCCCGTCTCCCGCAAGGTGGAAGTCAGTCTCTCTCTGTCTCTCTCTGTCTCTCTCTGTCTCTCTCTGTCTCTCTCTCTCTCTCTCTCTCTCTCTCTCTCTCTCTCTCTCTCTCCTAAAGGTATCATATACACCAGATGAATTCTCCGTCCTCTGTGGATGACTTTGCAATACAGTGCTCTCCACTGAGCCTGATCAAAGTGAACTCTGGCTTGCCAAAGCTCTGGCATGTTACTCACCTTCCTGACTACTTGAAGCCTGGGGACAAAATTATTTTTAGTTTCCTTCCAGCCTGCCAAGATAATGTTCAGTCCTGTATCAACCAAAACGTAGTCCTGTAGAGGAATTTCGTGGAGCAAAAATGAAGTGAAAATAAAACCCAGTGTGTGTGGATGCAAATCTCATGTGTGCTTATTACGTATCTGCTGATGAGCAGGGGATTCAGTGACACCATGAAGCCAAGCCCTTCAAATTGGAACTTCAAGGTGCCCTTGGGGCTAAACTCAGGGACTGAATGATGTCCCTTAGGGGAATATGGCACAGTCTTTGGGATCTTAAAGTCATAACACTTGGTTTGGTTTCCAAATCTTCAGTTGTTTTGTCTAACTCATTTTCATTCTTTTCAAAGCATGTTTACACTATTTAGTTTTTATTCTCTGCTCTGTGCTCTCGTTTATTGCTTGGAGGAAGATAAGCCGTCAGGGTGTTTCTGGGTAGTTCCTTCTAGAGAGAGTGTCAGTGTTCATGTTTCTCCGTGAAGTTGTGAGGGCCAGTACCTCTCTAGGAAGAAGTGTCTGGGACTGGAGCTAGGAAGCTGACTACAGCCAGATAGAGTCAGCATCCTGAAAACGTAAATACCTGAGCTGGAAAGAGACAGGGCTTCAGGGAAAGGACCTTTGGAAATTATAGATAATGCTAATATGCCCTTTGTAACATTTTATATCTATCTTTCAAACACAAAGCACTCACTAGTCCACTTAGTTTTTAACTGATTTGAAATACGAGTTTTACTCCCGGCGTCTGCGTAGGATGCATACAGCTGGAAAGAGCATCACTTTTATCCTAAGAGCCAGACGATCTACACAATTAAACCTTCTCTTGAACCTATCAAAGAGCCAGGATCCTAGTTCTTCCAACTAGCCTGAAATAGACAGAAAACAAGGCCTCCAAAGAGACCACATGTGAGTTATGGCTCACCTGTGGCAGACATGGGAGGAAGACGGCCTGCAGTGCAAGAGGGTAAAATTATTGTTCAGCTAAATTTTATCAAATAAAAAATTATTCAGGTAAAATTAGTAACACATTGTAAAGGTCAATTGTGGGCCAGTATGAGAGTACAGAGCCCTTGGTTGCTTTATACCCAAGTGGAATTCACACCAACTACTAGGCTCTTCTATTTTTTTTTTTTAGCTGAGCCATCCTGCTACCTGTTGACAGCTCAGCGGCTGCTCAGCTTGGGCTGGACTCGAACTGCTGTTGCTCAGAGCTCAAGCTCTTGAGCGAGCTCTTAACCAACTGAGCCACTCGGCCGGCCCTCTCCTGGGCTCTTCCAAACAGACCACCACAGGGGCTCATGGGAAAGATTGAGAGCCAGGCTAGAGGCCAGAGCTAGCCTCCTATAATGATAAAAGCCTGGAGGAGTGTGGTTGCCACACACGAAGCCCAGCTGGACTCTTCTCCCCTAAGGAATATAAGACTTCGCAGTTGAGGTGGAGTGACAAACCCTGTGGCTCTTCGGGTATAGGTAAAGACCCATTGTGACTTGTGGAGATGAAAAGGAAAGAAAATCTCTACATTTAGAGGAAAGGAGCAAATGCTATAAGATGAAGCAAAATCAAGAACACTGAGAAAGCCTGACTTCTGTGAGACTAAAGGACACAGGACCTGCCTAAGACTGAAGTAGAACAAGAGAGAAGAGATGCCCCCTGCTTTCCTCCCCCTGCCCTACTGGCAGACTAGAAAGCTAGACTAGTATGAAGCAATCACAGTCAACCGCTGGGGACAGGGAAAGAGTGAGGAGAGAGACCCTCGTTGAGTCGCAGGTATACAGAGAAATCTGAGAGCTGAGGGTGGAGCAAGAATATTGAGACTTCCTTTCAGTAAACCCAACTCCACCCTAAAGATAAGCTAATTCTAGAGGAATTGAAATCTGTGGTAGGACAGTAAAACTCGTACCCAGACCTACTGCAGACTAGTTTTACTTGACACACTACACAGATGCCTGAGCAGAAGAAATATGGTCAATTTCAGGTATAAATGCTGTTTACCTCATTCTACTGCATATGATGTCCAGAATTCCATAAAAAAATACAAGACACACAAAAAAATCAAGAGAAAAGCAATTCATTGTAAGGAGACAAAGCCATTAACAGAACCAGATTCAGAGATGACTCAGACATGGAATTTAAAATAATTGTGATTAATATAGTAAAGGCTCTACTGGAAAAGGTGAAGAGCATGCATGAACATTTCAACAAAGAGAAACTAAGAAAGAAGCAAATGAAACTGCTAGAAAAAAAAAAAAAGAACAGCAACAGCTGAATATCAGAGATGAAAACCGTCTTTAGTAAGCTCATCAGCAAAATCAACACCAGCCATAGAATAAGTGAACTTGGAGACAGACTACTGTTTTGATTGTATTAATTTTCTGTGTTATATTTCATTGATTTTTCCTCTGAAATATATTATTTGGTTTCTTCTACTCACTTTGAGTTTCATGTATTCTTCCTTTCTTTTTTTTATTTAAGTTGAGGCTGAGTTTATTGAGTAGAGAACTTTCTTCTCATAATGGCATTTTGTACTATAAAATTTCCCTTAAGTACTGATTTAATGGTATCCCGTTTTTGTCATGTTGCATTTTCATTTTCATTCAGCTCAAAATACTTTCTATATACTTTTTGATTTATTCTTTTATCCATGGGTTATTTAGAAGTGTGTTATTTAATTTCTATATGTTTGGAAATTTTACAGAGATTTTTCTGTTATTACTTTGTATAATGTGAAGACTAAATTTACTGAGGATTTTTTTTCTATGACCCAGAATCTGGTCTGTCTTGGTAAATGTTTTATGTACACTTGAATTCTCTTGTTTTTGGATGAAGTGGTCTACAAATGTCAATTATATCAAATTGGTTTTTGATGTTATTCAAACTTTCTGTATCCTTGCTGATGTTCTGTCTACTCATCCTATCAATTTTGTAGAGAGCAATATTGAATTCTCCAACAATATCTGTAGCTTTTGTCTATTCATCCCTGTGGCTTATCAATTTTTATTTGTGTCTTTGTATTTGGAGTGAATACCTTATAGGGAGCATAGAGTTAGGTCTTGTTTTTAGTGAATATCACTATAGGAGGTCGGACAATTAACTTCGTGAACTTGTTGCAACGATGTTGCTAAACTTTTTTGATGTCAGAAGGATTATTCATTATGAATTTGTACCAACTGGACAAACAGTTAACCAAGTTTACTATTTGGAAGTGCTGAAAAGACTGCATGAAAAAGTTAGACGACCTGAACTTTTCACCAACAATTCATGGCTCTTGCATCACAACAATGCACCAGCTCACACGACACTGTCTGTGAAGGGGTTTTTAGCCAGTAAACAAATAACTGTATTGGAACACCCTCCCTACTCACCTGATCTGGCCCCCAATAACTTCTTTCTTTACCCAAAGATAAAGGAAATATTGAAAGGGATGCATTTTGATGACATTCAGAACATCAAGGGAAATACGACAACAGCTCTAATGGCCCTTCCAGAAAAAGAGTTCCAAAATTGCTTTGAAGTGTGGACTAGGTGCTGGCTTTGGTGCATAGCTTCCCAAGGGGAGTACTTCAAAAGTGACCATCATGATATTCAGCCATGAGGTATGTAGCACTTAGTCTAGGATGAGTTCATGAACTTAATTGTCTGACCTCCTGTTTGCCGTTCATTAGGAGTATTTTTAATACCCCTCTTAGATTAATTTATAGATTTTAACCCACCATCTTATTATTTATTTTTTATTTGACTCATCTTTTTTTTGTGTTAACTTCTCCCTCTATTTCTGCCTTCTTTGTAATGATTCTATTTTATCTTTGTTAGTATATATAACTCTTTGGTTTGTTGTTTTAGTCCTTGCCTTATGGTTTATAATATGTACATTTAACTTATCATAGTATACCTTCAAATGATATTAAGCCATGTCAAATACACTGTTAGATCCTTACAATAGTATATTTCCATTTCACCTTTTCTGACCTTTGTACTAGTGTTGCAATACATCTTATTTTTATACATGCTAAACTTCCTGCCACATTGTTATTATTTTTAATAATTTTTATAAACAGTCAAGCATCTTTCAATGAATTTTAAATAATAAGAAAAAAATTGTATTATTCCATGTAGTTACTCTTTTCTGTGCTCTTCATTTCCTTGTGTGGAAATGTATTTCATCTTTTATTTCTGCCTGATTGGCTTCCTTTAACATTTCTTGTAGGAAAGTTCTGCTGATCATGAATTGTTTCAAGTTTCATGTCTGGAAAAGTCTTTATTTCCCCTTCATTCTATATACAGAATCCTGGGTATAGAATTCTAGGTTCACATTTTAAATTTTATTTTAGTATTTTAAAGGTGTTGTTCTACTGCCTTCTCACTTGCATTATTTTCAGTGAATAATCAACTATCATCTTCATCTTTGGCCCTTTGATTATATTAGGGAACTTGATTATGATGTGTTTTGTTGTAATTTTATTCATGTTTCTCATGTTTAGGACTTGTTGAGATATTTGTATATGTGGATTTATATATTTTTTCAAATTTGGGAAAATTCTAGCCATTATTTTCTCAAATATTTTTATCTGTTTCTCCCTACTTCTACTGTGGTATTCCAACTATATGTTTATTAGGGTATTTGAAGTTGTCCCTTAGCTTACTGATAATTTTTTTCATCTTTTCTCTGCATGTTTTATTTTGAATGGTTCCTGTTGTTTTGTCTTCAAGTTTATTGTTCTTTTTTACTGTACTGACATCTGTTATTAATCACACCCAATGTACTTTTCACTTTTGACCATATAGTTTTTATCTTTACAAGTTAGATTTGGATCTTTCTACATCTTCAATATATCAACTTATCTTTTGGAATATATGAAATACAGTTTTAATGCCATTGCCTGGTCATTATAACTTCAGCGTCAGCTCTGGGTAGGTTTTGATTAATTAATTCATCTCTTCAGTATTGGTTCTATTTTTCTGCGTTTTTGAATGTCTGAGGATTTTGATTGGATGTGAGACATTTTGACTTTTACCTTGTTGGTTGCTGGATATTTTTGTTTTTCTTTAAATATCCTTCAACTTGATTTTGTGGAATTTCGTTAAATTATTTCAAAGCACTTTGATCCTTTTGGATCTTCTTTTAAAGACTTGCAGGTGGACCCAGAGTGGGATATTGTCTAGTGCTAATTATTCCTCACCACTGAAACTAGGCCTTCTTTAGTACTCTACCAAGTGCCCCATGACGCATGAGTTTTCCAGTCTGCTGGTAGGAACAGGCAATATAAAGTGCTGTATAACCAGCACTCTAATCTCTAATCCTTCCACTCATTCTTTTCCTAGCCTTGGTTAGTTTCCTTTTGTGCACACTCTGATTAGTACTCAGCTGAATATTTAAAGATACTGTCTGCAGATTTCCAAGGTTCTGTCTCTGTGCCGATTTCTCCTCTTTTTTTGTCTCTCCAAGCTTTCATCTCTGTCTCCTTAACCCTGGGACTCTGCTGGGACCTTTCCGCATTTCTCTCTGCATTGCAGGTTGCAGACTCTTTCAAGGTGGTAAGCTGGACAGTTGTGCAGCTTACTTCGTGTGTTTCAGATCTTCCAGGGATTGCTGTCCTCCATTGCCTGATATCCAGTGTCTCACAAACTGTTGTTTCATAATTTTTTCCAGTTTTGTTAATTGTTTTAAGTGTCAGGGTCGATTTGGTCCTTGTTACTCCATCTCAGTTGAAAGTAGAAGTCAACAATTATTGATCTTTAGTAGTTTAATTGTATTTTGTGCAGTAAGGTACACTAACAGGGGTATGTGGGAATACCTCACACAGAGAAGAATAGAGTCCTAATTCCTGGTGCGTACTCGTTGTGTGGAATGACAAACAGATATGTTAGCCTATTTATATTATTACTTCTCTCTAGCATTCACTCACTCACACTCTTCTTAGTTGAATTTTCATAATTTAAATATAGGTATGAATTAGTTAAGCTGTATGTAACTTTTTTTTTTCATGAGTGGGTAAAATTCTTGTTTTGTGCTCCTGGCATTTGTCATTTTACATCAGGGGGTGCAAATTCAAATGCTTATAAGGGTCAAACAAGTAATATAGGAGTGAAGTTGGTAACACATAAGATGACTATAAAAGTAGTCACTTGTATTTAGTATAGAAGAGAATACTGGCAGTGGGGGAAAGAGGGACCCTGGCAAATTGCAGAGTAAATAAAGAGCTAATTTTTGTCATGAAGGAATGCAAGTTGCCTTTGTAGATCTTCTGATCTTTCATGAGAAGTGGAAATGCAAATTTTAATCATATTTACCTCAATATTTGAATACTACTTCGAATTTAAGCACTCTGTGAATCAAATAAAACATATTTATAGGCCAAATGTTCCTTTGGGCTGAGAGCTTGCAACCTGTGTTTTACAATTGTTTAACTGTTAATACAGAGGGTGCCAAAAAAATGTATACACATTTTAAGAACGGAAAAAAACTGCATTAAAATTATGCTGATGGTAACCACTTTGAGCACCTTTTGTAATTGCAGAAGTCAAACGTGACTTGTACCATCTTTTGTTATCGGTATATATTATTACCATTTTAATACAGTTTTTTTCTTTCTTAAAATGTGTATACATTTCTTTTGGCACCCTCTGTATATAGAAAAATAGTTTAGAAGATGACAGAAACAACTCAAACTAGGAATGTGTCGTGTGTGTATATGTATTTCAGATCAGTAACAAAAATAAATAAGTGATTATATATACATATCTGTATGCATATACACGCACACTCCCCCGAGGGAGTCTTTCACACGCCTGGGGGCTTTTAGCATATTCTGTGGGCATGGAGTTATTTTCGTGCCCCTCCCACATAATCTTGAGAGAATCTGTGATATGTAAAAAAAAAAATGCTTCCATAATTAAAACTGTATGAATAAATATGGGTGTGTGAACATGAGTATTTTCAGTTAGTTTAATAATAGCTATCACTTTTATATACACAGCCTTTTAAATTTGTAATTCTCTGGATGTACAGTAGTCCTTTAAAATTAAGCTGGAACTTTTTTGAATAAGGCAATTACTAGGATAATTTGTAAGAAGGTAAATGCCACGTTGGTGTAGGTCTTTCTTTTCTTGAAATACCAGATCCACATAAAAATGCATTAAAAAATTAATCCTTGAAATCAAATAGTGCGATTTTGTATATGCCTGCTAGATTTGGGGAGACTATCCAACCCTGTTTCACTTTTTAAAAGGACAAAAATTTAAAAAATCATTTGCACTAAAACATTTAAATAAAAGTTGATTTAATTAAGTAGAAATTTCTTTTATTCTCTCAAGTAATTACTGTCAATCATATAACACATTTGCTGTTTATTTAACAGAAAAATATTTTTCTTTTATGTGAAAATGCTAGAAGAAGTATTTAAAAGCAGAAATCAAAGAATTTACATTAAAAACGATAAACAAAAGAAAGATCTCATTAAAGGTCACAAGAGTATAACAATTGTTTTCCTCATATATGGGGCCTGAATATACCTTTCTTGGAAAATAAGTGCTATAAAATGTAAGTAAACCACAACTGAGTAAATTCTTAAATACCCCAAAGTAATAAAATAAAGTGTGATAATGAATGCATGTCGAACCCCTACTTATTTTTGTATACTTGTATGAATTGGCAGTTACTGGGGGTACTGAGGTTTTCCATTAATTTGATTCACCCACTTGCTCCTTGTGGTTCTCTTGAAGAGAACATCTGCAGTATTTTTTAAGCTTGATTAAGGCTTTACTGACCCCATAATTAGCAAGTTAAAAATGACCATTGTAGCCAGCCTTCAAAACACAAGGATGAACCACAGATTAAAACCTTAACGCCTTTCCTTTAATTTGTGTGAGGATAGAGATCCAAAAAGAGAAAGCCGCATTTGCCTTCCCAAGATGCTTTGTATTTTGGATACAAAATCAATACAAAGGTGAGATCCACCTGATTTGAATTGGTAAAATATGGAAATCCTTGCCTGCTAAACTGTCAGAGATTAATGTCTGAATAGGAGGAGGACGGGCCAACTGTAAAATTATCCAGGGCCCGGTGATTACCCCATCCGCATAATGGGGCTTGATTTAGAGGCTCTATTTTAGGATCACACATAAAGCACCAAACGCAGAAAGCCGAGCTTTGTTTAATTTGTCTGGGGGCAGTGCCCTAATTTTCTACAACACTATTCACTTCCCTTCTTTAAGAATGAATAAAACATCTACTTTATGGTACTCTGTGCGTCTTTCATTTGGGAACGGTCGCTTTTCCAAGCTCCTCTGTTTGGTTCTTCTTTTTATAATGTCATTGGATTATGATGCTTTAGGTCGCACTGTCTTTATTGCACTTGCGTGTGCAAAGAACAAGCACTGTCATTTTGGGCATGATATAACATAGCCTTTTAAAGTTGACCGATGAGAAAACCGCGGCCCGGGAAATACAAGACCATGTGGTCCTGACAGAGCTGGTTATAGCTCTGGGTCTCCGTTACCCTCACGAGAGCTTGCCTCCTGAACTGGGTGTCACTGCAGTACGCAGTGTGGCTCTCTTGAGACTGTACTTATCTCATTTTGGCAGGAGCTCAGAGGGTTTTATCATAGACATGAATCACTTGGGATTATCTTACCTTCTTCAGATTATTATTCGGGGCTTTATCATGAAGGCTCAGCTTTTTCAAATAACTAAGTGCAAGATTCATTTTTTTTTAAGGTAATGTTGCTATTCATTTCTGTAGTTTAAGATTTATGAAGTCTTTTTAAAAATTTTCATTAGTGGCTCCATTTTATTTTCACAGATGACTTTTCATTAAAAAGTAATTTGGGGGCTGGCCGAGTGGCTCAGTTGGTTAAGAGCTCGCTCAAGAGTTTGAGCTCTGAGCAACAGCGGTTCAAGTCCAGCCCGAGCTGAGCAGCCACTGAGCTGCCAACAGGTAGCAGGATGGCTCAGCTAAAAAAAAAGAAAAAAAAAAAGTAATTTGTATTGACGAGATTGCTTTAGTTGCAAGAATCGGACACCTGACTCAAGCTTGCTTAAGCATAAAAGGGGATGGATTGGTTCACATTCTCGGTAAAGACTATGCAAGGATCTGAGTCAGATACAGCTGGGACCAGGGGGCCGGTGATGTCAAGTCCCTGAGTCTCCATTTCTCAGCTCTCCTTGTCTCTGTGTGGTCTCACTCTCGGACTGACTGGTAGATGGGCAGGCCAGCATCAGCTCTGTCTAGTAATCCTATATGTCAGTCTCCCAGAAGAGTGTGTTCAGCGAATTTTGAGTTTCCTCTGAACCAATACCTTTGACTGGGGACCAGTGGTACTCAGATGGTCAGCCTGTGTCACATAATTTTCCCCAATGTCAGGGGATGGGGGATTGTGACCAACAACCCTATTCCATAAAGCAGCGTAGAGTAGAGGAGAAGGTTTCCCAAAGAAGGAGGCAGAAGAGTGTTCTGTTGGCGTAAGAAATGTGCAAACCTGTGCAGAATTTTTATGAGTTTATTTGAACCAAACTGACGACAATTTCCGGGAAGCAAAATGTCAATGGATTGAGAATGCCAGAGAATGGCAGTTGTGCAGTTTATTTTATACATTGGATGAGACGTGATGAGGGTTACATGAAATCCACTGGTAGGAGGTTAAGTGGGTGGGAGAAAGCAAAATGGAGACATCTCTGGGATTGGATAAAAAGTAAAATGAAGAGACACACACTTCTTTGTCATTGGTGGGTACATGATTGTTCGTAATTAACATTTACAGCACACAGAGATGGCATTCACGGAGCAAGACAACAATAAGGGGTCCTGTGGTCTCATGCTCTGGTGTGGGGGGGGGCGTGCCCTGAGTGGTCTGGAAAAGGAGAGAGCTCTGACATTTCAAAGGTATGCTATCTTAGATGCAAAAAGTCCATAGACAGGCTCACTCAAGGTAAAGATTGACCTTTGTGAAGGAAGCTACAGGCCTAGGACGTGACTACCCACCATGACCTGCTTTTGGTTAGGGATTTTTATGTTCAGACCATCCTGTGTGGTTACTTTGGGTCTCTGAGTTTGTGGGGCCCGCCATGTGGGCCGCCTCTGAGCTTGTCAGGTTTAGTATGTGGCCAATTCTTATCATAAACAGCTATAGCTATCACACTTCTACCACCTGAAGATTTATTAGAGCAACTCAGAGTTACATAAAAATGTTAATTTTGTCTAAAGGCATTATTGTAGAATCAATGATTCATCAAATGATTCACTTTTTATTTCTCTCTTTACCTTTTTCCTTTCACAGAGGGCATAAAGGACAAAACCATTAGGGAAAAAAAATACTTTTTAGAAAAAGGAATAATTTTCTCTATTTTACTTTCCAACATTGTCTTACCCGCTCTCATTAGTTCTTCTAACGAACTTGTCACTTAGATACGCAGTGTCATTTGATTGAACAGTCTCCACCCACTGTGAGAAGCCCTTTCAGGCAGAGACTAACATTTTATTTCTGTTCCAGCTGTGCCTACACACTGTCTGGCTGAATGTAGGTGTTCAGCAAAGGCGTGTGGAATGAACTGGTGAGCGAATGCTTAGCACACACCTGCCCGGTTGGAGGTGCCAGGGCTTTAAAGAGTTAGATAACTGAGGTTACACAACTCATTGTGTTGAAATTGGAATTTGAGCTCCGTTATCTTCCTAGCCCCAATTTAGGTTTTTAAAATGTTTGTTTATTTCCTTTACTTGGCTCCCTGACCATGTAATCAAGGTGGGGCCTATGTGTGCCCGTCTGCCACTTTCGGTCTCTCTGTGTGCTTAGCGACTGAACCAATAGTTAGGACATTGGCTCCCACAACAGGGACAGGAAGACAATCTCAGGGCTTCTGGGCAATACGGTTGTCTAACCCTCATGAGAATAAAGTCACATCTAGTTTAATCTTCAGGAACTTCCTGTAGAGCAGAAGTCAGGCTGAGTTGAGCTGTGGTCTCATGTACCTCTTGTAGAGCCCCAGCAAAATGGCAGACAGGGGAGAATGTGCCTGCTTGCTCATTGTCCCATCTCCTGGGTCACTGTCCCTTTATCCTCTTGATCTCGGGGCCTCAGCACTTTCCCACAGAGACAAACCAACTTCAGCTGTCACTCTTGGTGATCCACGTTTCTCCTCTCAGACCACTTTGCAATCCCAAACCCCACACCCCCCTGTTGGAATGGAATCAATTAAGAACAAAGACAGAATCTTCCAGAATAATATGAAGACTTGCCCTACATTAAAAAAAAAGTAGAAATCAATACTCACTGGGACCATAAGGGCAAGTCTGTCTCCCATTTAAAAAAGTATTAGGGCTGGCAGCTTTGTTTCCTAAAAGGCGACTGTATCATTCAGGGTGAAGTCAGAGAGACAGAACTAGCAGGAGATGCATATTGAGATTTATTCAAGGAATTGGCTTATGCAATTGTGGGGCCTGGCTAGGCAAGTCTGAAATCCTTGGGGTAGGCTGTCAGGGAGGGTGGGAAGAACACTCAGGCGTGGACCGAAGCTGCTGTCCAAAGGTAGAATTTATTCTTTTGGGAACTCTCAGCTCACCTGTTCAGGTCGTCCGATTGATTGAGTCAAGCCCACCCAGATGATCTATGATAACCTCCCTTACTTCAGTTCAAATGATTATGGACTGTAGTCATTCTGCAAAATGCCTTCACTGCAACACCAAGAATACTGTTTGAATAACTGAGTATGGTGGCCTAGCCATGTTGACACATAAAACTGGCCATCTGAGTGGCCAGTTGGAGTTCTAGCAGATTCCACGGGGACTGGTAAACTGTTGTAAGCCCTGGGGATACTTCATGGTGTAAAACAGTTTCTGCTCCTATGGCGTGCATGTTCTAGTGGAAGATGACAATAAAATAAACGACATAAACTTATAGTGGTGATGCGTAGTGGTAAGAATAATAAATCAGGGGAAGGGAATAGACAGTGATGAATAGATATGTGTGCAGAGCTGGCTACATAATTTGTGGGGCCCAGTGCAAAAAGCAAATTCAGTGTCCTCTCTTCAAAAAATAGAAAAAAGTGTCACTCAAGGTATTAAACCTGAAAGCTTTTTTCTTCCTTCCATGGCTCTCTCTCTGAAATGGTCATGGTGGGATTTTTTTTCCCCCTCCTACTTAATGCTGTTCTAAGTAAAAAAAAAAAAATTAAAATTTAGATTATTAACATGAATTTACCCTTCATCATTATATTGTGTATTGCCCACTGTCCATACACATATCAGAGCTGAATTACTGAAATTACACCATTTCCGTTTCCTACACTTTGTTCTTCCCAGAATAGTGGAAACACTCCACCAAACGAACTCACCTGTTGTTTCAGTTCTAATAGGTGCACATTTCCCCGACACTTTACCTTTGGCTTACTGACCAGCCGGGTGGCCAGTGGGAGTTCTAGCAGATTCCATGTGGTTAGTGTGGAGGGACAGCAGGAGGGGAGCCTGGGATTACCCTGCCTGTCCCTTCCCTTTTAGGTTGTCATTTTCAGTATAAGTGGTTGTCTGATACAGGAAAGTCATGCAATGCAAATGAAAAGGGTGTGATAGAGTTTCTTGATCATCCATGCTTCTTAGATAGAACACAACTGACTTCTTTCTGCATGTGAAGCAAGTTCTGGTTCTGAAGTGTGGCCTCTTGTGGCCGTCAGTGCACCTGTACTGTGTACTGAGTCAGAGACTTAACATGCTCCCCTTGCATCTGCTTTGTGTCCCGCTGAATTCTGTATATCAGGGGATACACATATTGTACCTCCTCTACTCACAAGGTACTCCACTGTTCCATCAGACTTAGCTTACAAAACACAAATTCAAAGGTAAAGTTATTAAGGATGTCAAGATGGTGACATTAAACCAAGAGCATTAGATCAAGCAGAGAGCCTTCCTAAGTACGGGACCCTTGCGACTATACAGGTTTCCTATGAAGCCAGCTATGTGTATATATGTTCATGTGTGTGTGCACGCTATTTTAGATAATGTTGATAAGGAAGGACTGTCTGATGAAGTGACATTTGATCAGGGTTCCCAAGAAGGTGAAGAAGTGAGGTTTGCAGATACCTAGGGCGAGAGCAGCATGTTTAGATGTTTCAAGGCACAGGTGTCTTTGGTTTATTTTCGGAAAGTGAGGAGGCCATTGTGGCTGGATCCAAGTAAGTGAGGGAGTGAGGAGTAGGAGATGAGATCAGAGAGACAGTGGGTTCCTGAGTCATGCATGGGCTTGGGGGCCAAGGTAAGGACTTTGAGAAGAGGGGAGACTAGGGAGAATTGAGCAGAGGGACGACATTCCATGATTAGATTTTAGGAGGCTCCCTCTGGCTGCTGTGTGGCAGTGCTCTGCACAGGCCAAGGCTGGAAGTGGTGGGACCGGTTTGCAAGCAGCTAGACCAAACAAAGATAGGGCCTGGGCTGGGTGTATAGATAACGGTGATTAAATATGTTTGGATTCTGTTCATATTTCAGAACTAGTGCCAACAGGAGTTGCCTATGGGATGGATATTTACTTTAGAGTCCTGAGAGAGCAAATAAAATGGCTCATTAAGAAGCAGTGAATTTCCCAAAGTTCCACATTCAAGGCAAAGCAGACCTGGGGAGGCTGAGAACAGACATTTCATGTTCTTTTTCATCAGCTCTTCTCATTTTTCATTATCTGTAGACTTTTCCCCAAATTGCTCCTCTAGCACCCTCTTTTGAATATCTTATTTCTTTAGCAGAATTCAGCATGGATTACATCTCTAGGATTTCTTCTGTATATATATCACCTTGGTAGAACTTCTCAGAACATGATCATGGGTTACTCCACCACTAAACCCATGTTTCCATGATGCCTGAGTCGAGGTTGGCTGTCTCCCACAGTTTCACTTAGTAATGTCCTGACAGTTTCCCTGCTCTGTTTTACCAAATATCTCTTGGTCTCCTCAATTAAGACAGAGTTAATGAAACAAAGATTTTTGCTGCTGGGTTTGATGTACAATTATACCACATACAATTCCAAGTGATGTAACAATATTTGGCTTATTATTTTTTTTTCTGCTTTTCAGCACTTTCAGACCATGCTGAAGTCTAAATTGAATGTCCTAACACTGAAAAAGGAACCCCTCCCAGCAGTCATCTTCCATGAGCCTGAGGCCATCGAGCTGTGCACCACCACTCCCCTGATGAAGACCAGAACTCACAGTGGCTGCAAGGTATGTGGCACGTGGCCAGCAGAGGCCCTCTCAGTGGGACAGACCAAAGGACATGTAGCCCTAAGACACTTCTTTCACAGCGGTAACATTAAAAAAAGAAAAGAAAATATAAAACAACTAACAACATAAGCTCATTGAGTTATGGTAGTTTGAATCCAGACTTATTTTTCTTAATGATATAATTCATAATTTGGGGGTACACATTAAAGACATGTAGTTAAGGATATGGGAATAAAATAGTGCTTTTGCCATATTTTTTATAGCCCCATGGAACTTTGGGATTCACGAGAAGGTTCTGTCCTTAATGGTAGGTAATTCCTCCCTTTGTATTTGCAGTCTGAATAATACATATCTTCACAAGTATAAAACAAAACAAGTTTCCCAACAGTTGTGCTCTATGCGTCCTTTGGGGAGCCATTGTGCATTTTTGTTTTGCTTCAGCTTTCAAAAATTATACTAATATTCGTGCCTCAGAATCCATTAAACACATTTTTCATTTACGCAAGCTATAATGCCGACATGGAAAGAAGACTAGAAATGAAATGTATAATTTTGGTAGGCTTTTGGATTCTCCCAAGATATACCTTTTCACACGAGTTGTTGAATATAGAAGCTGGTTTAGAAGTAACAAAGAAAATATTTTACGCATACTCTCTCCTCAGAACTTTGTTCTGAGTAGTGAAAATAAAATGAGGGGCAGGAAAATGCATATTTGCATGTGGATTTCTTTTATAACTTTGGAGATAAACTCCTTATTGCTTTCTGGGTTAGGGAAGCAAAAAAGGATCCATTGCTGTCTCTTGTCAGAGTGTTCCTTTCCCTCCTCAGTTCTTGCCTAGCTGTGGTCAGATTGGAGCCTACGGCAATCTTGAGTGAAGGTGGTGTGCACAGAACCTCACACATGTCCATTCATTCCACAAACACTCATTGGGTGCTCACTGTCGTCTCGACGCTGGGAACAGTGTGGGCAAGACCCACTGACACCTTTATGGGCTTAGGTGCTAGTTGGAAGAGGAGGGAGGAGAAAATACAGGGAAACAAGCACTGACAAGAAAGCCAGTCTGTGAAGAACTTGTGGGAGAATCTTTTGGGCAGAAGGAACTGGGAGTGCTAAGTCTCAGAGGTGGACATGGTCTTGTATGTTTTAGAATGGAAAGCAATGGGCCCAGTGTAGCTGGGAAGTGGAGAATGTGGTGGTGAATGGTGGGGTTGGACGGGGGTCTGGGTATAAAGAGCCTTGCTATCATGGCAAGGAGTTTAGACTTGTTCTGATTACTGTAGGGAACCATCAGAGGGATTTAGGCAAGCATGTTGTATGACTCCATTTAAAAAAGTGGTTCTAAATGGTCACTTTGCTAAGGTGGATGTCTAGCTCCCAAGGGCAGTTGCCAGTGGCTCCGCTTCAACTGAGGAAAGTGGGTCCACACAGCTGGCCTTAGGTCACAGTGTGCGCCATGCTTTTCGTGAGCTAATGACATGAAGGAATTATACAAACACTAAATTTAAAAGTGATATGAGGTCAAATGGGTTATACTTCCTTTAAAGATTTTCCAAAGTCATTTTGAATACTGTTCCAGTTGGGGAAGATGGTCCCTCAAAGGAAGATGAAGTCAGTGGCGACAAGTATGAGGAAAAGAGTTTAGTTTGATAAAATCTACCGAGTATGTTTTAATGGGAGTTACAGAGTAAAGGGACTTAGCAATCCAAGCCAGATGTGAAAGAGGGGTGTGCGTGTGTGCGCGCGTGTGTGTGTGTGTGTGTGTGTGTGTGTGTGTGTATGGAGAAAGAGAGAGAGAAATATTTGCTAGGAGAATAAAAGCCATCATTTTTTTCTGAAAAGGAGTATAAGCTTCAGAATTCATGGCATAACTTTTTTTTCCCGGTATACTGCCTTAGGTCATGTTCATTTATTTTACTTCTAAAAGGATGTTGAAAAAAATAGAAGACATTCAAAAGAGCATGCCAAACAGAGCAAGGGGTGGCCTGGTGTCAGTCTGTGGGGCTAGCTAGACAAGGGGAAGTTGGCAAGGATTTGAGCTGGACATGGGGGAGAACTTTGGCCTTCCAGGTGAAAACCACATTCCACTGGGCTAGAAAAAATTTATGAACTCTCCATCCCTAGAAATCGCGAAGAGGAGACTCCAGGTGTAGATCATTGTAATCCAGGATCAGGGATCTGGGCCAACACCTCTTGAGGTACTTTCCAGGTTTATGATTCTATTTGAAGGGAGAAAACCTCCAAAGTGTCATTCTTCAAATTGTATACTATATTATACTTGATACATTTAAATTTGAACTCAACATACTGGAGTTACGGCCTTTACTTCTCAAGGACAATATTGCATTTGTAGTCCGAGTCATAGTCTTTCGTTAAAAAAACAAAAGAAAGTTCTATTTTTGATGCTTGATATTTCTGTTTAAAATCACCAGGCCTCCCCCATTTATCCCCCACCCCCATCCCACCCCCCATCATCCCCTGGAACAAAGTGCAGTGTTTCCTCTTTGATTCTTGCGAATAACTGAGCTCACAAAATGCCAGCTGCAAAATCTCTCCGGGGTTCATGCCTGCCAGGAATAATGAGCACGGTGGAGCCCGCCCAGCTGCAGGGCCAGCCTACCGGCCTTCCATCTTCACACAGTCCTCCTCTTTTCGCCTAACAGCTCTCAAGTTGTGTTTGCGTGACTTTAGGTTTGGGGAAGGGAGAGAGGCAGGAGGAAGCAGAGCAAAGGGGAGTTGAAAATGGATTCTGATTAGCACCGTGGAGGTCCTGGCTGTCTCAGAGTCCCCATTTCCCTCTGATCTGTATTCTCCGTGGGTCCTGTTGGGATCGCCCTGCCAGGCTATTCATGTTGCGGGCAGCTGGGTCTTTGTGTGTCCTCCTCTATTGCTGCCACTATTTTTTTTTTCTTTTGGAGTGGAGTTCTTTAACTGTACCACCCACTGCATGCCATTAGGACACTCCCAGCAGTCCCCTGGTTGGAGCTGTCTGCAGTATTGGAGATGCTGTGTCTGATTTTGCAGTGGCAATAATGGCTTGTCATTCATGTCATCTCCTGCCTAGCACAATGGAATCCTAGGTGGCTTCAGATTGTTAGCAAACATTTGTTTCATTAATAGTCATGGAAAACCTACTGTGTACATGGAATTATGGGGAAAGAAATCAAAGTAGGTATTGTGGGTAATACAACTTATAGGAGAAGCAATAAGTTGAGAGTACCAAAAAAATCACAAGGCCTTCTGGTATTCGTGTGTGTGTGTGCGCGCGTGCGTGCGTGCGTGCGCGTGTGTGTGTGTGTGTGTGTGTGTGTGTGTGTGTGTGTGTGAGAGAGAGAGAGAGAGAGAGAGAGAGAGAGAGAGAGAGAGAGAGAGAGACAGAAACCCCTAGAGGGCAGATTTCTGGACCTTCTTTCCAGAGACTTTGATTCAGGCACTCAGCTTAGTGTGGCGGAGCAAGAGCCTGCACTTATAAACAGACCATGTAATTTACATGGTGCCTGGACCATGCTATGAGTTTGACTTGAACCACAGAGCAATGTAAGTGACATAAATGAATACACACCCTGCTCGGTGGGAGATGGGGTGGGAAGTGGTATGTGGGGGTAGCTGGCACTTGCAGGGTTAGAATGGCTTTGCCACATAGTTGACCAGGAGGCTGACATCTAAGCAAGGGCCTTAGGGCCTGCTCTCACCTAGGATGCTCTAGTTTCCAAATTTGGCCTCTTGCTGAGTGAGGCACTTGGCCTGGCCTCCTGAGAAGCCTCGTTTAAGGCCCTTAATGTCTTCTTCACATTTGTGAGGGCAGAAGCCATCAAACAATCTAGTTTCCAAGAAAGAGTTCATGATTCTTAAACCATAACAATTTTTAAGTGACTCTTTTTGAGACTCTTTGCACTCAGGAGTGGCAGTAGTAGTCCCTTAGTTCTCAGAAGGGATGTGATTGGTTTATAGTTTCATGAGGCGAAGAAGAGAAGTTTCTGAGCCGAAGGCTTGGAAGGCAATCCTCAGACCCTATACCATTATGGCCAGTTTAGAAGTGAATTCCAGAAATCTCACTTATAAGAAGAGCTCATGATTTGAATTTAAATATGTTGAGAATTAGAATCACTTGTATCTATTTTCTGCACTTATATTTTTGTGTTTATTTAATCAGTTATGTATTTAATTAATGAGAATTTTTAGTTATGTTTTCTCATTTTAGCCAAAGTACTAGTTTTTTACCCATTAACAGAAGGGAGAAACATTAATGATATCATGTTGTTATCTTTATTGAACACATCTTTGCAGCCCTTTGCTGGTGTAGGTCATTTTGGGCATTGCATGAATACAATTAAGCCAATTAGGCATAGTTTCTCCCTGCAAAGTGAGTTTCCGATTTCAATATCAAAACAGAATACAAATAAAATAAAGAATAATAATATATAAAGTAAGGTGCAGGCCCATGGTCTTTATTGGTTATTTCCTCTAAATTCAGAGTGGCTGGTATTTAATTCTCTCTCCATTTATTTTCTCTCCATTCTTTCTCAGACTTCCTTGTAAACATCAAAGCACATCACTTCTGCTTGTGTCCAAAATATAGGAAAGTGAAAGTTGATATGAGCTAACATCTGTTGTTTCAGAGACAAGCTTTTATTTTTTTTGCAATTTTTACTGTCGATTTATAAATTTTCTGAATTTCTCCTTCCCTCCCTCCCTCCCTCCATCCCTTCTTTCTTTTTTTATTCCTAATTTTCTTCTTTCATTGTTTTTCTTCACCCACTAGAATATATTATACACCCTCAGGCTGTTCCAGGTGTTGATAGGAACACAAAGACAAGCAATAGTTTTGGATGCTTCGGGTCGAAATAACAGAAAACCTATCTTGAATTGATTTAAATCATTGAAATGTATTTGTTTTCAAATATGCAAATATGCAAATATGACGGAGTTTTCAACTCCATCAGGAGGGGCTAGAGAAAGAAATGCTAGACAGGCAACAAAAGAGTGTCCACTACAAAAAAGCTGGGCTTAATGACCAGTGGCAGACAAGTCCACCCTGTGGGAAGAGCAATGGCAGTCAAGGAAAATGCAGCGTCCTCAGGTTGCTGAGCCAAGGACGCCCTTCCCTTCCGTGTTGCAGCCCCAGCCCTTTACCCTGAATACCGATGCAGGATGTTACTGCGTAGATGGGCTGAGCCTCAGTTTGAGGACAGGTTACTCTCTCTAGGACCCCTGCACAAGTAGCCATGAGGGACCATGACGTATCATGTGGTTTGACCTTCTGCATTTATGGGCTTTTGTCCTACTAGTATGGAGGGTGCTCTCGTTCCCTGGAGAAATCCTGAGCCCCCCTTTTTAGGCTTTTCACTCCATGTTTCTAATTCGGCAACTGAATATTCAAAGTTAGGGAGAAAGAGAAGTGATAATGAACGCAAGCTTGAAAAATTTGAGATGTCAGTGGGACCGCCCACGGGTGGCACCCAAAGGGCACCTTGCTACCTGAATTTGGAGGTTCATAGATGTCTGGTTCCTCAAGGAGAATGGGCCTGGGGGAGAGTGAGGCATGAGGCAGGTGTGCACACACACACATACATTTACATGTATAAACATGCACCCACCTCTAATATTTAATGGCCAGAGTGAGAAAGAAGACTCACTGGAAAAGAAGCATGATGTAAACCAGAACAAGTTCCTCCTCTCCAACAAGCACTGACACGGTCCTCAGCTTTATTCCCCCTCCTTCATCCTCCTCACCATACCCACTTGCCTGGCCATCCTGGTCTAGACTCAGAAGCTAGTCAAGTCGAGGAAATGGCTATAACTACAGGGACTGCTGAAGCCCCAGGATTATTGTTTTAGGGTTGGTCTTGGTATCCGTGTTTGAGACACAGACAACATGCTTTTGCTCTGGTACCTAGCATGGAAGGACATGTTGTTTATGGTTTCCATGTGACTTTCTTAGCCCTGAGTCCCAATTGATGTCTTTGAGTGCTAGACTTTGGTCTTCCCACTCATAGCGTGGTGGCTTATGTAAAAATTCTTTATCTGTTGTGAGCTCACTTTTAATTTGATGACTAAAAATCTTTTCATACTGGAAGTGTCTTTATGTCAGCTGACAAAAGTGTTTAGAATGTAGATTGTTGTTCTGCCTGAATGCTTGTTGAGTAGGCGTGCCAACTTCTTTATAGGGTCACTCCCATGATTGATGGGCACAGTAGAGTTATTTTCCCCATTGGGGAATTATCTGGGGAGTCCTGACACCTTCAAACTATTTATTTTCTGGTGCCCCCCACACTGTGAAGGATTGGGCTGAAAATAGCCACTTGACTCTAGGGAATCAGATGTGGCATTGAAGCTTAAGCTTTGGACTCATGTCAAAGACGGTATCTTCCTGAATCTCCAAATTTGTGATGCCACTGCCTACTTTTGTCTATTTCGTGCCTTTAAAAACTCTTGAGAGATTGGCAAATATTTATTAGTGAAATATGGGAAAGCAGTCTAAACATCTAAAAGTGATCTAATTGTTTTGCTCCACAATACTGTGGAAAACGTGAAGTCATTAAAAATGTTGTTGTAGAAATTATGAACATTGTGCACATCTGTATAATGTATTGAATGAGTAAAAAAGCTAGTTGCAAAATGTTATTAGGATCCTATTTTTGTAAAATAAAATAAAGCTAAAATAATCATATGCAAAGTTTGAAAGTGAAGGCTCATACTAAACTATGAACCGAGGTCTCAAGACAGAAAAGGGGGAGCAGTACCTGGCTTCTCTCTTCCTTGGGACCATCAATCGTCCCACAGTGCCTTCTACTCACTAAACCCCGCTGACAGAAAAGCCTGAGACACACAGCTTGCAGGAGTCAGCCTCCTCCAATACAAAGCAGATCAGCGGAAGGGCAAGAATTAGATGTGAGAGTAAATCAAACCAAGAATACCAAATACCTTAGAGAAACTCTTGCTCACCTTCACCAAGAGGCATGGACAAGAATGTTCTGGCAGCACTGCTAGTAAAAACTGGAAACAATGAAAGTGTCCCTCAGCAAGAGAATGGTTAAGTTAAAAACACTGCAGAATCCTCACATGATGGAATATGACACAGAAGTGACAGTAAATGAATTGCAGCACAGCTACCCACAACATTCACATCTAAAAAATATAATGCTAAGTAAAAAGAAATTAAGATACCTTCCCCCCAAAATGCTGTATGATACAATTTATATAAAGTCCAAAAGTGTAAAACGGAAAAAAAAAATATGAACAGAAGTGATCTCTGGATAGTAGGATTATGGGTAAAACTTTTGATTTTAATTTTTGCATTCCCTAAATGTTCATCGATGAACAAACACTGCTTCTGTAATAAGTTTACAAAAGTAATTATTAAAGAAAAATATTTTCTTTGGATAAGAAGTTTGCCTGGAAAGATATCGGTAAGAAACTCCGTTCCAAATGGAGCATTTTGGAAAACATTTTGTTTGGCTGGAGTACATATTCAAGAAGTGAAAAATTGTGTTCCTTGTATGTCTGAACATTTCTTTATTCTCCCCTCCTTTTTGGGGACTTTTGGCCTGGTATAGAAATACAGATTGAAGTAATTTCTACTTAAAATTGTGGAAACACTGCCCACTGACTTCTGTGTCTTCTGTGTCTTGGTGTGAATTTCCCCTTGAATTCATCCATTTGGAAGGTAGTGGGTCTTTTCAATTTGGAAACTCTTATGTCTTGGCATTTTAGGAAACCTTAAGTAGAATTCCTACGTTCTCTTGGAACCATTTGAGAAATAAGAAACATGGTACAGATAGAGTAGATAAAAATATCAGTTTTATAAAACTTGCTTTGGAGCATGTGGCTTAGCTATATAGACTCACTGGGTTTTCTAAAGCTTCCAAATCTTTGTTGAAACCTCTAGCATGTTACTGCTTCCTCTCCCATTCATTTTGTCCTTTTGTGCTTATGACATAAAAAGTGTCCATTATGGTCAGTTTAGTGAGGTTTGGAGAAGAGATAAATATTTAAGGTCAACTTGCCATCTTTATCCAGAAATCCTCTCTGGATTGTTAAAACCTCTCTAAATGGCTAATTTTAGCCGTTTGAACTGTCCTTGTTTTATGTCTTTATCTAAGATGGAAGCAGTGATCCTTAATTTACCTTCCAGTTTAAAGAGATATTTATAACGTACTCTGAACTTTTTTGCAGGAGCAGCACTGTATAAATAAAATACTGTTGTTATTCAAGTATAGCTCCCCTTGGTTTGGATGGAAAGGCCAATGAACTGTAGATAAAATGGTAGCAGATGAGGCATTGATATTGAAGTGGCAATAAATAACTCATATCGTGAAAAAGGTCATAAACTTTTCTCTTAAATTTAAACAACTATTCTTATTACATCTCTGAGTATTTCAGCTCCTGACTACTCAGCAAGTAAATGATAAAAAACGCTGTGACAACAGGTGCAGATGTGTTCCTTGGTGTGCTGGCTGTTCATTTCTTTGTTTTTACTGAAAATATTATACATTCATTTCTTGGCATGAGAAATGATGTCTGGGCTTCTGTGCGCACTGAGTTCTCTAAATGAGACATTAGTCAGATTGGTGTTTATGAGTCACCAGCCATCTTCATAAGCCAAATACAGGAGTTATAAAATAATTTACTCAGGAGGTAATGGGGATAAATGAAGTTTATCATCCAGGGAAATAGGAAAGCTACCTCGTGAGCTAAAGATCCTACTGAAATGATTCCCTGCCCCCACATTGATGCATTACGCTTTCTCCGTAAAACTTGTTTATGTGACGCTTGTGAAGGGTGCTAGAGTTCTCATATGTCACTATCTAGTTATGCCTACAACATTTGTTTGGGCAGGAAAGGTGCTGTCCATTATCATAAAGATAGTTCACTATTTGTCTGTTTACGGGATAGTGCAACACAGTTCACTTTCCTTCTTAGGGAGCTCACCAGTTTGCTCTTGAGTATAAAAGTCCCATCTTCTCTCATTCCAAAGGTTTCCTGAAGTCCTTTGACTCCTTGGCGCTTCCAAGGACATAAAACAAGCCCCATCCCACAGGGATCTGTGCTATGGGGGTAGGGAAAGCAATAGGGGGCTTCAGGGCCCCCCATATACGTCTATATAAGACAAACACATCATTATCTTGATAATAAAATGGAGTCTTTCCTTTCTATAGCAGAAACTTTGTTCAGTCAACAGAATCTTGATTTCATTTTTCCTTAGCAAAGGTCACCTCTCAGAAAAGAAGAAAGAGTTTAGGGAGGGAGATAACTCATCCTGCCATGTGTATAATAGAGCCTTTCTGAGGAAAAGAGTCAAAAAAGGGGATTTAGAGACCCATTAGGACAAAGAAAAAATTAGTTTATTTGTTCTTAGTTACCAAAATTGCCTGCTAGGGACTTTATGCATTTTTTTTTTCTTTTTAAATTGCACACTCTTTTAAACAAAATAAATGCTCGCTACTGATAACTGTAAATTTATTAATATATAGGTTTTATGTACCAGATACTAACACATTGTAGATATTTTAAATATACATAAAATGGAAATTTTAGAATGATCTGAAATAAACGATAGTATATGCATATATTGTTCATTGTGATGGCATCATATCATCATTAGATTGGACAAGGCTCATCTTTAATAATGGTGGATGTGAAACCAAATTTTAAGCAGCTTTGATAATTTCAGTATTGTTTAGCTGATCCTGTCAGATCCAAGTGGATCATCAGTTTTCTCCCCAGAACGAGCTGGAAAAGATCAGGTGCCAGAAGGACATGCGTCAGCTCCACCCTTTTCTTGTTGTCTATGATGTGAGCATTCTTCATATTATCTTAAACCTGTCATTTGTATGCAAGAATCTCAGCTGGGCTTTGCTCAAATCAGACTGTATGACCCATCAATCCACCGAGATGGACAAACACGAACTGGAATCTTCTGAGCAGTCACGTGAGTGTGGTGGCCCTGCCAACCCCTTTCCTACCCTGGAACTCGCACCCTTAGGAGACTTCCAGTTCTGTGTGTCACACTGGGTATCTGACATGTGGCCTGGCCGAGGGTGCTGGTGTCAGTCTGTAGAGTAAGCATAAGTAATGCTGAAGTTATATCTTTTTTTTTTTTTAATTTTACTGGGGAACAGCCACGGTCATTGGTTACACATTGCTTTCGTGCTACAATGGCATAGTTGACTCTTTTAGGGGAGGGCGCAGCTCACAGTGGCCCATGTGGGGATCGAACTGGCAACCTGGTGTTATCAGCACCACGCTCTCACCAACTGAGCTAACCAGTCACCCCTAAAAGTTATGTCTTATTTGAGGATAAAAGCAACTGCAAATAGAAATCCTAATGCATTCTATCCCTAACCTGGGGGTTTATCCTGGTTACCCATGGTATATACATATACATGTAGTATAATTTGGAGTTGAAGCACCTAGAGAATTGTGCTGAAGCCACTGAGGCCGCTTCCTGGCCTTGAGTACGAGTGTGCCAAGATCACTCACTGGTGCGTGCTGGGGCTTCATGAGGAGAAAGTGATGGGCTGGTGTTAGACGTTTAGATCTAGTCCAAATTCCTCCCTTGGATCCCATGAGGTAGGTGAAAAAACCGAGACCTGTCAGGCTGAGTGATGTTCTTAACAAATGGATGGAAAATTCGGAATTACCATTTAGCTTTCTTCATTTCTGGACTAATCCTCCAGTGGCACTGCTCTTTCTTACTATATCATGGGAGAGATAAGGAAGGAAATCGTAATCGCTTGCGTGAATGTAAAAGACATCACAATGAAATGCAGCTCCTCTAGCTTTGGCTGAGTGCTGAGATTCATTGACAACTAGCAGCCATTATCATAGCCAAGATGGCTCAGTAGCTAGAGCAAACTCCACATTTGTAGATCAAGGTTTCTTTGCAGGAAGTAGAAAGAGACTTTTTCAATGCTGGGATATTGAGACTTTGGTATTTTGTGTTTTTTTATTTTTGCTTTTTATTCTTATTTTTATTCTTGTTCAGTAGGTCACAAATGTATTCCTGGATGAGAAAGCTGCTAAGATCAGCACTATGTGAAATATGGAAAAGTCCAGATTCTACGAAAGGGGCAGGATGTTATTTTCATTGCATTTGCAGGATAAATAGATTCTTCACCTAACTCATTAATGCATCGTGGTTTGTCTTTAGGCTTCAGCATTGGACTCATTAACTAATGATTATTCTGTCTCTGTGAAGAAGGTGGCATTTGGGACATGGTCTTTTTTCTTTCTGATAAGTGTAGCTAAAGATAGGCCAAGGGCCTTGACAATGATGTTGAAGCAAGATTAAGAATACAAGCATTCCAGGGGGGGTGTTTGGTATAGGGGAGCTGTATTTCCCCCTTCTCCACTCCTTTCTCCTGCCCTCTCCACTTTTCTCTTTATTTCACCATTTCCTTCCATCGCTTTTCTCTTCCCATTATTCTCCTCTACCCCTCTTCTCCCCACTTGCTGCTTCCTTTCTTACTCCTACATCCTGGATCTCCTCTGTCCGGCAAAAGCATGAAGGTCCTCTGATTAGGTGGGTTTAGATCACCTGCCCAGCCCAAAGAAATCATTTTGGCCCCGAGGTGGACTATGCTAGCCTGGAAAGTTCTCCTGTGGTGGAGCAGGCAGGGGCAGCTTGCTCAGAACTACCTGGACTCCCAAAAGGAAGTCAGATGCGTTGGGACAGTTTGGCAGGGGGAATGGGCACTGCATAACAAAATTGTCCAGAGCAAATAGCACGTTGGTTTTGCTAAGGAAATCCTTTACATAATCATACACTGTGAGATGACAATGCAGAGCATCAGACCTTAGGCCACAGGGTGTCTTGTTTCCTCTCCAGTGTTGGTTCAGTGATCACCCAACAGCCAAATGGGTATTGTAGTGAATGCAGAGATGATATGCCGTGAACTTTACAAGAAGCTCTTGGAACCCATTTTGAAGAGTAGGGATCTCAGTTGGGATTTGGTGATGGACAGGTAGAGGAGAAAAACTGCATGAGAAATCCTGAGGCATTTGCAACAACATGGGTGAACCTGGGGGATATGATGCTAAGTGAAATCAGCCAGACACAAAAGGACAAATATCGTATGATGCCACTTATAAGTGGAATCTGAAATAGTCAATATCTTTGAAGCAGAGAGTAGAAATGAGGAGATGGTCACAGGGTACAAAGTTTCACTTATGAAAGATGAATACCTCTGGGGATCTAACGCCCAGCACGGTGACTGTAGATAACAGTATTGTAGTGATACATCCAATTTGCTAGGGAGGTAGCGCTTAAGTCTTCTCACCACGCACCCAAAAAGAGAAGCTATGTGAGGTGACAAATATGTTAATTACCATTAGTGTGGTGATCATTTCACATTACATGCATACAGAGGGTGCTAAAAAGTATATACACATTTTAAGAAAGGGAAATTGTATTAAAATTGTAATACACAATATATACCGATAACAAAAGGTGAATACAAGTCACGTTTGACTTCTGCAATTACAAGAGGTGCTCAAAGTGGTTACCATCAGCGTCCAGACACTTCTGATGACAGCGAACTACAGCTTGAGCAATGGTGACAAAGTGTCCACTTGTCTACATTTTTTTGGCACCCCCGTATATCAAAACATCAAGTTGTATACCTTAAATATATACAGCTTTTATTTGTCAGTTATACCTCAGTAAAGCTCAAACACAGTTTAACAACATTTTTACAAGCACTGAGGTTGTTGAGAAGACAGCTTGTACACCAGTTGCTTTAGCCTTTGCACCTGCTGACGTGGACATCACCACAATCTCCTTGCTTCTGCAGCGGGTCCTCAAGAGAGGGCCCGGGCTGCTTTCTGTGCCGATTTGACAGTGGAGGCACCAGGCCATTTGCGGTCACTGATCCTCTAGGGTTTCGAGAACTTGTTTGCCTTTCTCCAGGCACATGGTTTCTCACTTCTACTGGCGGAGGGTCCCGTGATTTCTGCCGAAATGTAGTGCGAGGCAGATCCGTGCCCCTTTGTTTGCATCTGGTCCTCTTTCAGGCATCTGCACAAAGGAAAGTCTTTGTCTGGTCTGTGTAGGCAACAGCTGGTGAGTTTACTTGTGCTCCATCAAAGTGTCTGCCTCGCTTTATTCCGGTTTCTCGAACAGAACAATGGGGAGCCCGTCCAGTGCAGCTCTCAGTGGTCTTGATGTACATATATTTATACATGAGCCAAGCAAAGTGCTTCATTTATAGGAAGTGTAAGTCTTTGTGCTGCTTTATGGAGTTCAGTTTCCTGTGTAATTGAAGCTGATGTATTGGACATAAACCCACCGATTCCATCCATTCCTCCGTGGAAGTGTCTGCCGGCCTTTATTGTCGCTTTGTTTATTTTTGTCTGTTAGCCCTGGAAGATTGATTTACTTGACAGTGTACTTAGTTTAAGCCTTTGTTCATTTCTCTGCCTTGATTCAGGAATTATATTTAAACCATTAGCCTCCAATTAGAAACATCAGACTGAATTTAGTGTGTTAATTTGAAATGAAGTCCTCTGGTAAGAGATACATGTCATCTTTTCTGTTAGAAATTAACTTAAATGTGTTTTATGGTAAAGAATGATAAAAGGATAAATGATGATAATTTCTTTTCTACACATTCAGGACCCCCGGTTCTTTCCAGGAAAACATGTATATCGCAATTAAGCTACTTACCCATACAAATATGCATAGTGTATTTGACAGAAATCATTCTATTCTCTCTGCTCTTTTGTTCCTGGGACTTCCTCAAATGTATTAATTAGAGGAGCTTTTTTTTTTTTTAATGAAGAATCAGAACAGGGTACTGCCTCGTGCAGTTTATTTTACTTGAAATTGATGACACATGCAAAGCCTTGTGATTAAAACAAAAGAGATCATGAACTTAATTTATTGAAGCTCTTAAATGTAAAAAAAAAATCCCTTATCTCTTCTTTGCACTTTTCTTTCACTGTTATGAGCAAAGCTTAGTGGTAGGAAATACCCATTTGCCTTAAGGGAGTTGAATTTTTCTGCTGCATAGACTTTAGTTTATGGCTCATTTCTCTAAGAGAAACATGTTTACCATAAAGATCTGTGATGAGCTCTGGAAAAGGATGTATGAATCTGCTACTTAATGTTTTCCGTCACTGTAGTGTTTTCCATTACTGCAGTATATAGTTTTAGATTGAGAATTTTGAGGGAACGTTTGTCTGAATTTTCTCAGGGTGTCAGATGGTACCAATAATTTCCTTAGGTTCTGTCCCTTAAGTCCAGAATAGCCAGCCAATAGATTTAAATCAAAGAGAGAAAGTGCCAATGCTTAATTGATTTTTTTAAATGGAGGGTAAAGAGTCCATTATCCTTAATTCATGTAAAGAGGCAGAAGAACCTATTTTCATATGTAGGAAATTCATTTGGGGGCATTAATATATGGCTGAGTCTGAGAGAGAGATATTAAATGTCTAAAATGATTCTTTTCATTAACCAGTGAAATCTCAGAAAACTCCATTGTACTAGTTATCTATTACTGCATAAAAATTACTCTAAGGTTAGTGGCTTTAAGCAACAAACATTTATATCATGGTTTCTGTGGGTCAGGTATCTGAGTGGGGCTTAGGTGGCTGCCTCTGCCTCGGGGCCTCCCCTATGGTTCCCCTCAAGCTGGTTTCCCCCAGAACAAGCAAGTGAGAGAACAAGAAATGATGAGCAAGACAGAAAACAGAGTCTCTTTGTAACTTAAACTCGAAAGTGACATCTTGGAAGCCAGTCATAACAAGGTCCAGCCTATATTCAAGGGGAAAGGCTGATGTAAGAGCAGGGGTACTAGGAAGTGATGATCATTGGAGGCCATTTTAGAATCTGCCTTCCACATTTGCTGACCACTTTTTCAGATCTCATTCCTTTAATTCATCAACAAGCATAAAATGAACTTGTTGCTCGCAGTCTAGTAATCTGAGTTCTGCGATTCACACAATTGCCCGTTTCCTTCCTTAGCTCATGTCCATCTTTCGCTTCAGGGTTTCCTTGCTGTTCTGAAGTTCCGTCTTGATTCATTAAGATGCTTTCATACCTTGCACCCCTCCCCCGACCCGCACTCCAGTTCAGTGTTGTATTGAATAGCTGGACATGCTAGACTGGCCTTTCTATAGCCCTAGTTTTTGCTCTAATTATATCAAGTATTTGTGTAAAAGTACTTTTGCATCAAGTGTGACCAAGGAGGATGTCACCCCTTCATGTGATAGTCTGTTTGGGTATAAATTTGCAGACCACACAGCTCACATTCTGAATCTATGATGTGCCATTGCCTTTCTGCATGTGGAGCCCCGATTACATCCATCAGGGTTAGAAGGAGGTGCCAGTGTAATTTATGATCAACTGAACCCAATAAGAACCACATTGGAGACCCTGTTCAAATCATCAGAAGTAGATATTGGTGTCTGTATAACTAGCGAGTCAATGCTAGAGGCATTGGCTAGATTACGTTTTTTGTGTGTAATGGAGAAAAAATAGGCAATTGACTAAGCTTTTGACACATTGTGAGCTAATGAAGTATTCTTGAAATGTTAATGAAAGTTTTGTATGTGAGGTATGTTGGTTTATCAGCCATTCCTGTCTGTTTGCCTTTTGTCTATGATGTCATGAAAAAATACTTCTTTTGTATCATGAAGAGATATCTGCACTCCTCTGTTCATTGCAGCATTATTCACAATAGCCAAGAAGACATAGAAACCACCGAAGTGTCCACTGACAGAAGAATGGGTAAAGGAGATGTTACATGATGTACCGTGAACGTGTTACGCTCAGTGAAATAAGTCAGACAGAAAAAGACAAATGCTGTGTGATCTCACTTACATGTGGAATCTAAAAATGCAAACGCGTAGAAACAGAGCAGATAGATGGTTACTGGGGGCTGGGACATGGAAGAAATGGGGTGATATTGGTCAAAAGGTATAATAAACTTTCAGTTATAAAGTGCATATGTTCTGGGGATCTAATGTACAGCATAGTGACTGTGGCTCACAATACTGTATTATATACTTGAAAGCTGCTATGAGAGTAGGTCTTCAGAGTTCTCACCATAACAATAACTAAGCGATAATTATGTGAGGTAAAGGATGTGTTAACCAACCCGATCGTGCTAAACATGTTGCAATATATATGTGTATCAAATCATGTCACTGTATACCTTGGACTTCCACAATATTATATGTCAATTATATGTCAATAAAGCTTGGTGACAAAAGAGAAAATATGATTTCTGAAGTCAGTTATATATGCATAAAACTTCCTGCTTTTTAAAAATGTTTTTTATGAGGTTCACTCCCAGCCCCAATGACCTAGCTAGTTAATTTGGATGATTATGTCTCATTTGGCAGAAGTCGAGATTAATGCTTTACTTTGCTAATGAGATGGTTGTGGATGAAGGATTTAGGATTTTTTATTTTTCTTCTGCTGAGAAATAGTGCCTCCTGTGAGATGAGAAATTTCAATCAAGCAGACAGTGTAGGGATTTTCTCCTTTCCTAAATGACTATGTGGATGACTGGTGTCGAGTCCACTCACGAGGCTAACAAATGTGTAAGGCCGTAGTCAAGGATTTTATCCACCTAGTTAACCTGGACTTGTTCCCTGGCCACAGGATTTTGGAGTCAGAAGCAATTTCTGGTTCCACTTTACAGTCGTTGCCTATCCTTGAGTAGCTTCACCATCTAAGCCCCTCTTGCATCGTCTGTAAAATGGATTGGGAAGGTGGTTGTGAAGACTAAGTAAGATTGTGACAGGTAGTGGGTGCCCAACAAGATAGCTGTTGCTTTTCTCACTTTTATTTTTATTTACTTTTTAAATCAGTTCAATTATTTTTAAAAAAGAGGTTCTTTTATTATTTGTTTCATTCATGACTTTTAAGAAACACATATCATAAAATTTACCATTCTAACTATTTTGAAGTGTATTACTGCCAGTGGCATTTAGTACATTCACAATGTTGTGTAACCATCACCACTCGTTCCAGAACATCTCATCATCCCAAAAGGAAAGCTCGTACCCATTAAGCAGTCACTGTCCATTCCCTACACCCCAGCCCCCTGGCAATCACTAATCTACTTTCTGCCTCTACGAATTTGCCTTTTCTGGATACTTCATATAAAAAGAATCATATGATAAGTGGCATTTTCTGTCTGGCTCCTTTCACTTAGCGTAACGTTTTCAAGGTTTCCCAGTTTTATTTTATGTAGCCGTTCACCAATGTATGCTAGTCACAGGAAGAATATAATGAGGGAAATAACTCCAAGTGTGTGCTCTCCGAGTGGTGGGCAAGAGTAGTATCATCTTTGTGGGAGGGCAAACCCCACGAGCCATCCAAAGACAAAGTGAAAGTGGGGCTGAGGCCAGCAAATTCATTTCTAAATCAGCTTCCCTTCTCCTAGCCCCCTCCTCCTTCCATCCATTGTTCTGTTTTCCGTCTCTTACACCTCCTCATCCCTCTTTCTTTCCCATCCCTTCATATTTTTCCTCTTGTCTCTCTCTCTCCCTCCTGTCCCTTCTTTACTCTCCCCTGTTTATGTTTTTCCCTTTTTGTTTCTTCATTCCCTCTTTTGTTCTTTTCGTGTAAAGGCAAAACTACGATAAGTTACTACTCGAAGTTTCTATTCGTGGGGATTTATCCCAAGGACATAGTAAAACTCATTTGCGTTAACTTTTGAAATCAGATAAAAAGTTCAGTAGAAGAAATGGGTGTTAAAAAATGGTGTTATATCTCTTAGAAAGAATGTTATATAGCCATGAAAAATCATGCTTAATTTTGTATTAAGTGACAGAGTATATATTTAGAGATGAAAAGAACTTTTTACAAAATAGTACTGCTACACGGTCCTCAGATTTTTAATTATTACATGTACTCTGTGTACGTATTTATGCAGAAAAAAATTAAGGTATTACGCTTAAAATTACAGTGGTCTTATCACAACATGGGACAGTTAGTAGTGGCTTTTAGTTTCTTTGTGCTTTCTCTAGCTTCAGAATTTTCAACAATGCACATGACAACCTTTGGCATCAGATAAAAAGGATAATAAGCATCGTTATTGCAAGTATGCCAGTGGACTAGCTCAGTCCTTGGCCGTGAAGCCAGAGATCAGTCTTGAGTATAAAGGAAGAACACTCACTGACTGAGGGCTCTCAAATGGGATGATTTCATCCCCAGGGGACATTTGACAGTGTCTGGAGACACTTTTGGCTGTCACCACTAGGGAAGTGCTACTGGCATCTAGTGAGTCGAGGCCAGGAATTCTGCTAAACATTCTACAATGCACAGGATATTCTCTCCCCACCACCGACAAAGTATTATCTGGCTCAGGTGTGGGTCGTGTCAAGAATGAGAAACCTGCTTATTGGCCAGTTGAAATATTTTAAATTAGCTCATTGGATGGTATCAATGGGAGAGGTCAAATCACTTGGATTGTCTCTAATGGGTATAGAGAATTAATTTACTTTCAAGTAACACTATGCTGACCTAATTATCTAAGGATTTGAGATGCAATCAAGCTGTTTTTCTACGCATATACCTGCTATCTGAACGATGTACTTTTTACATTTTTATTTATTTATTTTTATCCTGGGCTGTGTCTCTCAAGAAGAAGCCAAGCAATATATTTGAGGTTAGTATGTTGATACTAATTTAGGTCACAGAATTCCATGAGAGAAGTGAGTCAAAGTACATGGAGAGGACTCAAGTCACGCATAAGGAAGAGACAGTTCTGGCTGAGGGAATAGTGCCACCTACTGAATTATGTTTGTGTTTTCTCCAGGTTCTAATATATGCAGGTTTATGCCTGGAAGTGCTTCTTTCAATTATTGATTTTGCGCATTTTCTTAAGCAGTTACCGCCAGTACTTTAAACAATATTTAGTTATTATTGGATCAAGGTGTAATTAGAAACAGCTGTGAGCACTGTGTGCCCTCCAGCTCCTGAAGTAGCAAAGTCAATTGTACTTGAAGACCTTGGATTGATTAATAGAGATTGTATCTGGCAGTTAAAACAAATCTGTTTCCGGTTTGAATGCTACCAGCCAGTCCCATTTCACCAAGATAACCAGAAACATTAAAAATGCATTAAATGCAACATTTCCAAATATCACCAAGTTTTAAAAAAAGAAATTAAAGCTCATAGTGGTTGTCATAACAATATTGTCAGCATTTCGTCATTTTTTTCAGAATTTCAGCTTTGCTCTTTACTCTCTGCATATTTTTAAATGTACATTTACAATGCCCTCATCTTTTGCCAAAGTATTTAACAAATTTTCTACATTACAGTGCAAACATTTTGGTATGTCTATTTAACAATGACCGCATTTTTAGATAAGTTAAAAAATCGTTTTGAATTACACGTTGAATTGGATGGGTCAGATAATTTTGTTCCTATGGTGAATCTCTTTATTGGGACTAGTTTGTCTCATAAAATTATATGCCTCTGTGTGATATGTTACTTCTTGCTCTTAATCAAACATTGCATTACATAATGAGCTTGGATTAATTGGTATCCTGAATCTAAAAGCTCATTCATACAAAATTCAAAATGGAACATACCAGAGAGAAACTAGCACTTCATTTCAAAGTTTTCGCAATACGTGCCAATAGTAAACATGAGGATCTGTGACAATTTTTAAGGCCAGAAAAGCATACAGTGACAATGAGAGCAAAAGCTGGATTTCACATGTTTGTGTATTTATTCATACGGACTTGTACGTGTGAAAGCCAGTTTTATAACATCGACTATTCACTTGATTGCTCTGGAATGGTGACTGCCTGTCACATGGGCACTGAGGGGCCAGTGTGTGAAGCGGGTCCCTCTTCGTAATGTCATCATACTGGGGGTCGGGGGACTGTGGTCCTCAGAAAATTATTGGAGACATGGCTCTGAAAAGATGGGCAGGGGCCATATGCCTCTTCTGACCCTTTATCCTCTAAGTGTATCCTCCCTTTCCTTTAGCCAGTTGTAAGTTTTCCTTCTCCCAGAAGTGAGCAGTCTGTGTACCTTTAAAAGGAGATGGTCCTACTAAGTGCCAGTAAGTAAATGAAAACCAGGCACTGTCTGGCTTCCTGTATAACACAGAAGTTAATATTTAAGGATTGGATCCAAGAACAATACAGATGTCCGTGTTGGAGCCATTCTTTTCGAAGACAGTTTCCGCTTCCCCCAGAGAGGGTTTGAACCCAGTCCCGGGGATGGTAGTACTAGAACATAAGTCACTTCCCCAATGACATCGAAATGGTTTGACAGTGATTGGTTTTGAGATAGATAAATATTTAGTGCTTCTTTTAACCTAGGCTGACTCTTGTTGCCTCTTTCAGGAAACACTGAGCCACTTTAAGAACTGAATTTTGCTTGATTGACCTTTTTGATTTATTCAGAGCAATGTTTACTCCCGAGACCTTGGCTTTCATTGCTGAATAGGATTAGTTAGTGAAATTCATGGCTGGCATGAGTATTTTCTGGTGCCTTTTGAGAGAATGGACATTTTGCCTGGCCTGTAGTCTCAGAAAATGATCACTCCTCAAGTCTGGCTACCACAGTATTCTTTGTGTGTGAATGGGATTTCTTTACTCTTTTCACATTTTTATGTTTGTTTACATAGAACAATCTAGTATTTGTTTCAAGTTTATTTATGCCTACGTGTTAAAGGTTGAATTGTGTCACCCTCCAAAAGATTAATGTCACCTCACCTTCAGTACCGCAGAATGTGACCTTATTTGGAATAGAGTTGTTATAAGTATAGTTAGTTAGGTTAGAGTGAGGTTATATTGGTATAGGGAGAGCCTCCCATGAAATATGACTGGCCTCCTTATAAAATGGGGGAATTTGGGCACAGGCACAGGGAGAGGGCTTTGTCACTATTGGAGTTATGCTGCCACAAGCCGAGGAAATTCCAGAAGCTAGGAGAGAGGCCTGGGACCGCTCCTTGCTAGCATGGCCCTGCCGACACCTTGATCTTGGACGTCTAGCCTCCTTCACTGTGGGACAATAAACTTCTGCTGTTTAGGCCACTCCATTTGCGGTAGTTCATTACAGCAGCTCCAGGAAAATGAGTACATCTGCCATTATGGACGTGGCCCTGTCTCGTTAAGTTCCACTAGCTTTTATGAGCCTTCACTTTGTGCCAGAAGCTGAGCTAGGTGCCAATGACACAAAATGAATTAAGCCTTCCAGGAACCCAGTCTCGCGGGAGACATGGACAGAAATGAATTGGGAAATTTGAAGTCCATCTAAGTTCATAGTCACCAACTTTAAATAGAGACATGAAATTCCCTAAGAAGCCCACTAAGTAGTTCCCTCATTAACCGCCATCTACCGTGACCATTCAGTTACCACTGTCTTCATCTCCACTCCATCTTTCTACTACTTGTCTTGTGATGTTTTTCAAAGATGATATTTTTTAAAGACTTTTATGTTATTTTCCTTAAAGAGAGAAAACAGGAGTTTTTCAAAAGGGCAGTTTCCTTTTCTTGCTGTCAGCATCACACATGGCGTCACACTGCCCCTTTTCATGTGGCTCCGAGCGTCTCATCTCTCGGGTGCGCGGCTGGGACTTGCACACTCGGTAATGGAAGCTCTGCCCGCCATGGAAACATAAGGGCACATGTGTGTGTGCAGGAGTCCAGATGCTCTGATGGCTATAAAGCTATTGAGAGGACTCATCCTGTCCCTCGTGACATCATTAGTCAGAGCTTCTATTCACCGTTCAGTTGTAACTAAGGTTCGAGTGTATTATGTTTTACAACTTTTAACACCAGCTGATAAAAGTGCAGTGACATTTATTTTGGTGATAAAGCTGAACAGTTGCAGAATTGCCAATGGCTACTTAAGAGCAAAGTGTCCTTGAGAAATATCTCCTTCTTTGTGTGACCACTTCAGTTTCCGGGTGGAACCAGTCTGGTGCTTTGCTGTAATTTGTGTGAGCGATGTTGCTGGAAGGTTGCCATGGTTACTTGAGCCCACTGGGCAGCAGGACAGATTTTCGTTGTAATTAGTGTGAACACCATAACCTAGCCGTGGGTGCTGCTAGCCACCCGCCTCATTAGCTCATGCAGTCGCTGCAGGAGGGGTGGAATGACAAAGAGAAACAGTCCCTTTTGTTCTATCCCCTCTGCTCACACTCATGGGGAGGAGACCTTGGCCAACTTGGGAGATAAAGACAAATCAGATTGTTCTTCGAAATGTGCCTCTTCATAATAATGCTTGCATCAGCTGCTATCCCAAGACAGTAATGAATAAATACTTTCTAGATAGCGGGGATTCAATTTAATACACTTAATGTACAACTTAATATGTTATCCAGGTGAGGAGAACTACAGGGCAATGAAATGAAAGTTAAAAAAAAACCACCAAAACCCATTACCATAGTGATATTTTCGATTTTGGTGTGTAGAAGCACCTGTGCTTGCCAATATGGAATTTTCCATAATTTAACGTCCTATGGAGGCATCCTGGCTTGGCGGAGATAGCACAAACATGGTGGGCTTCGGAGTCGGGGATTTGGTTCAAGTCCTAGCTCTGTACTTATCTAGCTTGGCATTCCTGGATAAATCACTCAGCTTTTCTAAGGCTCAATTTGTTCATCTTTTAAAACTATGATGTAAATACCTATTTACAGTGTATCTGTAAGCATTAGAGAGAATGAACTTAAGTGATCTGAGATTAAATAATAGACACTCAATGCATGATGGTGATTATTATTATTAGTGTTCAGCTTAAAAATTAATTGAGGTAAACAAAAGCTCACAGTTCTTACTGCAGTGTTGGTGGAATATTCATTAAGTAGCTTTGGTTTTCCAACTATTGTCATCATGGAATAAGTCCACTATATTGAAATGAAAGGATTCTTTGGTTTTGTAGTTTTTTTTCTCCCCCTTATCAAAGATTCTCCTTTTGGTAATGAAAGAAATAAGTCCCTTTGCACATTTCACCTTCGAACACTTGGAACTTTGTATGGTTACACCACCATCGGAGAGCCTTTCCCTAATTTCTGAAATGCAACAGCTAGTTAAAGGGAGAAAATGCAGTGTTGCCATTTGGACCAAGATTTTTAAGTGTTTTCCTGTTTGAGTTTTTAAAGGGAATTTATAGGGAATGCATTTTGCTAAGCTGGATTACGCTTCAAAAAAGTGTCCTGTGATGAGGTTGCAGTTATTGAGTCTCTTTACGGCCTCCTTGGAAACACACCTGTAGCTGTTGAGACTATGTGAAGTTTGAAGGACTCTGGTGGAAAAGTCCCAATCCATTTGCCTTTTGTTGGAAGCTTGCTTAGTAATTTACCCCCTAACAAAATGTGTTACTGTGATGTCCCTGGTGGGAGGTGGGGTGACGGGAAACACAGGCAGAGCCCCTGAAGCTCTCACTGTACACGAAGGGCCCATAGCCTCATCAGTGGCACCATCACATCTGAAGGAAACATCTGTCCTCAGAGGAGGGTGAGCTGCATGGAGGCTAGACAAAAGGAAGGCAACGAGTAGGTAGGTGGCAGTGTTTTTCCAGACTGTCTGAGAGATAGAGAGACAGAAAGCAGACAGAAAGCAGACAGACAGGCATTGTCTCTGACATACAGGAGTTTTCCAGCCACACAGTGGATTGTGTTACTTCATTATGCTTTTTCATCATCCAGAATACTGGTTTTCAAAGATGAGCTGTGCGATCTGGCCTCCCAGGGGAGGTTTGGCAATGTTTGGAGACATTTTTGGTCTTCACACTTGGGGCACTGTTAATGGTATCTAGTGGGTAGAGGCCAGAGATGTTGCTAAACATCTTTATTTTTTTAAGCCACTAAAATGTGGGGTATTAATTAAAGAAGTTGTTAGCCTATTCTGACTGATAAAACAATGAAAAAGACAAATGCAAACATGAGGGGACACTGGCTAGTGGCCACCATCTGAGACTCCGTGGAGAAATTCATCCCAACTGAATGTGCAAAGGTACAAAACTAACCATGCATCTATATACACTAATGTTTATATGTGAACATGCTGTCTTCTGAATCATGTTTTAAAATCAAAGTATTCATTAAAACCCCTTTATCAGTGTTTTACATGCTGGGCGGAAGCTTATTAATACCTTAGGCAGTTGTTTTAGTGACTTCAGTTTCTTAAACCCAGCGTGAAGGTTTATAAATTAACATATTATACCTTAAATGCTAAATGTTGCATATAAGTTTGGGATTTAGCTGAGAAATGTGGAATACAAAGTTTTGGTTTTTTGCCCCCCAGACCATTCCCAGTTGGTTGCACATCTCAGGAGCCAATGCTTGTTACTCTCCAAGTTGTAATTTAAACTTGCTAAATTGCCTCCAGACCCATCTTTTTCATGTAGCACAATGGGAAAAACTCAGTGCTTTGGCTCCTCATGTGTTTCTCTTTTATTTTTCTCTCTGCAAAACCCTACCTCCTTTGGGGATGTATCACTATTATTTTGTGGAAACTCTGGGCAGGAGCATTTTCTATGAAAACTTTTTGTTTTTCTGTGATTTTTCTGAGAGACCTTTGCCATTGCATCTGGCAGGTGGTGTGGCTCCTTTGGAGAGTCTTTCAAACTCGTGATGTCGCCACATTTTAAGATCTTCGTGGGATGGCTGTAAGGAGAAATTAGGCTTTGTAACTATGCAGAGAATTGACCTGGCAAACACATTAGAGGTAGATTATCCTCTATTACTCCCTAAATAGCACCTGGAGAATGTGTTGTGCGTGGCCATTTCAGAACCTAGCAGGAGCTTTGTTGCCAAGAAACAGAAAGTTCAGATTTTGCTCAATATGCTCCATACACTTTGCTGGAGAAATCCTTCAGTGGTATACCAGCTGCCTGCACGAAGACCAGCCTCCCACAGGCATAGGGAAATGTACATGGAGTGTACATATCGACTATGGTACATACGCGGTGGTCCAGATTTAAATATTTGAGGAATGGGATGATTTTCAGAAAAATTGTCTATTCTCATGTTTTATTTTATCTTCATGAATATGGGGCTGCAATATATGTTTTTAGGGCATGGGAGGAAAAGGAAAGGGGGGGTCCACTTATACACCTCAGTATAGTAGAACCTATATTCTAGGCAGTTTTTGTTTTTTCTTTGTGTTTTCTTCATGTTCTAGGAGTCAGGTTCTGCAACGTGGTCAGATCAAGTTTGATTTGGGTTGTCAGTTGCCTCAATAATTCATAGCGAATTTTTAAGGGTGTGGAGGAAGAACTGGGCCAAAAATGGAAGCAGCTCTTTTTGCTGCCTGTATTATTAGTCAGGATGTAACATCATGCTATGTGACCCCACGTGTCAGTAACCACACAGGCAGGTTTATTTCTTACTTACACCATATACCCACTGATAGAGGGTTCTGATTCATGTAATCTTTACCCTGAGCCCCAGGCCTGTGAAGGCCACTTCACATGGAATTCCACAGAGCACAGTTAAGAGGAAGAGAGCATGGACAGCCACACAGGTTCTTTAATGCTTATGCAAAAAAGAGACACATGCCACTTTTGGTCAGTTCTACTGGCCAGAGCAAGTCTTATAGCAAAAGCTAATTTCAGAGAGGGGAGTGTGATTGTCCTATCAGAAATAGAAACTGGGTGTCAGTAAATAGTAGTAATACTTACTTCATGTCCCATCCCAATGGACACACACCACACACATATTGACGTTTAACCGCAAGCCCAATTATGACATTGGCCCCCAAGGGAAAATGAAGAATTCCCATTAGGGGCAATTTTAGGAAAGTAGCTCTGAATAGGAGACACACAAAGAGTCAGATTCTTCTAATTCAGGACTCTTTAGTCGACAGGTAGTGGAAAGACATTTTGTTTTAGGGGCCATCCCTCCACCCTAGACTCAATCACGAACCAGCTCAATATAATCCCTGAGCTTAGAATATTGAATTTAGTCATTTCTTTTTAAAAATTAAATACAACTCAGGCTAAATTTTGATTTTTAAAACAATTTTCTCTTGAAATAGCAGGTCAAATATCAGTGTGATGTGTATCCACAGATGTGCGACACTTTCCCTGAATCTCATTTTCAGGGTCTGTTGAACAGACTAAAGGCAAATATGAACCATGACAAAAAGACTTTAAACATAAAGTATAGAGAGTTAAAGGTGATGCCATCAGAATTTCCTGCCATAGGTTTAACTTCAGTTCTTTCTTCTTTGTAACCGTTTAAAGCACTGAGATAATCTCTTATCAATTTTTTTTCTTTTTGTCACAATTCCTTTTTTAAAAACTTCTTTACCCAAAATAAGCAAAATGCCAGTTGCCTGAGAGAAGTCAAAAGGGACACTACAGCAGGACAATGGAGCCACCCTAGATTGTAGGAAGCCAGAGTAGATGGTAGATTATAATGAAGGAATTTGATTGGCTAATATCTATCTAATGCAGCCACCAACAAAAGCAAAACTCTGGACTTCTCTTTTCAAACTCTTCAGTAGGTCAAAAAGAAAATAACAAAATTAACTCAGCATGATGACTGAAGAGCAAACATTTCAGTTTTACTTTGTCTTTGCCCCAGGTTTTAATTTATCAAACTCATACAGAGAAAGTCTCTCATGCTACCATCAAGTCTTGCTGTGTTCTGTGTAACATATAGCAGAGCCCATCAGAAATCTGACCTGCCAAGGTAGCATTCCCTAAGGGAAGTTCATTACCTGGCATTGGTCTGCTTTGTGCAAATCATATGGCTGAAAAGAGATTTGTATCCAGCACATATAAAGAAATCTTACAACTCAGTAATAAAAAAGACAAATGCCCAAATTTAAAAAAGAAAGAGCAAATAATTTAAATAGACATTTCTCCTGAGAAAATATACAAATGGTCAATATGCACATGAAAAGATGCTCAAGGTCTTTCAACACTAGGGAGATGCAAATCAAAATTACCATGACATATTACATCCACTAGGATGGCTAGAATCAATAAGACAGATAATAACGAATGTTGGTGAGGATTTGGAGAAAGTGAAACCCTCCTACATGGCTGGTGGGAATGTAAAGTGATACAGCCACTTTGGAAAACACTCTGGCAGTTCCTTAAAACGTTAAACTATAGTTATCTTGTGACTGAGCAATTCTACTTCTAGTAATATATACAAAAAAGTTCCATAAGAACATGTGACTCTCAAAACTCATACACAAATGTCCATAGTAGCATTATTCATGATTGCCCCCACATGCAAACAACTCAAATATCCGTCACTTGATGGATGGATAGACAAAATGGGGTATATCGATACAATAGAGAATTATTTGGCAGTACAAAAAAATGAAGCACTGATACATCCTTTAACATGGATGAACCTTGAAAACATCATGCTAAGTGAAAGAGCTAGCCACAAATACCGTATATTATGTGATTCCATTCATATGAAATTTCCTGAATGGGCAAATCTGTAGAGACAGATAAATAGATTAGTGTTTGCTTGGAGTTGGGTGGGAGTGGGTGGGTAGTGGCGAGTGATTACTGATGGGTACGGAGTTTCTTTCTGGAGTGATGAAACTGTTCTAAAATTAGATTGTGGTAATCATTCCACAACTCTGTGAACATACTAAAAACCATTGAATTATATATATTAAACAAGTGAATTGTATGTTATGTGAAATGTACCCCAATCAAGCTGGTATAAAAATAAAAGTAAGGTGCCTTTCACCCAACTCCAGTATTGATACAACCCTGCCTGGCTGGGCCTGCTGGCTCAGAAGTTTATAATGTTGTACAGTGAGTTCCAATTTTTGGTTCCAAGCTGCCTGCTAAGGAACTGGTAATGGCACTTACCTGCTCCAACAACCACCTTCTCAGCCTCTCCTTCTGGTTCCATTCAACAGTCTACACGGAGATGACTCATTTCTTGCTTCAGGACAGGAAGTTGGCTAAAAGTTCACAATATTTTCTAATGGGCTTGCTGAAATACAATCTGTGAGTCCACAAACCTGATATCCACTCATGACTATGGTAGACTTGTTTTCCTTCTGGATGCTTTACAGATGCCAACTGTGGGCTTTACCAGTGAGCATAACTGGCTGTGGGACGCTGGAACTTTCTAGAGCTTTACCTAATCTGACTGCCATTGGTCTTGTCTTGGTTTGACTCTAGGGTGGCACACACTCCTATGGTCAGTCAGAATGCGCCAGGCACAGTGGCCTTGGGGAAAGGAGTGGCAAAACCCTTTTGGAGAGAAAAGCAACTTCCTTCTTGGAATTCCAGTGGAAAAGTAGTCCGCCATTGCTGCGTGCCATTGTAGTCTACACAAGGCCAGTGGACTTTCCCCTAGCAGAGCCACCCATGGATACAACTCTTTAAGCCATTAAGCTTAATGTTGTATGGACTACATTTACTTAACCGGCGTAGGCACATAATACATTTTTAAAAATTAACTAACATTTATGTAAAAACAATCTCCCTGTTTTCTGGAAAAGAGCCCTGAAAAATTATAAATTATGTACATGTTTCCATAGTTGACAGCTACAGAAACCCCCCCCCCTTTTTTTTTAAGATTTCATTGGGGAATAGGGGAAGAGGAACAGCCAAGTTGTTTACCTTCAGTCTTAGTTGTGGAGGGCGCAGCTAGCTCAGCTCCAAGTCCAGTCGCCATCCAGCTGCCTGTCAGCAGCTCGTGGCTGCTCAGCTCAACGTGCTGTGTTCAATCATAGTTGTATGTTTGGGGGGGCACAGCCAACCTTGTTGTTAAGAGTGCACACTCTAACCACGGAGCCATCTGGCCACCTGTTGGCAGCTCAGTGGCAGCTCAGCTCTGGCACAGCTCACAGGCCCATGTGGGAATCAAACCGGCGACCCTGTTGCTCAGAGCTTGTGCTCTTAACCCACTGAGCCACTCGGCCAGCCCCAGAAACTCTTTATTATCTCAATTGGGATTTACTGTAAACTATAAGGAAAATGAATACCGACTCTTAAAAATGTTTATGAAAATTGCATTTTTATTAGAAATGACAGTCTAGCTAATTTGTACAGCTCACTCTCGAACTTCATTCAGGCCTCTTCTCAAATGGGACCTTTCTTAGACTCCTGCCTTGATCCACCTGTCAAAAACCACAAGGTCCCTGTTACTCTCTATGACTTTCTCCTTCGTTATTTTCTCTACAGCCATAATCACTCCCTGTTTTCTATTATATTTATACCTTTATTGTTTATCTCCTCCATGGAATGTAAGCCTCATTAGGGCAGGATCCTCTTAACCTGACTTGCTGTTCTGTCCCTACCTCCGAGAGCAGCATCTGGCTTCTTGTAGATACTCAATAAATATTTATCAAATAAATAAACAAATGCCACCCCCCCACACACACATACACACTTGTCTTGCCAAAATATAATTTGAGAAAAGAGCCCCACAGAGCATATAGCAAATGAAGCACATTTCTCAGCTGTACCTACTCATTAGCCAGCTTCCAGAAACCTAAGGTCATGCAGAGAAAGGTAGAGAGAATATGAAAGTTTGGAAGGACCTTCTTATCCAACTCCCTCTCCCAATGAGGAGATTGAGGGTCCAGGTGGTGAAAAGCCTTTCCCTTGGTCACAGTAAAAGTGAGTGACAGATCGAAGACTATACCTTGGATGATACGATTCCTAGCTGCATGGTTCTTGAAGTCAGAATCTATAGAAAAACACTTAAGTTACATGGAAATGTTTAGCCCTCCTAATGTTTACTAATCATGGGGTTTATATTATATTATAATTGCAACCCAGATGTCAGTGGGGGACCTTCCTCCTTTGAGATTCAAAAAAAACTGGCTGAGCTCCCGGCTCCTGGGTGATACTCTCTTCAGAGATTTGTAGGTGTAGGGAGAGGTGGTTCTGTATTTCTACTTCCTTTCCATTAGTTCAAGGTCATTGGCTTTTCTTGTAATATGTTGTTTCTTTGTCACCTCACCTTGTCCCCAAGTGGCATTTTGCTAAACCAAAGGAGAAATTATATCATTGCCTTAGGGAGCAAGAACAGCTTCCATCAGCGATGGCTTTAAATAAGAAATTGATGACATGAGGTTAAACATTTGAATGACTGACCACAACTATTTTAGGGTGCTCACTATTTTAGGGTGCTAAATTCTTCAGTCATTATCCCCATAAAATAATATGTTACTGCTGTAAAGCTGAATACTACAATAGAAAGTACGCAGTCTTTGGTGAGGATCTTGGCCTTGCCATGTACTAGCAATATAATTTTAGACAAAGTAATTGATTTCTTTAAGCTGTAATTTTCTTGATTGTAAAATGGAAAAACAAATGATACTTTACAGGGCAGTGAGAATTAAATGAGGTAATATATGTAAAAGTGCTTTGTTGCAGAAGGTTACATGCAAATAATGTCACCATTGCCAAGGCACACATTTTTGTGGTAGTTGTATTTCTTTAGAAAATGACTACATGCGTTTCCCCAAGCTTCCTGTCCGAGGACATTTCTTACCAGCTGAAACCTTGAAAATGATATTCCCTTTGGAGTGGAAAAGGCAGTTCAGGTAAAGAAAATGAATTATGTGTAATAAATTAGAAAGCAACTTGAGAAATAGTCTGCCCCAACTGGATTTCTTTTGGGCAGATAAGTGTATTTTCATAAAATTGGCTAAATACTTTTGTTCATGACTCTTGTTCCTGAGATATACCAGATTTCTTTTCATAGCTACACTGCTCAAGATCCTAGTATTGTACTGACTCAAAAACACAGCATTTCATAGTCAGAGATCCTGCCCTTCTCAGTAGGATTAACGTATTTTGCCTTCTGGATATATTTTACTTACAGCCCTGTTTTGTTTCCCACTTTCCCCCAAACAAACAGCATGTGAACATTGTTTGAATAGGCCAGCAAACACATATGTGGCTTTTGACTCCTTTCGCATTTGTGTGGATGAATGGCGGTGCCTCTCCCCCCTTCTGTGTCTAAGCATTGCTATAATAGCACCCCGCAATATGGAATCAATAGAATTGTCTTTCTCCTTCATCGAAGAAAGAGTGAGACGTAGAGCTATTAACTGACTTGCCTCTCGTCTCAGCTGCTTAGTGACAGAGGTAAGATTTTTTTTCTTGCCTCTCGTCATTCTTCTGACCTACAGGCATGTGAATAAGTAGAAATGACAAACCCTGTAAGTCTGGAGAAATGGAGAATAGTCTAATGCTCCTCTAAAAGAATATTGTTTATTATCACTGGTCCTGTGTGGGGGCGACTTTCCATACAAGCCTCAGCTGTCCTTTTACTTTGATTAATCTATGTCTACATTGGGAGAATGAAAATGGATGGTTGGAATGCAGAAGAAAATAGAACAAGAAATTGAACAAATCTTATTCCCTTCCTGTTGATTCATCCATTTATTTATTTACTCATCAAGCATTTGTTGAGTCTTACTATGTGCTGGTCTCTGTGAGCACTCAGGGGTAAAGAAAACAGGAAATGTTCCGGCCTCATGGCGCTTCCAACCTGTCGAGAGAGACGGACAGGCCGTGCAATTATTAACCACTCAGTAACTGTGGACACGATGAGGGTAAATGATTGAAAGGAAAGTGCAGGGCACCACAGGCCCCTCTAAAAGGGCATCTCATTAGAGCATCTCATGAGAGCTCAGCGAAGTGTCCTGAAGATGTACCCTTTCGCTGAGACTGGAAATCTCAGTAGCAGTGTGGCAGGTGGTGGAGGCTTGGTGGCAGGGATGGCAGGAAGAGTCCAGGCATAGATAAGTGTGAGCCAAGGTCCTGGAGCAGCAAGAATCTTGGCATTGTTGAAACACAGAGAGGTTTTAAATTCTGCTTTGAAATGTGTAATTTATGGTAAATTTAAAAAAATAATCAAATTTTTGACTGCTTTTATAGGACTTCCTTTATTTCTTAAGTACTACACAACAAAGAGTATAGCTGCTTGTTTTGGTTGATGGATTGAATTCTTCACATAAAAATGCTGTAAGAATTAAGTAAGAACCAAATTCTCCGCTGGATATAAATTCCAGATATTCTATTATTTCAAAAAATTAAGATGGCTGCAAATCCAAACTGATGTTTTTAAATCTCTCAATAGCACGTGAGCAATCATATGGAGGGAAATAACCAAATTTTACCTTTCAAGTTAAATAAAGTCTATCATTGACTAAGAGTCAGGATACTTGGTTTTTACAGATCCAACAAAACTTTATGGAAAATTGACTGTGGAAGTTGGTAGAGGTTCATAAGACACAGGCCCTGGTGTCAGGAAGCTCACAGATGAACGGGAAGACGTGTGTATACAAATGGTTATAAAGGACGGAGATAATTCTGTTACACACATGTGTTTTAGGGACTCAGAAGAGGAACATGGAATAGTCTAGGGAAGGAAGCACAGAGAATATAACAACGTGAACTGAGTCACACTGAATACTCAATGTGAAGAGTAAAGACCCTGAGAAAGGAAGAGGTCATTTGGCCCATTTTGCAGGAAGTTGCCTCTAGTGAAATGATGGGCGATGTCAAGGTAGAGAGGACCCAGATTGTGAAGGACCAGCAAGCCGAGTGAAGAGGCTATTGACGAATTTCAAGCAGTTGCTTGATAGGTAATTTACATGTGAAGGAGGTCACCTGTGGCAAGGGTTAGTGTGGGAAGCAGGCTTGCAGACGGAGGACTAAAACGACACTATTACAGTGGTCCAGCGCAGAGCAGAGAGATGCAGTACAAGATAAAATGAGGAGTGAAACCATGGCCTCACCTCCCAGAAGCATCCCTAAAGAGTGAGAGAAAAAATATCTGGGTTTTAATGTCAATTTCGTAACTGTGTTAGAGTTCTCCAGAGAAGAGAGAGAAATTTATTTAAATGAATTGATTGACATGATGGTGCAGTCTGGCAAAATCTGCAGGGTGGTCCGGCAGGGTGGAGACCCAGGGAAGATGTGATGTTGCAGTTCAAGTCCAAAGGCAGTCTACTGGCAGAATTCCTTCTTGACTGGGGAGGCCAGGCTTTTTCTATTAAGACCTTTAACTGATTGAATGAGGCCCACCCACAATGATGGAGGATAGTCAGCTTTACTCAAAATCGACGGATTTTAATGTTATGCTCATTAAAAAAAAATACCTTAACAGGAATATCTAGAAAAACGTTTGCCTAAATATCTGGGTGCCATGGCCCAGCCAAGTTGACACATACAATTAATCATCATAGAAACTAAAGGCTTAGCTGACTTTAGGCAAATTACTTGCAACTTTTGGGTCTCTCGCAGCTTCCTCACGTATAAAATGATGACGTTGGACTCGGTGTCATCTAAGATCCACTCTAGCTTTGAAAAAGAATGCTTTTGTTCTTTCTTTACCACGGACTTAAGAATGGGTGTTGCCTAATTTATTTTGTGATTCTATCATTTTAGATCCGGGAGCTCCCTTTGGTATCTATGCCAACACATTCATATAATGTATAAGGAGGTTGGATGACTTGCTTAATTCATACAAATACATTGCTCGCATTTCAGGATGCAGTAGATATGTTCTGCCAAAGTGCACTAAATCCAATTTCTGTAGCTTAAATTATGTTTGAAATGTGCTAAGAAGCTTTCCTCCTGAAAAGACTCTTCACCTAGGTTCCTGTGGAAATTCAGATGTTAGCATGCATTGTTGGATTTTTTTGTGTGTGTGGTAGACATCCTTGGCATGGACAGAGAGAGTCTTCCATCACCAAAGACAAAGCGAAAGATTGTTCATGTAATGAGGCTGAATTAACCAATTCTGGGGAAGAGGGGTTTCTTGCACAGAAGTGGCATCTGTGAGCTGATTTTAGGGTTCTATTGCTCCCCTCCAAGTGGGAGGCTTTTAGAGACAGAATGGCTCTTTCTTCTTAAAAACATGTTAAAACACTTTACCCCTTCTATTTAAGAGAAGCGTTTCTAGATGTGAAGTGCATTGATACGGCTGAGCCTGTTGTTAGGGTGGTTTGGAAGTTTCCGCGGTGAATCCTAACAATTAATCAACAAAAAAAATAATCATGAGAAGCATTTTCCTGTTAGCAGAGAAACTAGGAAAATGTCTAATTGACTCAAAGCCCTTTGTGTCCTTTCCTGCTTGTTTAGTTTTGTTTTGTGAAAAGTATAGGTGGACCCACGTGGGCTGAGAGCTCTGTGTGGATGGCATAGCTCTAGCATGGAAACAATAGAAGAGAAACCCTTAACATGGCTAGTGGACATTTTTAAATTAGTTATCCCATGCCAGCTAATAGCTGGAGCAGTGTGCAATTCGCTGCCTTACACCTCTCAAGATTTTAGGACCTTTAGAAACCAACCATTTCCCTCAATCACAACAACTCAGACTTGGTATTCATCTTTGAAACCTTTGGCCATCTTTTCTCTTCCCACTCTATCTAAGCTCCTTAGAATTTTGTCTCTAATATTTTGAGACAGTTTTTGAAAGATCATGTTAAAGTTATTTCAAATTACTTTCATTCTTATTTTGATGTCATTTAATTTATCATCTGTCAAGGCCTTAGGCTCACTGCTGCCCTTGGACAGGCTGTTTTAAATCTGTTTTCCTTCTCAATCAATATATTCTTTATTAAAAGGCTTAAAAGGATTTAAAATAAGCCCATTACAATTTTTAAGCCTCTGTCTCATTTTGGAATATTGTTTCTAATGTTTCGTTGACATGGAGTATTCAGTCTACTTAGGAAAAAAAAGATAAGGAAAAGAATTCCTTTTCTATTATTTAAGTGTGAGTATGAGGAGTCAGAGTGGCCCTGTTTGAATTCTTTTGCCTTAATCCCTTACCTTTTCTCCATCCTTTTTTGTTTTTTAAAAGGCGGATTTCAAATAAATAGCCAATGCTTCACTTGAAGATTTCTGGGTCAGAAAATATCACTCTATCACTATACCTTCTTATGATTTAATTCCTGAGATAATAAAAATTTCGGTCTAATGAAATGTCAGTTTTGTTATGGAGATCCATGGGGGGTGCCTCAGTACTTTTACTTGAAACTTCTTCCCCACGGTGCCAATATCATGGGGGAGGGGTCGGCTCTGCACCATCATTTTCATCTGCGGCTCTGTCATCTTTTCTCGCAGTCTTGGGGGGCTCCCTCTGAACTGTCCAGGTGAGTTGCAGGGGACCCAGGCAGAAAGGATGACAGAGGGGATGTCCGGAAGAGGAAGACGCGCCATTGCTTTGACCACTCATCCTGTCCCACCGGGGTTACTTCTCACACCCCAGCAGGGATTAGACCGTTCCTGAAATGTGACAGGCTAGGGTGTATTTAAGGGTTTCTTTTCTTTTTTAATTCCCAAGGGCAATAAACAAGGTATCATAGCTATGACACTTTTTTTTGAGAAAGTTGAAAGTTCAACCCTTATAGAAATTATCAACCCCATTATTATACCTTATGTTTTATATATGTTATTTATAATAATTATAATGTAACAATTTTCATTCAGAGATGTGGGGTTCCTTATTTATCCCATATAGGTAATGGTTGTTTTCTCTGTTTTCATCTCAGATAAATACATTTTCAGCAAGGTCTTGCACCTTTTTGATTGCAGGTCTGGTAGCTTGTGCCAGCAGGCTGAACTGTTCCTATGTGTCTCGGCCCCATGACAATGTCCTCCCTACCGCTGTATCTGGGGGACTGCTCCTTGCTTCTGCCCCCCATCTTCTCAGGGGCACCCTCCTGCCTCTTCCCCCCTCACTTAATCTTGCCTTCCCTCAATACTGACTGTTCCTGTTAAATGGGGCTCTCAGCCTTGTCCTCACCTCTCCTGGTTTGGTTAGTCTGTCTTTCCCAGTGGTGGGTGGGCTGTTGTCACTCCCACACCCAACTCCTGCTCTAGGACCTCCAGCCCAGCTGGGCCCTGATGACCCCCATGGCCAGGAAGGTGCTGGGATGTCCCTAGCACATGCCACAGGAAAAGGAACAAGAGTGCAGAGCACATACAAAAGGTTTTGTTATCACAGTTATCAATCCTTTAAAACTGATTGAAGAGTGCTGCTGTGCTCCTAAGGGCCTTGGGTGTGAGGTTGCCCCTCAGGACGACAAGCCAGGTATGTGCCTGGCAGGTGAGGCGGACACTCCAGCAGATCTTTGCAGGGAACTTGAGAAGGTGGAGCGACGCCTCAGTCATAGGGTGGCTAACTGGAGTCCTCCTTAGTATGTTCTGTGCGATGTGGAGAACCTCAAACAACTGGGAAATTAAAAGGAAAAAAGTCTGGTGTGTAACGCAGGACAGCGGCAGTGGCTGATCTGCTCACAGCAGGCACCGCAACCCTGGCTGGAGAGGAGGTGCAGTTGCTGTTTACTCACCAGGCACAGAGCAGCTGGCTTCGCTTCTCCCGTTCCTTCACCCAGCCGGGACGCCAAGCCCTGCCATGGCGTAGTCGATTACAGGAGTTGCATCTGTGTCCTTTGAAAGTTAAAGATATAAACTAGGATTGTGCCAAGTAACCATAACAGAAATAGATCATACTTCAGTTTTCCTCTCATGAGGATCATTCCACTGGATGATTTAGGACCTCCGTTGGTATCACCCCCAAATCATACCCCTGGTAACCCTCCCACAGGGCTGATTTTGGGGTGATACCGATGGAGGTCCTAAATCATCCATCGCCTCTTGCCTGATGCCTCTGATGGGGAGCCTACACTTGCAAGGCAGCTGGCAGGACGTGACCATACTGTTTGTGTCTGAGGACTGGCCCATGTGCCGTTTGGCCCCGTAACCTTTGGCACATTCCCGTGCCAGCTAATGTGTGCCTGACACACGGGATCTTCTGCTTCCCTAATTGCCTGGAAAATTCCATGTTAGTTTTCTGACTTCTTGCCACGAGCACACAAAGGTAGACTGTCTTAGAATGCAAGGGTTTCTGCAGCCTGAAGAAGTTGAGTTTGCACATGTCCCAAAGGCCCCCATGGCCTTACCTTAAAAAGGTTCAAAAATCTCCTCAAATAGGTGATCTGGCTGCTGAATGACCACAATGACTGTCATGAGGATTTTTTAGCAGAAAATGTTTTTAAGGATTGAAATCCATTGTCTGCATTTATCTCCATAAGATCACTGGACCCTCCAAGCCTTGGTATTATTAGTGAGCTTCCTCTCATAACGTTTTATTACACTGAATTTATTATTATTATTATTATTATTACTAATTACCCTGAATGTGTTTTATACGTTATCATCATAGCATTTAACTGACAGAGGGGTCCCTTTTAGAAGTGTCCCAATTTTTGCTGATATTACTTTAAGTATACTCACAGTTTCTTGACTCTGTCATTGAGCCTGATGTGTGTGATACTCCAGAAAGGGAGAACTCAAGCTATTTATTTCCTATCAACAGTAGCAGGAAGATGAGCTGCCCATCACTCATACAAGAGTGTCCTGGCTTCCTAGCATGGACCACACAGCTCTGCCTATGAGCTGGCCTCTACCTGTTCCTCCGACTTCATTTCCATCACTCTCTGACTCCTACGCTGTGCTCCATAGTTGCCAGAGCCCCAAATTCGGTCTCACCTCTGTGCCTTTGCTCATGTTGTTCCTTACCCCTAGATTGCCTTTCCCTACCCTCTTTGCCAAAACTCCTCTGACTTGTTCTTTAAGACTGCACACAGCATTTCCTCCAGGAGTGTCCCCTGGCCCCTCCCTCGCTCCTCCGCTCTCCCAGGTGGGCCCTGTTTGCACCTGGGGCCTCCCTTTATTAGAGCACTTCTTCCCTGTGCTGAAATAGACCATGTCCCTTCTCTCTCACCTCTGCTTTATGCAACGTGAGGCCACCGTTTGCTCATCAATGCATTGATGTCATCTGTCGCCCGCCACAGTGAGCTCATCAGTGGTGGCTGCAGCCAAGCTGTCATGGGAGCATTGGGCTCTTCTAATAAACTGAATTAATAATAGATCAAAGCCACAGCTGAAAACATAATTAAAAAACAGACTGCTTCTGATCCCTTGAATTTGGGGGTCTAGACCTTCCCTAGGAGTCTAACCCAGTTAGAAAATAATTGCATTCAATAAATATAGAGAAACACATAAAATATTATTTTTCCCTTTTTCCTTTTTTTTTTTCTAATTTCAAGACTGTGTACAGTTCTTGCCAAAGTAAAAAAGCTGAGAAGGGTAAAGCATTTGTGTGCATGCGTGTGCATGTTTCTTGAGTTTCTTATTCTTGTTTTCGGGTGACATAATTTCATGGCCATCAAGAAAGTTGACAAGTGAACACCCGAGAGGAAGGAGAGCATCTTAAATTTTAATGTGTGAACCAAGCACCTGGGGCTCTTGTTAAGAATGCAGATTCCGACTCAGGAGGTCTGGTAAGGGACCTGCGATTGTGCATTTCTAATAAGCCCCCAGGGGACATCAGCGCTACCAGTCCATGGGCCACGTTGAGAGTAGCATTCAGATGGGGCCTCAGTATGTTCCCCCGGTGAGACTTTTATAGCAAAATTGTTTCCTTCTTCAAAATGCTCAAGTGAAAAATCACCGCAGATGATTCGATTATAAGGAAGTTGCGCAAACCTCTTATTGTCTGTGCAGCCTTTCGCAGGACGTTTTGGAGTCCAGGCAAGCTCATGCCACGTAAACAAGATGGGAGGCATCCTGACTCTTTCAGTGAAAGGAGGCGTATCTCCTCTTTCTCTTTAGTAAAATCTCACTAAGAGTATCTGATCATTTTGTGGCACTTCCTAAACCAATTCATTGCCTCCCATTCCCAGTGGGAGAGGGGTAGACTATCCCCGTAGGGGAATATCCTTATGTCCAGGGATTAGGCCTTTCCCAGTGGTTCCAGAAAACCCCAGTGCATTAGTTTCCTAGGGCTGCCACAACAAAATACTGCAAACTCGGTGGTTTTAACCAACAGAAATTTATTCTCTCACAGTTCTGGAGACCGGAAGTCAAAATCAAGGCATTGGTAGGGCAATGTGGCCATGCTCCCTTCAAACGCTCCAGGAAGACTCCTTCTCTGCCTCTCCCAGCTCCTGGGAGAGGCTCCTGGAATTCCGTGGCTTGTGGCCGCATTATTCCAGTCTCTGCCACCGTCCTTACATAGCATCCTTCCTGAGTGCCTCTGTGTCTTGATCTCCCTCTCATGTCTCCTATAAGGATACCTGTCACTGGATTAGGACACACCCTAAATCATGATTTTATCCCTAGATCCTTAATTACATCTGAAAAAAAACTCTATTTGCAAATAAGATCACATTCACAGGTACTGAGGGTTGGAACTTGGACATATTTGGTGATTCTATTCGATCCACTGTACCCAGCTCCCTGAATCCATTGTGGATCCAAGAGACCAAGGTTCTTGAAGAGATTAATATATACAAGCGCTGTGTTCTGTGCAGAGCAGGGAAGGAGATGCTTTCTACCTGTGTGTTGGGGTGGATGGGGGGAAGGGGGTTAGGAAGGTGCCTACACCATTATTTCAGCCCTCGGAGTAACTTTAATGATAATTAGAGAATCTAACGAGTGTTAGATTTTTATATGTGGCAGAGCCTGTGCAAAGGACTTTTAAAAAGTTTTCATTGAATCTTTATGACTGAAATACCTGTTATTGAATGATATTACAGATTGATTCCTTCATTTATAAGTTTTCTTTATAATAATTAGCCTCTGTTTATTCACTTCTTTTTTCCTTTTTTTTTATAATTGATTTCTCTACCTCTGTACCAGCCTCTGTATTACTCTTTTCTCCTCCTTTTCTGACTATCGATTGACCAAGCTATCTCGCTGTCCCCCC
>NW_017731623.1:1398548-1403691 GCF_001890085.2 Hipposideros armiger | reverse complement strand
GTCCCACAGAATGTAGCTGTTTTGTGTTAGGCTTTATCTCAGGATCTAGAATCAGCTGAAACCAAAATTTCCAGAAATCAATATCATTGCATACAGGATTCTAAGACCCTAATTGTGTCCACAGAAAGGAACATACAGTCTATTCATTGGTGGACAGTGAGAACTAAACCAGAATTAAATGATGTTAAATGGCTGCTTTTCAAGCAGAGAATGTGTATCTTGTGCCAGACTTACTGCTGTTGAAAGCCCATCACCAAAGAAGTGTCCTACTTCGAGTTTTCAAATTATTTGGTCCTGACATATGAACTTGAACTTATGTGTAGGTAGTAGATCCTTTAGCAAAATAATGTATAGCCATTTATTTCTTTAGGTATTTTCCAACATATCCAACCTACACAAATTCCACTGCAAAAAAAAAAAAAAGAGGTAATGTAAGACCAGTGTGGAGTTCACGGGTAAATTGGGCTCTGACTGCCTGGAGCAAATCTGGGCTCCCCTTCTCACCAGCTCTGTGGCTTTGGGCAGAGTACTTCCACCTCCGGTGCCTCAGTTATCTCATCTGTCAAATGGGGCTATTTAGAATCTCCATGTTATAGGGTGGACGGGATCATTAAATAAGGAAATGCATGTGAAATGATAAGCACAGACTTACCCTAAGGCAGCACCGTGCAATCGAAATGTAATATGGACCACATTGGTAATTTAACATTTTTTGATAGGCTCATTAAAAAGTGAAAAGAAACAGGTAAAAATAATTTTAATAATATGTTTTAATTAACCCAACATATTCAAAATATTTTCCTTTCATCATGTGATCAAGATTATTAATATATATTACTTTATCGCTCTCTGGCCGCCACCCCTAGTAAGCCTGACTCACGTGGTCTGGGGTGCAGCCGTGGTCTTGGAGTGCTTGCAGAGCTCCCCTGCAGATTTAATATACAGACCAAGAATCAGAGCAGTGTCCTCGGCAAATCGCTTCACAACACCAGCAAAATGGTTGATGCTATTGGTGATAACACCTTCACAATGTTATCAATAAGAATCAAAGATGATAATGGTAATGAAATGTACTGTAACATATAAAATGCCACAGGAATGGAAGAGCCCTGGTTTTTAATAATTAAGGCACAATATGGCAGAGAGGGAGTCCTCAATGGATTCTCCTCCTAGAGATGTGCCAGGGAGTGTGCTGCCTTTTCCCTGACTCCAGCCACCCCTGTCTCTTTCTTGGAAGAAAGTGCATTTTTGTTCAGCTGCAGCTCATGTTGATTGCACATTCTCCTTGTGCCAGGCTGTGGGGATGATGGACAGAGCACGTTTTAAAAAGTAATATTCTTGTTCATTTGTTGCTTTCAGTTTTATATCCCACAGGTGAGTGAAATCAAACAAGGAAAAACTCCCAGACGCAGACAACAGTTTAGTGGTCACCAGAGGGTAAGGGGGGAGGGAGCAGGTAGAAAAGGATCAAGGTGCAGCGGTTCTCAACCTGTGGGGCGCGATCCCTTTGGGGGTCAAATGACCCTTTCACAGGGGTCGCCTAAGACCATCGGAAAACAAAAAAGATATTTACATTACGATGCATAACAGTAGCAAAACTACAGTTATAGAGTAGCAACGAAAATCATTTTATGGTTGGGGGTCACCACAACATGAGGAACTGTATTAAGGGGTTGTGGCATTAGGAAGGTTGAGAACCGCTGGTCAAGGGGGTCAAGTATATGGTGACAGAAGGAGATTTGACTTTGGCTGGTGAACATACAATGCAGTATACAGATGATGTATTACGGAATTGTACACTTGAAACCTATATAATTTTAACCAATGTCACCCAATAAATTTAAATAAATAAATATAAATAAATAAATATAAATAAATAAATAAACATTCACTAGATGCCAAATGACAGCTCCAGCTGCTTACTAGCCATCTCTGGGTCTCTGCTTCTTTATCTATAATTGGGATGATATGTACATGCCTGCGCTTTTGTGAGGATTGATTTAAATGATGGCCATAAAGTATTTAGCTCAGGACCTGACCTCCCTCCCGGGCATTCTGCTGGGCACTGTACGTGTGTGCTTCTGGAAGACTCGGGAGCTGCCGATACTTGTAGCAGCTTAAGTCACTAGTGGTCCTCAGACAATTGCAATAGCTGGTGAGAACACCCTTCCCCAGAGCCCGCACTCCTTGCCCCGCCCCCCCCCCAACACACATTTACATAAGTGCTCTTTTTTGCTTCCTCTATATGAGATCCCAGGAGATTTGGTCTAATCCATGTTCAAATGCACTATTTCCTTTTTCTTGAGGGGAGAGATTGGGTTTAGTGTGGCTGAATTGGTTATTCAGTTTTTGACTGCCTGCGGCGGAAGGAAACCCTGTGCTGCTGATGGAATCTCCCCTCGGGAAGGAGGGATGTTGCCTTCCCACGTGTGCTGCTGTTGGGGTGAAGGGGGCCCAGATCAGACTGGAGTCCAGGCTGCAGGAAGTGGCCCCGTCTCCCTGGCTTATGGAAATTCCTTCCTATTCTAAAACTGAGATAAGTTAAGCAATACCATGTTACAACGTTCTGGGCTTTCTTGCACAAAGATGTTTCCAAAGGTCATTAGCCAATAAAAACAAGAAAACAAACAAACAGGCTTCTAGAAAATGTGCACAATGCACCCAGAACATAATCATCCTGTGACCGGTTTCCCACAGATTCTGTTTGGGAAGTTGGTGGGGACAGGGCATTTGGCTCTGTGATGCCAGAGAGACATTTGTGTCTGTGCTTTGCTTTATTGTTCTAGGTAAAGAAATTCAGGCCTATAGAGAGAATTGAGGACCTGCCTCAAAACACACACCCGTGATATCTATAGCTAGCATTTGCGGATGGCCTCCTTAGCTAGGAGGGATGTGAAGTGCTTCGTGTGGGTTACCTCATTGCACTGCATCCCTATGAGTTAAGTATTAATATTGTACCCATTTTATAGATAAGAAATTCAACTCAGAGAGGGAAGTCACTTCTCTCAAGTTCTGTATCTAGAAGCAATAGAGACAAGATGAGAACCTGAGCACCTCAGTGGGACATTTCTGAGTAAGCCCTGCTTGTGTTAGGTTCATGTAAGTTGGAAGCGCACTGTGATAATTAACAACTTACTATGGGTTCAGAGCAACCGTGGAGATGCCATAATATAGTGTCTGATTAATTACTAATAAGTGACATCGTCAGTAATTGCTATGTGAATTTGGACTCATTTGTGCCTAGTTTATTTTTTTTTAAGTCAGATAAAGCATATCAGGCTAGTCACAGCTTCACAACCCTCTACATTTTCTATCAGGAAGTCAATTCTTAGACTATTCTTAGTTGCATCGTCACATGTGCTACTCACATGAATGAAACAATTCTTGAAAACATTTAAATTTACAGTGTTACTTTGTCGAGCTAATTATGAGCTTGTATGTTCAGGGGCCATTCATAGGCAATTTAGCTGAAAGGTTGTCTGTAACAGAGGCTGAACCAAATAAGCAAGTGACTGTGGCAGGAGATGCGAATTCATTAATTCTTTCATCACTGATTGAGTCCAACACATTTGGTAATGTTGCTTCAGAGGAGGCTGTGGAAAGATAAATTGGGTAGCTGCCTTTAGAAACTCAGAGTCTTGTAAAAAAGATAAATAAACCAGTTAAGGTAGAGTTCTTGAACATGGCAATAAAAGTATCAGTCTCATACAGGAGAGCATCTAGCTTTCTTTGATGATCCAAGGGCAGGCAATGCTTTCAGCCACTGCTAACTCATCAGTCTTGGAGAAGTCCCTTGCTTTATTTTATTTTTTTTTGTGGGTGTGCCCAGCAAAGTCCAATATGGATTGTGAATGAGGGGCTCCTCTCCAGGGTCCAGAAACCTTAGCTCTTGCCATCTGGCCATTCTGCTCACCAGGGGCCTTGCCTTCCTCCCCTGAATCCTTTGTGTCTCGATGACAGACAAAGGGAGAAAGAAAGTGTGAACCTTGTGCCTCCTGCTCAAGGTGACCTACATCAGCTCTGCCCTCATCCCATTGGCTAGTGCCAGTCACATGACCCCACCTTGCTACAGGGGACTGGTGACTGTCATCTAGCAGAGTGCCCAGGTAACCACAAGGGATCGATGTTGGCAGGCACCAGAAGTCTCTCCCACACCTAGAGTTATTACTTTTAATAGAAATCTACCATCTCTGGAGCACGTGCCATCTTAAAGCGAGGAATCCAAGCTCCAAAGAGGTTAAAGCTCTGTTAACATTTGATGACTGTTGAAAAGGTTTATTCTCCCTGCCTGTCAGATCTGAAATTTGAACATTGGGGTAACTCCGTCTTCATCAGATTCCTTGATCCCAAGAAACTGGCTAAAATCTTTGCTAAAACTGAGAGGAACCCTGAGGCGCCAGTCCCCTCAAGCAATGACATTTTCTCCATTCCCTTATTGAAGGGAAGCCGTCCTGTGTTTCATGCTGCCTGGCGGGTGGAAATCAGTTTTGCTGGCCTCAGTCCTTTCAGAGTGCTCTGTACCTGGTTTGGCCCACTCTGCGCATCAGTCTTGACTCTAATTGTCAGGTAGAGGCCTCCCAGGACAGATACTATATATATAACAATACCTAGCAGGTTCTTTTCCTGTGGATTCTAGCAAGATGACAGAGGGATTTGATGAGAATGACTGAGCCCTCAGTCTGTGATGAGAACAACAAACATCTCCCTGCCTAGTTACAGTCAGCACCGGAACTGATGCCCAGCAGTGTCTCATCCATCTTCGGTTTCTCTCCCCTGAGGAAAGGTGCAAGCTCTGAGCTCGTTTGGGGAGGACCTGTCTTTGCTTAGATCTCACCTTCCTCCTTATCTGTGGACCCTTGTGGTTCTTCCTCTTGATCAATTTGCTTCAAGACACCAATTACTGCGTCTTGGGCTCTGTATTCATTTCCTATTGCTGCTGTAACAAATTACCACAATCTTAATGGCTTAAAATAACACATGTATTATTAACACATGTAGTACAGTTCTGAGGGTCTGAAATGTTTTTGTTTTTTTTTAAGGTTGATTTTTTTAAAATTGTGAAATACACATTTTTTAGAATTAGTTTTAGCTGTACAACACAGTACAATAGTTTTACTTTTTACCCTTCCAAGTGACACCCCCT
>NW_017731623.1:1348851-1394014 GCF_001890085.2 Hipposideros armiger | reverse complement strand
AAAAAGAAAAAAGAGAAAAAGAGGGAAATAAAGGAAAAATAAAAAAAGAAAAAAGGGGAAAAAAAGGGGGGGCTCTCCACCCACTTTAATCTGCAAGACCACTTGCTCAGCAATAGAGAGACTTCTGGGCGACTCAGCACCAGCTGTTGGGGGGAAGGGCTCAGTGCGTCATGCGCCGACCTCCCTCTAGACTTGAAGTAAGCTTCCTGCAATTAGCTGCTGTGTGCTCTGGAACCGTGCTCACCACCAAAAATCCTCACAGGTTGTTGCGGGCTGTCCGCTGCTGCAAAAAACCCTCTGTGGCCTGCAGAGGTAGTTGGCCAGGCACCAGGGGCTCAGGGTGCCCCTGGCAACACAGCACTAAGTGGATGGAGCAGGCCCCCAGTGCACCACAGGATGTAGTCAGTGGCCCTCACCAAGTCAGAGCAGCATGCACTCCTGCACCGGCAACCAGCCCGCACAAACTCGCCAGGAAAGCCCTGGCTGTGAAATGGTTCTTGACGAGCTGAAATCAAGGTGTCAGCCTGGCCACATTCCTGTCTGGAGGATGTAGGGGAGATCCTGTTTCCTTGCCTTTTCCAACAATTAAAGGCCACCTGCACCCCTGGATGTGTGGCCCCTTCCTCCACCTTTAAAGCCAGCGATGGCCGATCAAGTCCTTCTAATAGTGCATTAGTCTGGCACTCACCCTTCTGTCTTCCTGTTTCATGTTAAAGGATCCTTGTGATTATCTCCAGCCCACCTGGATAACCCAGGATAATCTTCCTATTTTAAGTCTGGATGATTAGCAGTAACCTGTGAATCCAGAACCTGTGAATATGTTTCATTACATGGTAGAGGAGTGTTAAGGGTTCTAGAGAGTAAGATGCAAACATCTTTGGGAGGCTGTTACTCTGCCCCCATGGGCTCCACAAACCCCTTTGGTTAAATGCACCAGGTTGAGACTAAGAGGAGGTATTTGAAGCTGGTGATGGCACAGTCCCTGGCATTAGAAGGCCTGGGATGTCTTGCCTTCATAAAGTACTGTCTTTGTGACCTTAGGCAAACTCTAGCTTTTCTGGGCCTCTGTTCCTTGAATTATAAAATGGGCATGATCGAAGGACTACCTTCATAGAGTCATCATGGTTTTAAATGAGATAATACACACAAACATTTTGGATAGTTCTTGGGCCATCGTTAGAGCTAATATACTAGCTGTTAGTAATTACTGAATTATTGTCGATCACCCAGGGCATGGCTGTGTCCTGTGAAGCTCAGTTTCTGCATATACCTGTATTGGCTTTTATATCCTCTGGGTGGAGGTGAAGTTATTCTGTTCGAGCATGAAAGTACTTTTAGAAGTAGAAACTCTGTTGATCCTTGTTACCCTGTCCTGACATTGAATGGTCATGTTTTGCATCCTATGTCCAGTATCCTGTGCTCACACCAGGGCAGATACTCCTTTTCCATACTCCCCAAGTTTCTCTGGGAAGAAAGCCCTTGTTAGTTTCACCAACTGCTTGGATTAGGCAAAACACAGACTCTCTCGGGTAACAGACCACTGGAGCATGCATTCAGTAGGAACAGATCAGCTGTATTTTCTGGGAAGTGTGACTAGAGCAGTGCATCTCTTTGATTGACCAAAGGGCTGTCTAGCTGAGATTATTCTGTGATGTCAGACTTCCCGGAGCATCTGGCTTGCCAAGGAGCAGGTTAAGAGCAGGGAAGGGGTTCTGACTTTCAACCTTTTGTTGCTGATCATTTCTTACACAGGGGCCCGGACTCTGCCTCCAATTTTCATAGCTGCCCATTGCCAAAGCAGGTCTGAGGGAGATTTTATTTGAGCAGCAGGCCTTTTAGTGGACTGAATCATCTTGGAGAGTCAGAGCATCTTGGCTCTACCTCTTGTGAATGGGGCATAGAGAGTGATTTCTCAAAATCCAATAGACATAGTAGATAGAAGATGAAGGAATCTGATGTGTGTGTGTGTGTGTTTAAATATTATTATATTGTTGCCTGTGCCAAAAACAAGAAGATACATATCTATATCTATATATCTATATCTATATATATTAACCTGAGTTGCGCTGTTATATGTGAGAAGCCTGTTTTTTTTTCTTCTTTTTTATCATTAAGGAGTCATCATTTCCTGTGTAGTTTTCAAATTCCCTTTCCTTGAAATGTTGTTTGATGTGATAAAAAAGAACCTACTTTAAATTGTAAATTAGCGTATGTAAGCATTTCATTAAACTGTTAACATATGACCTTACTGTAAACTATTACAATCCTATTGAAATCAGCTTTGGAGTATAAAATAAATATGAGGGTATGATTTTCTAGTTTTACAATAAAAGAAAAAAAGTTCTATAAAGCGGTAAGGGGATGATTACATACTTCCAAATGTGGGTGAGATCAGTGAAGTCTGTTCCCCCAATCATTTTATACTCCTTTCAATTTGTTTCTTTTAGGCAATGAAAGGATTTCTTGGCTAGGAGGCAAAGAGCTCCAAATTTCAAGTTCTGGTCAAATGATGTGCCTCTCACTGCCACTGCCTCTTGGGCTGAATTTTAACTTACGTTGAACAGTCACGTTCAATCTGAAATGGGATTTAAATTTTATATTAATGTGCTTACTCCCAAGTTCTGACCAAACGAACTCTCCCACTCCTCTGAATTTCTTATGTATCTTTACACATGTTTACTTCAACATTCATGGAATCCTGCAGTAAGTTAAGCTATGAGCGCCCTGCCTCTGGTATTGCCTTTCCTGCCTCAAAATGATCTGTGTCAAAGCCAGTGGGTGCACATCTGCCCATGTAAAGTGGTTAATAAAAACCAGATCCGCTGCCGAATATGTAGGAAAGTAGGGAGTAAAGTAAGAGTCAATTCTATGTTTCTGCCCCCACCCCTCCGCCTCACCCCATCCTTTACTTCTCTTTGCATTAAAATTATTATTTTTTTCTCTTATAGACACATATGCTAGGAATTCCTCAGCTAGTTTCTGAATTACTGATTATATAGTGCAAGATTTGGAGAATGGGGTTGGGGGGAGGCTGACCTTTTCAGCTGTGTCCGTGGTTGAACGATGCTAAACTTGTTGGGAAAGAGCTCTGGATCCTGAAAGTTCCCAGACACATGCCAACTTCCCTGGTGCAGCACGGCGCACCGGGCAGGACCCTGCCCCTAGCTGCTTGCTCTGGCAGGAAGAGATAAAGTCCTCAGCATCCCTTTAGCCTTGGAGAAATGCAGTGGAGCAGAAAGCCAAAAAAAAAAAAAGATGATGAGATTCAGTTGGGAAAAGAAATAAAGAAAACTAGAGAAAAGCATGAGCACCGTGAGAGCAAATTGCGCCCGGCTGCCAAAGAAAATGTCTGTTTAACTCCTAACTTGCTTTGAATCGGAAGCCTGTGGTGCAAATGGCAGGAGAGATGCTGTCTCAAGACAGAATTAAGGAGAGGCACTTCGGAAGGGCCAGTGAATTTGACCTCAGAAAGGGAAAGAGTCATGAGATCGGGGATGGCTCAGGAGTCGACAATGAACGGAGACAGGAACTTCACTCTTGCATTTAAATTTTACTAGGCATCTATGATCACCCTGACTTCTTCTCCGCCAGTCCCAGGAAAGAGCATTTGCTATACATTTAACCACAAGGAAGATGTTTCTTCTGAAAGAAATAGAAACTTTGGGGCATACAGTGGGTTCTTACAACAAGTGGAAAATGCTATGAATATTTTAATATGATTTATATATGAGTACATTGGGCCAATAGACTTTATTTAAGGGCACTGAGAAGTCCTGTCATTAAGAAACAGTTCCCTTTTACAGGAGTTTTCAAAACTTATTTAACCAGGGTATCCCTTTCCCTCCTTTTATCTTTTATCTTTTTACAGAGGCACTGGTTGGTAACAAATTTAGAGGGAGCGCTTGTCTATGTGAGAGAATGGGCCAGACGAAAACATATGTGCTCAAGGTTCCTCGCTCTGGAAGAACTGAGCTTAAGAGTAGAATCCCGTGTTTTGCACCGAACCCAACCATTGTTAGCTGTTGGCCTGTAAGTCTGATGTAAGTCCTAGCCCCCAACAGGAGCGCTCTTTGGATGTCCTGCAGCATACACTCATGCTTCAGTGGCACCCTGAAGGATGGTGTTGCACTGAGTAAAACCTGTGTTGGCCCCAAAGCTCATGCCTGTGGTAAGAGACCCAGGAAGCCCTGGCAGCAGAATAAGAGCTTGACCTCACAGAACTCCTAGCTCTCGTTTCAGAACGATTCAGCTGAATCTGTGTTCCATCTAACTTGCAGCAAAGTTTTTGCTTATTAAAAGCAGATCATCTGAGGATTTCCCGTTGCTTCTCTCCTGTAGCATCAGACCGTGATGGTTTCAGTGACGGTCCTGTTTGTTACCTCTTCCTTCAGAATGAAGAGGAAAACTGTAGGCTTCTTAGGTTCAAAAGGGAAAGAAGAATTTATAAGTGCTTCTTATAGGGGAAAATGACGATTAGAAGTTGCTTCTACAGGATGACTTGATATAACCTAAGTAGCTCTAACAATTAGAGACCATTCCTAATTGTGCTTCCCACATGAAGATGCTATTTTATTTTTTCAGAATTGTATTTGACATTGTCAACTAAATGAATTTTTTTTTTAGGCAGAAAAGCTGTAGGCTTCATATGATATCTGATTCTTCTGCTTTAGGGGAAGGTAATTGGGAAAGAAACTCAGCGGCTTGTAATTAAAGGCATGTATCTTCCCTCATAACTACAAAGAGCCTGAGGCATCCATGTTAGCAATGGTAACCCCATGTTAATATGCTCAGGTTTTTAGTCAAAATGTTCTGGATCCTGATTTATATCTTGCCTGACTGTTCAATGCATTCAAAGCTTAGTATTCCCATTTGTAATGGAGAGAGTTGGTATATAAGATGGGGCATGGTTACTTCTGTAGTGTTCTACCACCAAGTCAAACTTCTTCAACTCGAGTTTTTCAGTAAGACACTTGTCTACTAGAATCAAGGGAGATTTCACATATACAGTCAATGGGAACTTTGTTTTCATAAACACTTCATGCATTTCAATCTTGAAAGTTCCTTACAGGCTTCATTTTATCTTGTAGCAGTGGTAGATTTCAAACATGGCTGTTTTTGTAGAAATGTTTTATGTTTTAATCAAACACAGGGTAATTTGAGCAAGGTATTTTTACAGCTGACTTCTCAGTGCTGGGGATTTATGGTGTGTTTCATATGTTCTTACTCTGCTCCCCGCTCTTGACTTGTTTATTTTTCATAACACATCTGAATGCCCTCTTGTAAGCAGGACCCTCTTCTTGACATCCAACTGTGGGGTTATTAGTACAAGGGTATGTTACAGGGATCCTCACTGAGGGGTCAAGAGACATGGTTCAGAAATTATTTTCTTTTCTGACCAAACATATGCATGATATTTTCCTCCCATGGAGCTATAACCCAGACTTGAATTTCTGAAAGCTTTGAGTAGTTAGGACTTTGGTGCTTTTGATAGTCCCCGTCTGACCGTCTTATAGAGCCTCACATCATTATCTTCCAGCTGAATCCCTAGGAGGGAAAGATAAAGAATTCTAAAGCTCAAGTAAAGAATGGTAATGCAGTCCCAAGTCAGCTGTGTAACCATAAAGCTGTCTTCTTTATGTCACATGGTCAACTTTTAATGAAATTACCCCATGACATGGACCTTAAGTGGGTGAGATGTCTTTATTGATGATATGTTAAGGGAAAATTGCTGAGTGAAGAGTCTTTTTTTTTTTTAAGTGAAGACTACCAATTATCTTCACTCCATTTACCAGGGATATTGCCTCCAAAACAAATTATTTAGGCTCATGCTGACCCTTCCCCCAAAGTGCCATACTCCTTTACTCAATAAATTGAGAATATAAAGGAATATATTAGCAAACACTGGCATTGTGATTTTCTTTCCTAATTCAAAGTTATTCAGAAGTCGTCTAAAGCAAAAGAGGTAGAAGCACAATGCTTCCTTAGATCTAGCCTCTAAAGGAATGTTTGCTTAAATTTGTAAGAGTGAGCCTAATACAAATATGGCTACTTTGCTTATAGACAATTAGACAATCTTGATTATAAGCAAAATTATAGCCATTGCTTATAGACACATCTTTATCTAATATTATTTGTGTGAGTATACTCCAACATCATTTGACATGCTTCCCGATCTCCCATGTTGAAAGTCACATGTAATATGAATCTCTTATACTTTCCTTCCTCTCACATTGGACTGATGCAAAGATGTCTTCTTCTTCTCAACTTCACAACTTGGAAATCAAATTGAGTAGAACCAAATGGATCAGAAAAATCCAGTAATTACCACATATTTAAGGGTGAGTGGTAACTTTATGATGACAAATCAGAGGTTTTAGATGATGTCTCTACCTAGAAGAAGCATTTTTTCAGTATGTAGCTTTCATGAAGGCCTGCTGAGTCTATCTGGAATTGAGCAAATATTCAGTGCAACATGTGTATGTTGACAGATTCTACTGTCATTAATGAGCACCTTTGTATGGCTGGTTTCTGATCTGAAAAAAAATTGCTTATCAATGCAAGGAAAGCCATTGATATGTTGATTATATGCAAGCATCCCCTCACTTTCTGATTCACTCCTCCCAATAATGGAATTGTAATTGGATTCCTGAAGGAACATGCATAGAAAGCAATTTAAAAGTAACTTGTTAATCAGAAATTACTCCAAATTTGTGCAACAACAAAAAGATGAAGGCAAGTAGCCTTTGTCCCAAAATACAAAATGCGCAATTTTCCTTAAATAGTATAATTTGATGGAGGCTTACCTACCGCAACATGTAAGCTTCAGTGATGCTTTAAATTCTCTTGCCAGAGAATGAAAGTTTCATCTCTTTTGTGTCAAGTATTTTTCTCTCACCTCGGCCTTGAAGTGCGAAAACCTACGATACAGGTAATATACCAAATCTTTAATACCTTAATCTTCCTAAATGTTTTCCACTGTTGTGTTTCTAAGAGTGTTTCTGTTTGTATGGTTTAGGGATTAGGGAAGGACAGCAAGTACCCTTTGAAGCTGGAAAGGGGAAGGAATCCCAGCCCTGTGACTCTCTAGCTATGTGGCTTGGTTTGTTACTTAAAGGCTCAGTGGTTAACTCACCTCATCTGTAGAATGCTATCTACCGTTAGAGAGGAGGACCTGCAGCATGTTACTTAGGCATCATTTTTAACCTTGATAGAGAACATTTTCATTAAATGTGCTGGGATTAGAGCAAAAGTCAGGTTATAAGAGAGTGAACAAATGGTGAAGTAGTTTAAATAGGATCTGTAGACTGTTCTTATCCAGAGTTGGGCAAAGAATAAAAGGTTTCAGAAAGATATACAGACACTAAAAAATGTTGCTAAAAATGAAATGATGACATGAGCAGTGTATTCGATTTTATTTTTTCCAAGGACATATTTAGGCATGAATCTAAGTGATTTGTTTTTCAGGTCATCTCCAAGAGCACTGTTGGGACCCATGTTAGCTCCAGAGTCATGAGCTAAAGGTACATATGAGTTCAAGAGATCCCAGTCAACACTGGGAGAAGAGAGAAAGGTTGAACTGTTATATGACTGACAGCACCCTTGGGTCTTAGCCATCGCACACAAACCTAGTAGTTCAGCCGAGTGAGAAATCGGATACATTGCTTCTCAACTTGGACCATGGTGAGAGTGCCACCTGTGCCCAGGAGCTAGAGAGAGAAGGCTTGTGGGGCTGGCTCTTCATGGAAGGTCACCTGAATCAGTCGTGGCTCCCTTCCCCTTTTAATTGTTTTACTGCATTAATATTGCCCCTTTTTTTTCTCTTTTTGCAGTAGAAAACATAAGGATTGGGTAGTTAGTTGAATTGCCTAAGCCTCTTTCATCCTTGTTTTTCACTTGTTTTAGACAGATGCTCTGTGCTGGGCTGTCTGACTCCCTTGCTAAACTGCATACTTCTTAAGTCATGGTACTGTCTTTCCATCCTGTACCATCAGCTTGCTGTGGAGCCCGTTAGATGATGAGGCACTAAATAAGTGCTTAAATATTGAGACATTAGTTTGAGGATTATAAGCCCATACTTGAAACCAGTAGAGAAGAACTTGTCGGCAAACTTGTTAGACCTGTCTGTGAATGCAACAGGCATTTATAATGACAAGAGCTCGGTATGGCCCCCGAGAGTTGACATTAACTTCAAGAAAAGGTTAGGCGGACTTGGGGTATTCAAAGTGAGGCGCATGTGCAGTGAGGAAGTATGTATCTTGGTATTTGTTTATACCAGGAGTAACAGGTTCCTGGAGGACAGAGCAAGTCAGGAGGATAAGGGTAATTCCTAGGCAGCAGACGCTTGCTACTCACAGGTGCCAATGATAAATTCAAGCGGGTTCCATTGCCACTCATGGTAAATACCAAGGCTGAGCTTCAAGTTGTCTGGTTAATGCAAGTGTCTGATAAATTTTGGAGAGTGTGTTGATATTTCCTGAAAATGTAATAACTCATCAGCTTTTTTTTTATCAGAGGGAGTTTTTCTGATTCTTACTTGGAATAGATTTTCTTAGTTATTCATGCCAGCCTAAATACCTTGCTGTTTTTAAGGGGAATTGTATGCCCTTCGAATTTAATTCTTATTTTCTAGAATGAAAGAATCTATTTTATCCCTAATAGGTAATAATATCATGTTAATTTGATAATTGTGTCTAAATGGGAGTATGTTTATTTTTGTATTATTAGATATGCAGTAAACATAGTTATTTATAGATACTCTGTGTACAAAAGAAATATCTCCTTGAAATTCCTACACAGAGATTTCTTTTGTGTAAGGTGTTACACAGGAGAAACTGTAGTAAATAACAGAGAGGATGGGGAAAAGACAGACAGAGGTGAAGGTACACCAACCGGTTATCAGAGCTTTCGAACCTGGTGCACAGTAGAGGAGCTGTAGTAAGAGGGTTCAACGTGAGTGGATGCTCCCAGTTCTCTCTTACTCCCATCATCACCCTGGCTCCTTAAAAGGTCAAAGCTATTTGTCAGTACCACAGTGCCTGGCATGTGGTAAATGATGTATAAATATTTGTGTGAATGAATCATGCAATGAATGTATGTGTGAGTAAATGAGTGATGACAACTCATCAACTGACTTTTCTGTCTCATTTCTTGCCGGCTTCCATGTCAACCCCAACTTACTGAAATACAGCACTCGTGTATCAACTAGGATTAATTGCAGAAAACAAACCAAGAAAACACTAAGTATTTTAAGTGGAAAAGGATTTAATGCAGGGGACTGGGTGCTTAAAAACTGGAGTGGCTGGAGAGGCAGGATTCCAGAGGCCACTTGTACTGTTGATTTCGAGAACAGTGATCTAAGGATCGGGAAGCTGGAATCTACGAGCCGCTGACACTGTAATTTCCCCTTGACAACCACCCACCTCACATGAAGTGGAGATGGAGACACAGTCAAAGCAGCTGGGCAGTGATCTCCACCACCTTTCCACATGTCGTGACAGGGTAGAGAGTGGTAGGACCTAACTGTCATCATGCCAACTCAGTGCCTCAAATGCATTCAAGTATTCCATAAAAGATGGTTAAAATGAATTAATTGAATTAGTCTGTTATTCTACAGATTCCAGGTTTGTCTTAACCTGAGCTTTTATTATAGATCCTGTTCTTTTACTTCTAAGTCGATTAACTTATGTGATTAGACATAAAATAACAATGAGGAACACATTACTAGTAGGCTAACATTCAAGTGTTCTGACTGGGAATCACATGAGGAAATTGTTGGGGGTCATTGTCTTTATTTTAGGGAGATTTGAACTGAAGGATCAGGACTGAGTTTGAGCTTTGCATGGTAATTGTAGCTGAGATCAGATTTAACTGGGATAAATTAAATAATAACCTTTGACCAGGAAATAGCAGCAGGAACTGCGCACGTATGTTACATATTTGGGGTGCAAAATTGTTTCAACCAAATGGGTCTTTGACGTACTTAGGGAACCACAGGCCACAATCAATCTCAATTTCAGTCTCCCTCTCTCTCATTATTTTCCTTCTTTTCACCCTCTGCCCCCATTTATCCTCCGTGGAGTGTTTTACTGCAGTCCGCACAGAAATGTACCTTTCAGTTGCTGATAACTGACATTTTCCAGCTGGCAAAACAGAATTCACCACTGCAGTCTCCAATCTATATCACGTTCTTTAGAAACAAAAGCTCCTTCCTTAGACAAATTACAGAGAATTGGCTCGTTAGCATTGCATGTATGAAGTGTATCCTATTTGGTAATTAATTGTGTATTCCATGTATGTTGAGCATTGCTGCTGTTAATTCATATTCCTCCTAGCACTTTGCAGATTTCATAAAATAAAATCTGCAAGAAGAGTCCTCCCGTGTAGAGCATTGGGAAAGCCTTTATGTTTTTCCTTAATTAGTATGACAGTGAGAATTGCTCACTAGAAGGAAATGTGAGTCTTCAGTTCAAGGCTATTCCAGTGGCTTGATTATTACTTCCTTTTCTTTCTAAAGGCGCCCAGTCTAGTCAAGGTTAATGGAACCAAAATCTTAGTAGAGACTAAACTGGTAAGGGCTTAAGTGATTGGGGGCTAAATGTAACTCTGAGGAACAGGAGATACCAGATACAGTTTAACCAGTGCTTTTCAAAGTGTATAAGTGAGCCAGTGGGTTCAGCCATCTTTAAGTGTGTAGAGCTAGTCTACCAGCATCAGTCAAGAAATAGCTGCAGGCAAGTGGCCATGGGCATCATTGATGACCAGCTATGGCTACTGATGGAATAGAAAACCAGGAACAACAATGAAATCTCTTCTCTCTTCCCTTCACTCCTGTATTTTACTTTTGAATATCTTCTAACATGAAAATCAAAGCTATTTTCCCCTTCTGTCTTCTGTGTGTCAATTTGAAGTTAGAATTGAGATATCAAACAGACTTTCAAGAGCCAAGATGAAGTCTCCTGAGGAAATTATGGAAGTTGCCAACGCCAACAAAACTTTGATCTTTAAAGCAGAGGATTTATTTTGGTGGTTCTAGTATTGTAAGTTACTGTGTGGCTTACAAATATAAGCAGAAGAGAACCCTGACAAGAAGAGAACCTATAAAGAAAAGAAAACCAACTCAGTCAGTATTCATGGGAACCATTGATCTGGCTTTTGGCAATTTCTCAGGAGGTTGGAAGTATGGGGCTCCAGTGTGTTAGTTGCCCCTGATATTATATTTTTTTCTTTTGTAGTTTACGACACTAGAACACAACTGGAATTAAAGGCCTGGCGTGGTTTTGAAAACCACAGTCAAATTCCTACATACTGATATTTAGCCACTGACGCTTTATGTATTTAGGCTCCATTTCAGTTCCATAGTACAAAATTCCTTTCTCTAATGATGGAAAGTTGAGAATAAGAGAGTATTTCTTATTGTTCAAGGGCTCTCCTTTCTACTAGGAGGCTGTATTTTGTCCACACCTTTATTTCATCACAAATATTTTTCCTTATTTCTTCACATTCCTTTCCTCTCCTTACTAGGGAGAATTCCTTGGGCCCAAGGCATTGCCTCCTTCCACGTCCTAGCCTTAGGGCCTGGCATATCATATAGTAATTGCTCAAGAAACGTTTTCATAGTGAAGACATGTACAGGAGCAAAAAACAAAAAACAAATCATTGCTGACCATCCCCAGATGCCTTTCCTCTCATAGAGGCCCACCTGTTTCATTAAGAATCTTTGTAACCTTTAGAATATACGATGCTTAGAAACTCCCAGAAATGTTTGTAAGAGGCTGTTAGTGAGCGGAGCCAAGTTCTGTCTCTTGGGGGTTAGTTCCTCCTCTTGGCCATTCTCGTAGACGTCGTGGAAGAAGGAGACCTCTCCTCAGCTTCCGCTCTGGGGTCCTGCTCTGAGTGAGATTAGACCAATGGCCACAGGGTTCCACAGTTCTTGTCTTTGGAGCAGGCGTTGCCTTTCCTTCTGTGCTTCCAGTGGGCTGCCAAGTAAAATGGCTTTGAGGTGAGGGACATCCAGACCCTCTTCATCCCCTTGGCTGTGAGGCCAGGGCCATTGTCCCCTGAGCCTCCTGACTCACCTCCTGTGGCTGCACAGCTATTGTTAATAACTGAAACATTTAAATAAGGAGTAAAAAGTAAGCTTGCGAATGTGTCTCCACTGTAAATGTTTAAGGTCATGACAAACATTTGAGAATCAGAGTGTAAAGGACAAAACCCCTTTGTATTCACTTCCTTTAGTCTCTGCTCACTGAGAAAGTACAGAAGACAGGCACTAGCCTGATCTCCCACAGCAGATTGGTTTGCCTGTTTTTGAACTAATATAAATGGAATCCCACAGCAAGTCCTCTTCCGTGTCTGGTTTCTTTTATTGAGCATCATGTGCTCAACAGTGACTCTTAAAAATATTATGCTGAGTCCTACTACACTTGATTTAAAGAATGCATGATTCTCTAGATCATGATAGACTTTTTTTTGGTAGCAAATATCTGGAGTGATCACCATATCATGATCTTTGACTCTGCACATAGGGGAAAAACATCTAATGTAATTTGATAAGCCGTTATCTAGTGAATTCGATCAATATTGAGTACAGTGCATATGGCTCAAAACTGTGAAACCTTAAATGCATAAACTGTCTTCTTTACTTAACTTGGTATTATTTGCAGTTATATAGAAAGCTAAAACATAGTATTCATTCTGACGGTAGTTTATGGTTGGAAGTTGCATGGTAGTCACTGGCTGTCTTCTCAGCATGTATTCATGTGTGTGTATGTGTGTGTGTGTCTGTGTTTGCATGTGTGTGTGAATGCACAAACATGCATGTGTGTGTATTGGTGTTGTGATGGAAAGGATATCACGTGCATATCGATGGTGTGCAAATATGAAGCATGCTACCCTGAAAGATGGTATTTCTGTTTCAAAGAGTAAGCTTTACAAATATTATGTATAAATCACTATCTCTGTCTTACCATTCCCACCACGGGCCTTTAATTGGCATGTTTAGCTAGTATATCTTTTTTAATTGTTACCTAGACTTCCATTTCCTGGTGAGGCCTCCCTCAGTAAAGTTTTTTTTACAGAGATGAAATATCAGTTTCTGTTGCATTGACAGTGATGTCACTTAAATTCTCTCTTTGTTTTACTTTTACAAAATCTTTGAAAATAATGGAAACTTAGACTAATAAAAAATGCAAATGAGAAATCATCTAAAGCTAATTATCTTAAAAAAATAAAGATGTATTGTTGTTTCCATGTCCGCTATATTTTTCAGTAGGTCCTAAATTTAAATGTAATCAAGCAGCTCAAAAAAGTATATGGATTATAGAGTCCATAAAATATTGGCTCTTATTTTTAATGTTGCTATCTGAATATAATTGTGCTTTTGAAATAAAAGGCAATTTTTTCCTAAATTGATTTTTCAGAAGCTATATTCAGTCTCTTCTGAAGGCATCCTCATGCTTCCAACAATTTTAAGTTTGCTCAATTTACAGTATCATATGGATTAATATAATTTGGTATAATGCAGGTCAACTCAAATTGAAAGGAACTTTGTGGTCTGATGAACCATGTATCTGATTAATTAAAGGACAAAGGAGCATGCCTGATTGGTGAAATTTGCTTTTCCATTGATATAACAGGTTACTTGTGTTATCAAGATATCACAAATATGTAGTTGAAGCAATGTTTGTTCATGGGTATCTTCTAAATAGCATTTGGCTGATGCTTTCACATCAAGTCAGTCACATGATCCTAAAGCTTCTAAAATGTTTCGGAAGCTGAATGCCATGATTGGTTGGCCTGTCAGCTCTCTCTTGGTTGAATTCAATCTAACAACCTCAGTTAAGTACTTCTTAAAAGTACAAGGCATGAGATTGATGGCAAGAATGCAAAGATGAATGAGATAGCTTTCCTGCCTTTAAAGACTTAACACTGTCGTGGAGATCAGAGAAATCTAGAAGCAGTCCGTTAGATCATTCATGAACTTCCTGAAGGACTGAGGAAGTCACATCAAAATTGTGTGATTAAGTTTCCTTCATTTGCATGAAGCCAATACTCTTTGTTTTTTGCAAGGATATATATATATATATATAGTGTGAGGATGAAAGAGCTGTGTACGCAGTAGGCTTATTGTGTTTTATAACCTATCTGTGTCATTAAAATAATCACATAAAATAGATGCAATTATCATAGTTGATTTATAAAGAAAACGGGGTACATTACTTTATTCCATTTTACTAGTTAGGGAGCTTTGTCTTGAGTTCTTTAAAGAGAGATATTCAGAATTCAGAAACAATAAAGAAAAAGGAAAGTGGAAGAAGAAAACATCTTTAAAAAGGGGTGGCTTGATTTCCTACTACCATGAACCCTCTCCTTTGAACTATGACGGGAAATAAAGCAATATTTTTCTTGGGCTGTTGCCTAAGAGAGATGTGAATTGCTTGCTAGCTGTAAATTACGCAGCTTTAATGCACTAGAGAGAGAATCTGTGCTTCTCTCAAGGCAATTCGAGAGTTAATGCTTGGCATTTCATCTGACATGCGATGTTATATTAGAGTTTACCTCCAAGTCCGCATCATACTCTTTGTTCTTGAAAGGTTTGCCATGTCTGCTCTGAGTTTGGTGAACCCCCTTTTTAATGGCTATAAAACAAATGTGGTGATGGCTGGGAATTGGTTGCCTTAGCCTTGCCTCAGAGGCTGTGTCTCCACATTTGCTATTAATCAGGAACATAATTATATTTGGAGCAAGGGAAAGGAATCATTTATCGTGGCAGGCCCGGATGAGACAGTCCCAATTCATATGGCTGTAAACCTACCAGCTGAGTTAAATCATTATTGCCAGCTCAATCATTTTAGGTTAACCTGGAGGCAAAGCAGAGAACTGTCAACACCATCACCAGTTAGAAAGAAAATATTTTTTTCCCACTTAGTGGCATGAGAAACAGTAAAATTGTCCCATGCAGATATGCCAACAGCATATTTTCACTTCGAATACAGTGATGGCCATGTGGGTATTTAATAAATAATAACAATGATGATAAATAACACAAGAGGTGGCCGATAGCAGGAAGACGAGTATTCTTTGGCTTTAAGCCTGACCTTGTGCCCTCTTAACCCCGAGACAGCCAGTGTCATGAGCAGGAAACCCAGATACCTTCATTGTTGTAGATCTAGTTTGGGGCTTGCTTGGAGCAACCACAGTGATCAACACTGAGTCTGTGCCAGCCAGCAGAATGTAAATATTTAAAGGGTCCGAGTGGCAGTGAGCTGTTTCAAGAGCCTTCTGTTTATAATCATTCACTGAAGTAAATGTTTCCTATTATACAGACAGCATGTGGTAGGTTACTGAACTTCACTGCCTGGCTAAAATAACATGAAGAATGTACAAATCTGGCAGCCGTTGAACGTCTTCTTCAATATACAGCCAACCCTTCACATTGTTCTGTCACGAGGGTTGTCCCTCGTGGCAGGTCCCATGTGGTGCTGGCTTTTCGAGCGAATGCACGTGACCTAGGGTGTTGCAATCTGAAATACCTTTGACTGCTCACTTGGGTTTATAGGCAGTCATTCAACTTGGAATAAACATGTTGGCTCTGAACAGATAACCTTTGGATCCCAATATCTCCCTTGGGTTAATTTCACTTTCCTTGGACCAAAAGATCTTTCCATAGCAGAATCACTTCTGATCATCGCCAAAGGATGATCAAACACCCACATATTTTGACTGCTTAACCAAAGAGAGTGTTCTGAATCAAGTATGTGTTTGCTGATGTCATGCTTTTCACTTGTATTTTAAATAATAAACATTTGCTCTTCGTTTTAATTGGGATTGCCTCAAGTTCTCTGCCTTCATACTAATGTTTATGCCAACATTGATTCAGTTTTTGGGTAGACTCCGAGACTCCCTTCCCTTATCTAATTTAACATCCTATTTGCTGGTGACATTGAATCTCGTGGGTTTTTTTTTGTTTTGTTTTTTTACCCAGCCTGGACAGTGAAAACTGGCAGCATAGCAAAGCTTCCATGGCCAGGCACTCTTAGCATGAGTGTAGTGATCCCTCCATAGCTAGGTATAAAGTAGCCACTCAAATGCACACTGGATGAATGAGTGATGGAATGGATGGGGCCCATATTATCAGAAAATATGCTGTTAGTTTAGACCATGGAAAGGAATGGGTTCTCTGAACAGCAAGGCAAAGAGTGTACCTAAGGGGCCACATTTGCTCCTGTATGCCTTTCCCAAATTTGCCATCTTCAGTGCTCTTTCCTTCTCTTACTTCACAATTTTTTTGGGGTTTTTTTTTTGGTATCATTTACCTGCTTTATGAAATTACCTTAGGATGATGTATTTGTTCAGTTTTAAGACCTTCATGTACATCTATCAATATGTACCAATTTAATAACAATTTTTGGAGGATCACCTTCAAGACAGCAGCAGCCTTAGAATCCTTTTCTTGCTTCCAATCTCTCTGACTTTTCCCTCTGTCACAGTGGGCGAACATTCCCTGCGAAAGGACTTACGCGATTAGACCCACCTGGATAATTTCCCTTTCGTAAGGTCAACTGATAAGTCACCTTAATGACACTGGCAAAACCCCTTCTGCCCTGTAATGTAACACTATTGCTGGAGTAGCACCAGGGAGTGAGGTCAGGGATTCCATATCAGAATTAGAATGTTGCTGAACACTGAAGGTGAGAGGCAGTTAATACCAGGTTTACTGTGCCTAGGAGGCTTTGTCTTTGTATAACTCAACTGGCTGTGGTGTGGGTTGTCTCCTCCTTTTCGACCTCACAGCCCACCTTTCAGCTTCATCCTCTTTGTTTCTAGAGTCCAGAGGAGGCTCTGAGTTGCTTGCAGACACGAGCAGTTGCCCTGAGTGCCATGGCGACATTTCAGGAACTCCTGGTCTTGACCCCTGTGGCAGCCACAGACTTGGAAATAGAATTTTGGGTGTATTAGTGAATACTGAGGTTTCGTGCACATTTTCTGTGAGGTTAAGCTGATGATTGTGTGTTTTCCTCATTTGCCTTAAGTATCGCTGAGATTAAACAGTGTCTCGGAAAAGCCAGCTGGGACTACAGGCTGAAAGTGCTTCTGGCATCCTTTGCTCTCACCCGTCCCTCCTGGCTTTCAGAGTTCCATGGTATTTTTCTGAGCTATTTGGCCAACTCTTCTGCTTTTAGCTGCTTTGCCCAGTAAGTGCCGACATGCACCATCTAATGCATATACCTCCTCCTTTGGTTTGCCCAGCATTTAACTTTCTGGAGCATGCCTTCCCCTTGATGAAATAAACACCATTACTAGCAGGAATTGAGGTGGCTTTATAAAATAGACTGTCTTGTGTTGTAATTCAGGACAAGGAAGCTTAGGGGATCTCACATTGCACCTTCTCTTTGCTCCAGTGGGTTCCTCGTATTCCTGCCAAATGGTTCTTCCTAAAATACCATTTGCATTAGAGTACCGTTCCTCTCCCTGCTCCTCAGTGGCTCTCTGCTAGCTGCCAAATCAGCCCAAAGCCTCCTGGCCAAACTCATTTCTCCCTGTTTCCTAGATTAAAGCTTCTGCTATCGTCCAGTTATATCTCCACATTTTCTCTGAACCTATTATATATCTTAGCACTGTGCATCTTATGTTGCATTATTATTATGGCTGTACATATTGGTTCTTCCCTGCGAGACCTCAAGCTTCTTAAACATCATAACCATGTCTTACCTCTCTTTATAACCTTGAGCTTTGTATAGGTCTGCCATGTGGTAAGTACTCAGAAAACACTGGCTAAATTTATTTGTATGTACGTATCAACAGTTTTTAAAATAAATACTGATGGAGTCCCTGTTGCATTCCCATATTATGCTAGTGACTGAAAGATGCAAGATGAATAGGATGTGACTTCTGGCCTTGAGAAGATCTTAGGTGCCTGCAGAAGGACATGGATTAGATAATTTTATGATGAGATCTCAGATTATCCACCTCTTTCCTCTCTGTCTCCTATGGCTTCAACTTCACTACCTCGCTCCAGAGTATCTAATTCTGTTTCTGCTTAAAAGTCCCCCTCTGCCCCCTCCCCACCACATTACGTTTGGGGAACAATAAATACTTGATAGGTTTGATCGCTTGATCCATGGCTCTGTTCTTTCAACTTCTGGATTTATTAATTTTTGAAAGAAGGCAGAGAAAGTTGTGTCGCACCTGATTTCCTTCCATGCCACTATTTATTTCGTCAAACGAAACGACTCTAGATGCTAAAAATCCTGTTATCGAACTTCAGGGAAGGACAAGAAACATCTAGTACTCAGCCTTCCCTCACATGCCCTGAGTGTCAGAGGCACTGTAAGCGCCTGTGAGAACTTGGGGAACAAATTATAAAAACCAAAATGGAACTAGAGAAGCTAAAATGACAGGTAGTAGAGTGACAGAAGGAGAGGGACTCAAAGGACATGCTTTCATGAAACCTTTTTAGAGCTTTCCATCTTTTGCTTCTCAGAGGACATATTTTTGACAAGTTGAAAAACGAGTTAACAGACTTTTTTTATTTTATTTTATTGAAAGGAAAACACTCTTTAATCATTAAAGAGTCCTGTTAAATAGGGAAAAATAGAGACAATGAATAAATATTTTGAATAAAACAAACCTCATAGCTGTCATGGCAAATAAGAAATGTTCCACCAACAAAAAAACCTTTCTGGAGCTAAAAGAGAATTCTAGGGCCAGTCCTGCTGCCCCGCGTGCTCATGCGCCTCCTGGGCTTTGATTTATAAATTTGTTTTGGTTTCTGATTTACAATAACTTAAAAAGAAAAACAGATGTAGTTGTTTTAAATAAACTCCTTTTCGTTATATTCCATTTATTTTCTCCTTTTATTTTTTAAATTGGTATTCCCACAGGTACTTGATATTGCAAACAATTTCACCTTGGAAACAGCATTCATTGCTTATTTTGTTTCATTGATGTTATAAAAACATTTTTATTTAAACTACCCTTACCTCAGCATTTTCATCAATTTTCCTTATTATTCTCTGCAAAGTGATTTTTTCTTTGCAGAGGAGTTGGGGAACAAGAGTAAAAATTCGTTATGGCCTGCTATCAGTGTACATTTAATTTAGAAACCAGCCAATAATATGGATTTTCAAATTTTACCTCCTTGGAAGAACTTCAGTATTACCGCATTTCATATTATGCCACATGAATAGGGCTATTCGGTAGGATCTATATCTATTTTGCCTTTGAAAATCATATCATTGTGTTTGTACTGGCCTTGGATTATGTACCACTATCTATGTTGTCTTCATGGTACATGTTACATCTCCTACTCTAACCCTGGGTCTTCTAGGTCAAGAACTAAGGCTCTTTGGGTACCTGCTTGCACCCAGCATGGTACTCTGTGTCAAGTAGGCATTCAGGAATGCTGCTTTAAGGAATTCTTAACTGTAATTTCCCAGAGTTGCAGATGTACATTTCTCAATTACAACAGAGGAGAAATTAGCTTAAGGAAAAAGGGAGTTACAGTGTATTTTAGACTTACAAAGTGGGAGGGGATGGCCGATAAATCAGGGTAAATGAATGTCAAATAGGTCATTTGGGTTCCAGGGCTAGAGTTTAAGGGAAAGGTATGTGTGTACTGGAGATACACATTTGTCAGTTAGCAATGTGAAGTCATAAGAGGATGAATTCCTGGAGGAAGAAGTTTCAGATGACAAAGAAAAATGGGAAAAAAGGATGAAGGAAAAGGAGGTTTCAGCCACAGAGACCACCCACAATGGAAGGACAAGTAGGAATCAAGGTCAGAATGCGAGAGAATTAACGAGGGGATGGTTGGTATGTATCATCTATAAAAATGAGAAAAAGAGCATTGCACAAAGGGCAGCAAAGTGGTCCAAGAGAGAGAATGGGAAAAATAATTTGGGATTTGACAGTGAGAAAGTTATTAAGGATCAGGGGAAAGATTCAAAGGATTTTAAGAAGCATAAGCCCTACCTGGAAGGATTAAACAAAGAGCAGTGTTTCTCAAAATTTATTTAAGACTCATCTTGGAAGCTTATTCAAAATATAGGTTCCTGGGCTTTACTCATGGAAACCCTGCTTCAGGAAGTCTGGCATGGGTTCATGAAGCTGCATTTCTCACTAAGCATCCCTCCTGATTCTGGACTGTAGGTGGTCTGCAGACCCCTTTTTGAGAAATGCTACAGCAGATGCAACTGGGTATATCATGCTCCTTCCGGAAGTGAGGCAGGGAAAGGAAGGCAAGAAACAAAGTGGTGGGTGGAAGTAACAGCAAGGTGATGCAAAGATGCAGTGCCCTTCCCCAACCACCAGGTGAAATGATGCTGATTTAATCACCAAGGGACAAGTGGTGGAAGGCAAGGAAGACACCAGGGAGGGCAGGGACAAGTGTGAGTGCTAAAGATACTTCTCAGGAAAAGAGGAAGGACTGAGGAGTTGCATTGATCCTTATGAAGGACTGGGGCCCAGCTTGAGTGACAGTGAATGGAGTAGAGCATCAAAAATTGTAGTGAATGGTGACCAGTTTCCCTGTGATTGTTGTCTTTGCTCTGTGTACAGCAGGCATTCAGTCTCTCTTCTTCTTTGTACATTTTACATAGCCTCATGGCTCTTTTGATTGCAGCCATGTTTCAAGCCACTCTTTAGAGTTTCATTGCATTTATACTTCAAAATTCAAACATTTAAAAGTATGGTGTTCTTTTTCTATAAAAGCAATTTATCAATGTTTACTAATTTGTGCTAGGCACAACAGATGGATGGGCCAGGCTTTTCTTAAAAATATGGAAGTGACTAAAAATTATACTAGTATATTTTACTAGACTATTAAGATAGATAAAATCTCCCAGTGCCTATATATTATGTAATTATAAATTTTACACTTAGCTATATGGGCAGAAAAACATTAAAAAAAAATAAGCAACTAGTGGTTGGACTAGTTTTGTCCCTGGTCTTTCTGAGATTTCTTCAGCTGCAAGCTCAGATCACCTTGAAATTTCAGTGTGTATTTTGCCATCAGTTTACAGGATATTGGTCATTTACAGAAAATAGAGTTTTGGGTTTAGTTTTTCATAGTCCATTTACATAGTTTATCATCGAAATTAAATTCCTATAAGCTATTTGATATCCTGCACATGTTTGAGACCAGGCTAATCAAGTCATTTACACCTTAACTAATTAAAAATAGGAAACTGCCTTTTAACCCTTGGCATCTATCTAGGTACCTTATGAAGAATTATGAAAAATCATGAGATTATATTTAATGAAGAAAATTATCATCTCCTAAGTTCATTAGTTCTTTGTACAAATGTATATTAGTTTTACTAATAAACACTACCATATTTTAAAAAATATGGAATGCTCTCATGTTTGTTGATTTTGTGTTGCTTGCTACTCATTTTCTCTCCCTTTCTTTCTTTCCTGAATTTGCACTTGTCTTCAATTTTAAGCCATCCGATTGCTGCTGTTCCACACACACACACCCCTTTTTGTTTTTGTTGTTGTTATTATTTCTCTTCTAAGTAAATCCCTTGAGGTATACTTTGCTCTGGATTTTCAGAAATGGGTCAGTGTCCCAAAAGTCCTAAAAGAATGGTTAGCTGTTGATAGAAATAAAATATTTTAACCTCATTAACTGGACAGACTATAGCACTTGCTGAAGCTTCTTGTACTGTTTTTATAAACAAGGTTACCCGTCACATTTGCCATTTACAAGCCCTGTGAAACCTAAACATAAAGTTTAGTTTGTGAGCCTGTAGCCATTGATTTATGCTCCAATGATTTCTTTGCTCGAAGAGTCTTAACTACCTTTAATTTAGATGATGGGGGAGTTAACATGGCCCCATGACAGAGGGACACGCTTTCTTACAATAGCCATAAATGATACTGTTTATACGTGCTTACACATACCGACTTCCCTGGCTCATTCTGCAGTTCCTGAAATAAGAAAATAAGGTTTGTTTTTATATAAATTTATTTTCTTTCAGCTTTATTCCCAATAGCCCAAATCTTTAAAAACGCAAATGTTCCGGCTTCCTTCAAAATTGCCTTAAATGATAAAAATGTATTTGCCAACTTGGGGTGAGGGATGTTAACTTCAGTTTCTTTTCTTTTTTTTTTTTAAAGGTCTTATTGGGGAATTGGGGGAGGGGAACAGTGTTGGGAAATCGGAGAAGGGGAACAGACAAGTTGCTGTCCTTTTGTTCTTTAGTCTAGTTGTGGAGGACATCACTTCACTGGCCCATGTTGGTATTATCATTCTGCTCTTCCCGGGTGAGGCTGTTGCTCACCAGCCATTGGGTGCCCGCTCACGGCAGCTCACGAAAGCACATGCCCACTGCTGGCCAGCCCCACTGTAGCCTACGCCGTCACTGGTGACTCACGGCAGCACAGCTCCAGGTCGAGCTGTTGTTCACCATCTTAGCTGTAGAGGGCGCAGCATCACTGGCCCTCATGTGGGATCTGAACCCCGGGCCCTGCTGCTCAGAGCTGGTGTCCCAAGCCAACTCCTAACCAATGCGCCACTCGGCTGGCCCTGTTAACTTCAGTTTTGCTTGAATCCAGCAGAGGTTTGTTTAGATATGCCATAGGGTTGTCGATTTCTTTAAAAGGTGGGATTCTGTACCCCAGGACATCTAGACTCCCTACTGGATATTTACGGATTAGGACAGGGGATGGTGTTAGCTCTGTTAAAGACAGGAGAGTTTGGAACTTGCGTGGAGACACGTTTACTCCAAACTAGCAATGCAGAGCAGGGCAGTGCATGAAACCACAGTCTAATCCTCCCATTGTCTGATAAAAGTCAGTTTTTGCAATAAATTGTCTCTTAGGCCACCTTTAGTTATTTGGTCAAATGCCAGCTTAAAGATGGCAGAAATTACCCAGTTTGTGAAGAGGACTCCACGGTGGGCCCTGCGACTTAGTTTGAACATCTTGTTGTCCCTGTTACAGCACTAGGATAATGGAGAGAGATTTTAAGCGTGGATTCCAATTTTGAAAATACTCTGATACCTTTTAGAAGATCCTTATTTTCCCAGAACATCATTTTGCACTCAGTTACAATCTTTTCCACCTGATTAAAATCCCGTCTCCGTGCTCACAGGTGTGTGCAAAGCCTGCATTAAGTTTGGCGAGTACATTAACTTGAAAACAGCAGAAGCAGAAGCACAACTGCCAAATCCTCAAGAATACGTGTTTTTCATGTGCCAACTTTAAAGGAAAGCCCCAGCTAAAACGTCAGCAAACCTTAAAGCCTGTCACTAGATTTGAGCCAACATTTATAGTTTTATGCAAAGTTCATAGACATCTGGATATTAACATTGTAATAGTAAAACCTGTAAGACTTTTTAAAGTTCCCACTTCCATATACATACTATTTTCTCTCAGCCTATTATTGTTGATGAACATTTAAAAGCATAGAAAAATGTCTGGCTCAGAATGAAATAGAGGGTTGTGTTTTTTGATTCCTTGACACTCCCAGTGCTATACTGATGTGCTCAGTCCTGTTGTGCCTTTGAAAATGTCAGTTCAGCTGACGAGAAAAATGTCGTCATTGTTTGTGTAGATTTGTGTATGATCTCATGGGTGTTCAAAATTATAGAGAGTGATCCTGACCGTTTGAAACTATCAAATGAAAAATGTCAGTATCGTGGCTGTTATAGAAATTAAATTACATTTGTATGGAGGGTGTGGGAAAATATTTCTATTCGTTGAGAAATGATTTTTAGACATAAAACACAGGTTTCCTATAATGAGCCATCATTTATTCCTCGCCATAACATCCTTTGCCCCATAGGTTTCAATAGTTTCACAAAGCTGGCGATGGTTCTAAACTAGGAAACCCTGAAGAGCTTTCTCCTGTTGTGGCCTTTCCCCGATAGGCTCCTCTTTTCTGTAGTGTTTCAAAATCAGAATTATAATTTCCTCTGGGGTGGGGGTGGTTAATCATACAAAATACAACTTAAAATGTCTATGAATCCATGTATGGCAGAAAGATGTTTCAAAAACAAAACAACCCTGGTTTTATATATATATAGAAGTTGTTAAGGAATAGCCAGCTGGGCTCCATCTGTTCTCAGTTTCCCCCATCTGTAAAATGGGAACTAATAATAGTATTTACTTCATAGGGTTGTTAGCAAATGACATAATGCACGTAGAGCCCTTAACTGAGGGCTTGGAGCTTAGTGAGTGCTCAGGAAATATTTAACAATAACCAAGACAAAAGCAATAGCAACAACAACCCAACAAAATGTCAACAAGGAGAAGTACCCTCACTTGAGGCCAGTGCAGTGTAGTCACTTATATGTTATGTTGCTTCAAGGAGCCTGAGGTGATCAAATGGGCTGTTGCAGGTGGGAATGGTGGCTTCTCTTCCGGTCAGTTTGGGGACAGTCCACCCGGAAGCCTGTGGATGAATCTCTTCAACTCACAGCTGCCTCTCGCTCCAGGATTCTTGTTTTTAATTCTCAGTGAAGATGTAGTTAAAGAGCATCGTTTTCTACTCTTCTTTAATTTTAGTAATATTTATTAATATTTGTTTTCAAAAAAATGAACCCAAGAAAATGAAACAAAGTGCACATTTACTTTCCTTCATGGAAGAAATGTGTCTGAATGTAGGTGGAGATTTCTGAAAATTGCAACGTCTGAAACATGCGCAAACTTCTTTTCACTGAGCCTCATATGGACTGTTCTGGAAGGTTTGTATAGACTTGTAATGAGGCATCTGACTCCATTTTTCGATGTTTGCTGAAAGCTTTTAAGTCCTTTGCCCACATCTGGGTAAGCTGGTAAGAAAGCCTGGGTGCCCCCTCCCTTGGCACCACCAAGAAACCACTCAAAATCCTCATCCCGTCACACCCCTTAACCACTTTACAAACCCCAAGCTAGCCTCCTTTCCTTCTCTCTCAAGCTATTGCTGGACCTGTGTTTGAAGCCTCCCCATCTCTCTCCCCAGAGGGGCTTTTCATACCCTCTTGGTGTGTGGGGGGCATCATCAGCCTGACATTGAAAGCCAGTTTTGGATGGAGATCCTTCCTCTTCCTGCCAAATGGCCACAATACTGGATATAAGTTTTCTTATCAGAGCTTCAAATCTGCATTTGATGTATTTATGTGTTCTAAACAGTGTCAGAAGGAAAGAATAGTAATAATAACAAGTCCTTACTTTCTGCCAACTGTCGTTGTAAGCCTTTACATGGATTAATTATCTCATTTAATCCCCATGACAACCATTTGATCCTTATTATCCCAATTTCAGTGATAGAGCAGAGGCTTGGAAAGAGTAAATAACAATCTCAGTGTCATATAACTTGTAAGTGGCCGAGTTAGGACTAGAACCCAGGCGGGTTCCGTACCCCTATACCATGTTGCCTCCCCTTTTATATAAGCCCAGTATACAAGTTTTATGAAATACTTCATTGGGGAAGTCATACCTGCATTTCCTTTTTTCAGCCCTCACATAGTTAGAAAAGATGATAGCGCATATCCGAAGCTCTACACATGTTGGCGTCTCAAGCAAATCCTCGTGTGCCAAGGGAAGGCGTGGCTTAACTGGCTTGTTTTCTCCTAAGCAGACACTGGTCCTACACCTGGCAGGTGGCCAAAAAATGTTCCTTGAAGTGAAATAATATGCAAAAGTTTAGGTATACATGCTTTCTGGGTTCGGTTTGTTTTTTTCTCTTGACTTCTCTGAAGAATTTGTCTGGATTTGACCAAGCAAATTATTGATTCATGCTCGTGAGTGAACTATTGGTCTCACAGAAATCAGTTTAAATAATAGAGCTGACTTTTAAAAAAAAATTATATACTGAAAGCAATATATCCTTTGTCTCATAAAGCAGGAATGGTATTTTGGTGTTTGGCACTTCCACGGTAGCTTGCATTACAGGCCACTGGAATTGCAGCTATTTGTGTATGTCAGATTTCCCATTCAGATGGTGACCTCAGAGAATATAAGGACAGCATCTTATTGAAGTCTCAGCCACCCACCGCTCTAACCGATCTTCACCCATGGTAATTTCTCAGTGAGTGTTGGTGAAGCTGCTAAAGAACTATCAAACTGTGTCTAAAATGCTTACCTTGTGCGTGGGGGAAACAGCCACCAGCAGCCCCTCAGCTCCATTTGCTTTGTGCTAATCAACGCTGGTCTTTATAACAAGGTAGGACTATTTATTTCATTGCCTATAGGTAGTAACTTCGAGAACGGTGACTCGCTCCCAGACATCAATGTCACATCAACAGCCATACCCTCTGCAGTGCCTGCCACCACTCTGTCTTACTATCTAAAGTTTAAGTCTTGAGAGAGTTAGTGTCCCTTGAGAGAAAGGTTTTTTAAATGTATTCAGCTGTGTTTATTATAGACTTACCTGAAAACCCTATGTTTCTAAAAAGATGGACTATGGGAGAAGATTATGTAATTTCTTCACCCGACCTAATTTCCCCCTCATCTCATCTAAACCACCCTCATAAAAGGAAGGAAGGAAATTTTGATTACACTTATTTAGGGAATAACATTAAAAACATTTTTGTTTAAACCAGAAGTGGGATGGTTAGTATGAGAAAGACATCCTTGCCTGAGGAGAGAAAGGGGAGGAGATGGCGGGCTTCCAGGCAGAATTTCTAGTAATTCTCAGAGGAAGGTGCTTGTATGGGCTGCCCACACCATGGAAAGTGCTTAGACTCTGGGGCCAGATGGTCAGTCCTGGGTTGGACTCTCAGCCATTATTTTACTGAAAGCAGCAGGTCCTTCTGTGGGCAAGTTACTTCACCTCTCTGGGCCTCTTCATCTTCACCTGAAAGTGGAGACATGGATGCTACTTTCAGGGTAGTTGTGAGGAGGAAAGTGGATAGTACCTGTGTAGCCTCTGATTTTCACAGACGCGTCCCTCTGCCAACGACCATTCCATTAGAGCAGGTCCCCATGTCCACGAAACATAACACTTCTCTCTCACCCCTTCAGTGCCAGATGTCACCAGAGCTAGCCTACATTCAGACCCAGGCAAACTTTTGACCTCAACTAAGAGAAACCTGTGTTACTCAGTTTTCCCAGCAGTGAAAGAGAAACAAAAATGCCCATTCAATCTCAATACCTATAACTGACAAAATAACATAGTGGAAAGGAAGGTTGACACCCTGCTTTAATTACTTGTAGCTTTTTATAGAGGATGTTTGTCTGGCAGAGGAAAGCATATTGAATCAGAGACAAGTTGCTGTGCTCACTACAGCTGGAAAAGGTAATTTTGTAAAACATTTTGTTTTTTTGCTGTGTGCCACTCTGACAGGTAAAAGTGGAAGGTGGAGACCTTCCTCACATGCCAAGCATTAAAAACAAGCCCTAAAATCATCTTCCTCCCGACACGCTGTACCTCCCTTGGTCACACTAACGTCCTCCCTGGAAGCCTTTTCTAGCACTGCTCCCTTTCTCAACGTCAGGGCAGCAGTTGGCATGGCTCTGTAAGCACACGACATGGTGGTCATGGTGGTGTGCAGCTTCACCATGGACAAAGGGGTGGATCCTGGTATCCAAGTGCTCCCCATAAAATGTGGGAGCCAGACATCTAGACAGAGACTGTTCATGGAATGGCCTAAGTGCAGTGGGAGTGTCTAGCCTGAGAAGTTACATGAGCACAGACGATTGAGTTCCACTAGGGATTTCAGGGCTGCTTTGGAACTGATCTTTGCTTCAAAGGGGTGAGTAGAGAGAGCCCATTGCACAAAGTGAGGAAGCCCTTCCCGCAGATGGAACAGCCTGATCAAAGGTCCGGAAGTTGGGACATAGTACAGTGCATGCCCGGGGGAAGGGGTGGGGGTGGGAGAGCGTCACAGAGCTTCCAGTGTGAGGCCGCAGCTTGGAGAGGAAATCAATGTAGGTTATGAATGAGCTAAGGAAGGTCTTGTTCACCATGACAAGGAGCACAGACGTTATCCGACAGGTAGGGAGGCATTGTAGGTCTCTCTCACTGTTGACTTCATGAAGGATGGACTGGGAAAGGGAGAGGAGGGGGAGATGGTTGGAAAGAGGCAGGGAGGCCAGGGTCCAGCTAGTAAATTATTACTGTCCTCCACACGAGGACATTCAGGGCCTGTGGTGGGGCAGAGGGGGCAGGGAGGATGGTGCATGCTCTAGTGACAGAAGTCAGTTGCCCCTACTTCGCATGTGAAGAACAACCAAGTACAAAGTTGATGGTCCTCCCCTCCCCACCCCGCCTCATCTGCTCCTGACTCATCAGATTAAAACCCTTGCAAGTCTTTTATAAGCCCGTTATTTCCACAATAATTTTAAACCAAAAAAAAGGAGTTATTTAAAGGTAATTATGGTATATATTTGAAAATTTGGTTCTAATCGGTTTCTATGGTGTTAGAAGAAAACCTATAGAGAGGTTTCTGGGTGTTAATGGGCCTAACCTGGGTGGGCCAGGCAAACCACAGTTGGTATTAAGACCGTGATTTTCCCAGTGTGGCAGTGATGGAACTTCAGCCATTTGATGACTTCATGGAGAAGGGATTATCACTTAATATTCAGGAAAGAGTCTTCAGTAGGCATGTAATATATCCCCCAATAGAAACTTGCTGTTTTTCAAATGTCTGTTTCTGAAGGGCCAGAGGAGCATGGGTGGAAAATTCTCAGTATGTTCAAATCCAGCCCAAGTGTCATCACACTTTATAAAATGAACGCAGTGTAATGAAACCATCATGGCACCTCTGAGTTCAGCCAGGACACCCATGCCACTGTCATTTTGCCAGTGTTTTAGAGAATCCTACGTATAAAGATGAGAATGGGTTTCAGGAAGTGACTGTTCTAAGTCCTTAGCTAGCTCCTGTGTATCCTCCACATTTTAGCTCGGGTGTTACCCCCCCTCCCCGAGCGACTTTCTTTGACCTCTCCAGTCCCACTGAAACACTTCCCCTCAGTCACATAACACATGGCAGATGGAGTGGAATTCACCTGTCTTCGTAAAAAAATCATGGGGTCTCTGAAGGCAAGGACTGTTTAATTTTTGTGCTTTTGTCACCTAGATAGTGCCTGGCAGAGGTTAGGCTTTTGCTAAATGAATGCATGGGTGGAATTTTGGATTCCGCCCTATGCCAGCTCCTGTTGTGTTCATTTTGATCATTTAGTTCTGTTTACGCGCGTGTGTGGCTTAAAACATAGTTCTATATGCTTGTTTTCCTTCAGCTGCAGTGGGGTTAGAGGAAGTAAATTTGCTTGTGAGTCATGAGGATTTTTTTGGGTTACATGAAAAAATGCAAATTATGCTGTTTGTGTACTCGTGAAGTATAATTAGTTGGGGCCTATCCTTACATTAATAGTGTCAAGCATACAAATTACTTTTCATCAAGATTGCTGAATCCATGTGACGACGGGGGCAGAACCCTGGGAAATGTTTGGAAGAGACTGTGAAATGGCCACGAGAAGGTGGCTCCAGCCTGCTGAATTGATCGTCCAGGTTAATGCCTTCTGCAATTCTCTGACTTGTCTAACGTTTGCTGTTTCTTTTTTTTTTTTTTTAATCACAAAAGGCCCATTTGTAGCTTTAATTTAGAAAGATATATAATGAAAATGATCTTTGCTCAAGGGGAAGTTATGACCTCAATAAGCCTTGGAAAAGTCTCCTTATGGTTTTCATTCTTTTAATTTAAAAGTTGCTATGCATTTGTGTGTCTGTGTCATTGTGTGTGTGTGTGTGTATTTGTGTTTTACTTGGATGGGGGTGTAAAGTGGGGAAGGATTTAAGAAATTGTAACACATTTGGAGTTAATATTCCACCAGCCCACATCAAAGCCAACCATTTCTACTTTTTACGGAATCTTTGTGCAAGATCTAATTGGTCACAAGAATGAGAAAAATAGTCACCAACATTATTTGTCGTATGTGTAATATCTACTCTGCTTTGGAAAAAGGATTTTTTTTTTCTGCCTCAACTAAAGAGTGCTCTAGAACTTCATGCTATTTGTTACAGGAAAGGAACCCTGGAATCCTAGATTCTTGCTGGCGTTGAAAGAAGAGTTCCCCTCAGGGTACTCCAATGTGTAGTTTAAATTGAAACCAAGGTTTCTGAATGTCCCCAGTACTTACCAGTCAGCCATGGTCTTTCTTTCTGAGCACCTTGAGGAATGTGTTGTTCATCTGTGCAAGCTGTTAAAGTAAAAAGCAAACTATCGATATGGGACCAGTGATTGGCATTTGGTGACGGCTCTCTGGAGCCTGGCTCACTTGAAAGGCTACTCTAGACTCATTACATTTCACAGTTTTCATAGTCACCATCTGCTCACTGCACGGAATTACCATACTATTCCATGACTCCCACACATTTTCCATTATGTTGGCTTTATAAAGCCTAAGTTATTATATGGGCTCCCTTTGCAATCAGCTTCCAAGTAAAGTAGGTTTTATTTGTCTTCATGTTTTCAATCCAAGAAGTAAAAGATTAGTGTAGAAGATTCTAGTATCATTATGTCCTATGACTTTCCAAAATTTCTCTTCATCAAAAAGAGAATGGCCACCGTCTAAATAATTTTAAGCTATTAATGGTAGTGGGCAGTTGCAGTGTGGCTCCTTAAAATCACCAAAAAATAAGCTTCCCCCCCCACCCCCGCTCTGATGTGGCAACTTTTCTTTGTCAAAAATTGGAGAATTTACAGATTTAAAGAATTAATCCTGAGAGTATTAATTACTCATGTTTTGAGGAAGTGGAAAGGAAGTGTAATGCTGACTGCCATTCCAAAGCATTTCATGAAAAGTTTAATCATTTATATGCAGCCCAGACCATCCCCCTGTTCTCTAGATTTCCTGGTAGATAAACAGAGTGAGCTCATCCAAGATTGAATTCACCATTTCCCTTTCCAAGTTGTCCTTCTGTGAGTGGCACTACCTCCCCCTCAGTCAGGTGTCCTAGAGGACACCTCTCCCAGTGTCATCACTCCCATGATCACCACCATCTAGTCACTTGTGAATCGACTTGATTTTACTTCCCACCAACTTCTCATCCCACGTCCTTAATTCTTACCAGTGCTCTCTTCTACTCTAACTACCACAGTAGCCTCTTCCCTTGCCTGTCTGCTGCCAATCCCCAATCCATTCACCCCATTGCAATTGGAAGGATATTTCTCAAATAAAAATATCTGTGAACGCTGTTTGCTTGCTTGAAACTCTTGAGTGGGTACACCATTGAGTTCAGGATGGATTGCAAACTTCTTCATATGACTTGCACACCGATTTCTTTTCTAGCCTCCACATTTTCTCTCACCCCTTACCATTCTTCAGGTCTCACCTTTGAATCCCTTCCTCTGGGATGCCTCCCTATTTCATTGAGTTGGGGTTTGGAGCCCTCCTCTGAGCTCCATGGCACCCAGTATTTTCCAGAACACAGCACCTAACACGCTGATTGTAAGTGTGTGTTTGTGTCACTTTATCACCCACTGGACTATAAGCTCCATGAAACCAAGGCCTCTGCTTCCTATTACATACGGAACACATAGGAAATTGCCTGGCACATGGTATTCTCACTAAATATCTGTTAAATGAAGGAAATTTCTCTTTTGGAAGGTACTACAAGGTGAGATTAAAAGTGTCATTCAAAAGATTTTGCAGTTGGTTTATTGAATTATATTTGCTGGAATCCCCATGCGAAGTTAAGGCATCATGAATGACACTTACATAGGAAACTTGTTAGCTGGGGCCATTTGATTTAGTGTTCAGTTCTTAAGTCTTTGAACATGGTTGGGTATAAAGCACACTGAAATTAGACTCAGAAAATGCTTTAGTTCTAGCCCTAACAATATCCCTTAAACTCTGTAACTGGACGAATCAACTGACATGTCAGAGACTCAGTTTCCTCCTTTGTTAAATGGAGGTGATCATGATCCTGTGTGTTCGTATGTGAAAACACCTAATTTGGTGCCTATCACATAGTAGGTCTTCAATAAATGTTAGCTTCATGTATCATAATGAGTGAGAACTAAGAAATGCATTTCAGTTGGTCAAGATGTTTCAGTATTTATTATACGAATTCAAGTCACTGTGTGATAATTTACCCATTTTCTCTTAGTCCTCATTTTACTTTAAATACTAGCAATCCAGCTTTAACCAACTCACACACACTCACACACACACTCACACACACACTCACACACGCACACACTCACACACACACACACTCACACACTCACACACACCCCCACACACTCACACTCACACACACGCACACACTCATACACACACACTCACACACACACTCACACTCACACACATACACTCACACACCCACCCCCACACACACACACTCACGCACTCACTCACACACACACACACACTCACACACTCACACACACACACACAGCACCACCATTTTCAGTTCTATTGTTCCTTATCCATTTTCTCATTTCCCATCCATTTCTCCCTTTGTATAGTGTCATATAGGTACAGTTTAGCCTCAAAGAGAGAAATTCCTACTTCTAAGTTAGCTTCGTTTTGTCTTGAGCTAAGGAATCTTGAAGAACTCAAATTTATGTTTAAAAAGTTATATTGACACTAAAGAAAGACATTAGTGTTATTACCCTACAGGTAATTTTCACATGTGTTGTCTCCTTTATAAAGTTTTACCACAGTTTTTTTCCTCATTACATCACTTCTCATGGATTTTTGAAGCAGTGGCAATGGGGCTTTGCTCTCTGTAGGCATGTTTTATGGTTGACAAATATACCTCAGGACATGATCTCATCAATGGGAGGAAAAAAAACCAGATTCAGTCTCTGCCCTCATGGAGATCCTTTTTAAAACTTAATTAACTTGATGAATAGGATCAAAGACACATCTATTGACCTGGCATTCTTATGAAGTCTCTTTGCAAGTCCAGTGACACTAAGATTGAAAGGTGAGTGGCTGGCAAAGAGGTGGAGTTCTAAAACATGCTCTCAAGGGAGCCCCCTCGAGTTACGAAATGTAGTCAGCAGGGATGTCTGGCCAAGGGACATCTTCCCGTGTAGCCAGTTCATAAATTCAGACATCCATTTAACCAGAAGAGGACCCTTTTCCTCCACACTAGCACTCTCCTGAATTGTATTGAGTAATGATATAACTTGGTGCCTTCTCTGCTGGAAAACGAACAGCTACTGCCAGAAGCCAAACCAAACAAACAAAGGGAAAGCATTGGACAGTCTCTGCTCTTTTTTCTCATCTCTTTTTCTTCTTTCAGAATGTGGTATTTTCCACTAAAGAAATAGAACACTTTAAAGGCGGTGGGTAAAGATGCTGGATGTGTTTTTGTTGATTTCCTAAGGAGACATTCAACAAGAGTCTATTGTGTATTCATCCTCGGGTGATGTCATGGAGACTAGGATTGGGAAATAGTTCTCTAGTGTTCAGGTGTCCCTGCGAAGAAGCGGCCCTTACAAGCCCATGGGAATTGTATTTATTCTGGCTACTCTTTACCAAGGGGACACATATACCCATACACCAAAGCAAAATTGACCTTGCTAATTGTATCCTGCCGTGGAGGAAGAAAGACTTTGCATTTCCAATTGCCTTCTAATTATTTTGTAAACATTTGGGTCAGCAAAGTATCACTGCCCCATTTCCAATGCATTCTGAATGCTAATTTAAAATACCTTCTGCTCCTGTCCAGCTCTTGATGAATGTGGGTGAAAAAGGCTATGCCTATTATGCAATGATAATTTTGAGGAGAGCATTATTCTGTGTGTGAATTCTCAAATGCCTTTGCAACCTCTCTCTGGAAAGTTAAAACAAAGGCCCACAGATAGTTCATAAGGTTGACCAATTCAACCAACCAACAGAATCTGCCATATCATTTTTACCAGACTCAGCCATTGGTGGTATTTCTGACATAATGTTTAGGTATTTACCTGCTGACTTCTTACTTTTTTCATAGAAAATTTCAGCTATCGTGGTGTCAGGCCTTTTTTCGGGTTTAATTCTGTTTTCAGTGTTTACCTTTATTTCAATGAAGCAAAAAGCAGCAGCTTGTTTTCAGAAGGAAGGCGCACTCACCAGAACCAAAGATGAAAAATGAGTGTTTTTATTAACTCTTGTGTTCTCCTGGTTTGTTTGTGTTTGTCTGTTCCTGGTATTGCCACAGTGGTGTTCAGCACATCTTGAGGTCAGCAGAAATAACAATTTCTGTCTGTTATGTTAAAGTTGTGTATATTCCTTTTTATTTGGGAAAAATAAATTCTTGGAAAAATACTGTGTCCAGTGCAGCCGGCAATCCTTGGGCTGAATAGACAACTTGTCTCTTCTTCCTACAAAGGAAGAAATGGCTCCTTCTCTGCTACAGGGAGCAGGCGATTCTACCGCCTTTTCTTTCCTTCAGGTCAGGAACATCCAAGAAAAAATGGTCTCTCATATTAGAGTATATTAGAAGATGGACTACTAGGGACACTGATGTGAATTTATTTTAATCATGCTGGCAATGCAATTTATTGCCCTGGAAATTGATTTTAGCAAGAAGTATGTGAATATCTTTTGACTATCAGATTGCATGTTCATTGTACTAGGAAAGGAAAAAAAAGAGGAAAAGAATTAATTTGATTCTGGGCCATAGTCAGGGCTCGATTCTTTTTTTAAGATTCATTTATATTGTATTTGTCTGAGGCCTTATTAATGTGCTCCACTGAGCATTTCAGAGTCCAGTTTCCTAAAGAGAGACCAATTAATCATCCAAACTATTCCCTCTTCCCAGAGAGATATGTCTGGAGGTCAAAGACAGGCAGGTCGCATGCCTCACAAAAGACAGGGTGTATCAGGTCGTTACCACAGAACAAGTCACCCAAAACTTGGGGCTGGTTATACAGCAGCATCATAGACCTGCAGTGGGTTTGGCCGTTGGTTTGAGCCATGAGTCAGTCAGCCCGCCACAGGGTGGTCTTTCCCTGTGGTTTTTATTCTTTCACAACATTCTCTGGCCAAGCTGAATTCAGGAGCTTCGACAAAGGTTCCTGAGAGCAGCTACTGGGATTTCATGTGAGGATATGGAACAGTATCTATGAGTAGAAGTGCCCTACCACTGAAAATTGTGGACAGGACACACATCACCTGCCTTATTCTGGTTAATGAAGAGCTCACTTGGAATTTCAGATTTTTCTGGATTTGAATTCCCGGTCTTACCAAAGAGTTGCATACACTTGGGCAAGCCACCCAACCTCTCAGCCTCAACTTGCTTGTTTGTGAAATGGGAACTTGACTCACAAGATTAAAGTTGAGTGTAATAACCCCTGTGCAAACTTTTAAGGGGCTACAAATGAGTGGTTATGATTGAAATCAGGCTGTGTGCTTTCAGCATCGGTGGCTATATTCTCCTCAGACCTCATCCTGGGTTTTAGAACAAAATTGGTAGGTATATTGGTAAACTTGTTTGTTTAGATATGAACACGTTGTCTTCAATTTATGACATGCTGTATTTTGTCTATTGAAACAAAAATTCATTATATATGCAGATAACTTGAAAGAAACCAATATTTGGTTTTCTTTAATTTGATTTTGTGATCAGGAGGCGTCACAGTTATGGTCTGAGTCGATTTCTAATGATCCACATGTAGATTAATCAAGCGAAGACATACCTGAGGCAATTTTACCTTTTACCTTTTTCCTGACAATATTTTCTCTGTTTATATTTCACGTCCCTCTTTTAAATTGTGACTTCGCAGGACACAAGGGAAGCCTTTTAAACATGTTAAATTACCCTTGTTTTTCTTACCCTGTTCTCCCATGGCATAGGTTGAAGCAGAGAAAAAAGTCACAGGTAGAGGCTGGTGTTTGACATCTTTCGTAGGAGACCTATGGTATATGAAGAGCAGAGGCAAATGGAACACCTGTCAGGAAGCTAAAGAGCTTGAACAGCTTTGCCTCTCTCCACACATCAGGCACCTCTGCAGGGACTCACCGTTTATTGAAGATGTGTACATTTTTGTGAGCATAAGTGCCCATTATGAATGATAAGCATCAAAGACCATGATGATGAGTTGGGAATCGTTCACAGTATCCATTCAGTCACCATGTCTTGTCCATCATTTTCTTTAAAGAGTCTGGTTTCTTCCCTTCTCACCATTTTCAATGACTGGTCTCTGTCAGGGTGTCCAGGGCTGTGCTATGACTATCTTTAAGTAAAAATTTCCACAAAAGGCAAAATTCTGATTTTTATACAGACACAAAATGAACATGTGTTCAGATTTTGCTCTACTCGTTAATCATTGAGGGAACCAGGTAGATGTTATAGCCAGAGATGACCTGAAGATCAGGGTCATTGTAGATCAGGACTAGTGAAATGAACCTACAAACAGAAGCAAAATTATTTTCCCTGTCAGGGTATGGAGGAAGGAGGCATGGGAAATACGAACTGCTTCTGGACAGGGAAGAATTTGCACATCTCTACGCAAGAATTATTTTGTATTCCTATCACTTTCTTACAACTTACAGAGTTGTAAACTACTCCCATAAAACCAGAATCCAATAACTCACAGGGCTGTTCTCTAGAGTCTAGACAATGCATGGGCTTCCACAGAGCACATTTTTCTCTGTGGCTGCTTGGTCTCACTGTGGTTGACTGGCCACTTCCACCAGATTAAATGTCAGTAGATGCTGCTTTCTTCATGTGACTGACCTCCACCAAATTTCCCTTGGCCTCTTGTTATTGATTCTGTCTGGTCTGAACCCCCTACTAGTCATCAGGTTCTTTTATAATCTTTCACATCTCCATCATTACATGCCACTTTTCTCTAAAACACAAACCTTGCTTTAGCCAGACGACCTCCTGCCCTCCACGTGGGCACATGTTTAATTCCTCAGCTAAGCCTTAGGTAGAATCTCTCCTTTTTAACCTATCCAGCCCCTTGTTAAAGGCTGGTTCACATCAACCTTGTTAAAGCTTGTCTCTTCTGACCTCCTGTCGGGCATATAGTTTCTACCAAACAACCGTCACTTACTTAATCACCTGTTGTCTTGTACTGTTGGGGTTCACCTCATGTTTGCTTGTGCCAACTTGATAATAAACTCACTTCTTTCTTTATATCCCACCCTGCCTAGCACCATTATGAGCATATAAAACTATTTATTATGCACTTATGGATCTGCAATTATTCCATCTTTGATTACCATTCATTTGTATGATTTAAATGAAAATTAAATAAACAGGGAGAGATGAAGAAATGTTTCATTTCTTAAAGTTGTTCTTATTATAGATTTAAGGAAATTTTCTGAATCTTCCCTATTCCTTAAGCCTTCCCCCAGGAGATCCCGAAACCTTGGTCATGGGTGTGCCTTGAGTTTTCACTTGGGTTGTCCCTACTGGTTTAACCTTGGAGAGACTGCATTTCTTAGGAGCACTCCCTTAATATTTTGTTATTAAGCCCTATTCAGAGCAACTGTTCAAGGTAACTATAATCCACATTACATTTTATATTATATCCAAAAGCTATAGTTCAATTTGGAAAGTAAAAAGTCAACTTTGATTGGTATAAAATAAAGTGATGTTGGACTCCATGAGGATGAAAGGGTGTGCTCCCTGGGCTTGCTGTGGTGGCCCTGCCTTCAGCCTCCGGGCATGGCAGGTGCCACCGGCTCTATTGATAGTTTGGTCTACAGCAAATGAGAAGGTACAATTTTTCTCTTCCTTAATGAAGGCAGAGACATTGGTCTGTTTTATTCACTTGTGTTCTCCACATGCCTACAACTGCCTCTGGCATATTTTAAATGCTCAGAAAATGTTTGATGTTGAATGAACAAATGCTTGTTTTTCATTTTCTAATCAGTGTAACGTATTTATAGTTTCTGAATTTACAGCTTTTGCAAATCCTATTTTGGTGGTGTTCAAATAAATCTGTTTCCCCTAATAGATACAGAAACTCAGACAAGAATCCCAGTTTTATGAAAAGTGTCCAGACAAGAAAAAGAGAAGTCAATATAATTTGAACCAAATCGTGGCACATGTGTATTACATATTTATATGCAGTGATACACCCACAGATCTTTTAATTAGTGGAAATTTGGCTTCTGCCTCGAGGTGGTTATATTATGTTCATGTTTACTAGTGAATGTTCTATTAGATTTTCGTGGCATGGGCTTTTATTCCTCTTCCTCATAGTAGAGTAAAACACTTGAAGTCATTTACTTATTGACATACAGTTTTCACAATTGTATTTGAAACGAAGATGTGTTTTAGTATTAGATCCTTTTATTGAATACAGTTCCTACTTAGAAAGGAAACTTTGAGGTGGCTTAAAGTAAAATTCTGTGATTTTTTATTCTTAGTCCACTCTCAATATGTGCATGGAACTAGCTCTTGGAATTATTACTGAACACCTTTGCCCTCATGTCAGCTAGACGTCAGTAGCCTCCAGGTAATTTTCAGGCCAATATTTTTTCTTCCTGCTTGAAATGAGCATTTCCCACAGGACAAATTAGACAACAGATAACCAAATAAATTTTTTTCGTGTATGAGGGCTTCTGGACGAGAAGATGGCCCAACATACAAATTTGTCTTCGAAGCAGCAAGTGCTTTATTGATCTTCATTTGTTGAAAAACAGACTCTCTGAGCCAAATTCTATCTGAAACAGCAATTAGGTAGAAAGGCCCTTGTGGGCAACTAGAAATGATCAATTAGCTATTTAGAGGGGTAGAAAATGTTTGCTAAACACATTAGTTAAAATAGAACTATCTTTAAAAGAGAAAATTTAGCTGGAGAGTTTTTCCCCATGTCCAGCATTATAAAAATGTCTAAAACTTCTTTGACAGGAGCACTCAAACATGAGTACTCTCACATGTATACGAACATGTCAATGTGACTTTTTCAGTATCCTCGAGAAGAAGGCTTCCTGTCTGTACATTCTTCTGGACAGTTGTAACCTTGGGATCCACAGATGCTTACATATATAAATTATGTTTATTCCTATCACTGAATACTTGGCATTATAATATTGTTAAGCCATTTTTAGCAAAATTAGCTTTTGGAGGTAGGACATGGGGGACAGGAACTAGCCAATGTCCTCCAGACGTGATCAACAGCAGGATTCTGAGCCAGGAAGGTTCTGGGCCTTTGTGGGACTCTGAACCCACACATTTCTCTGCGCTTCAGTTGAGCTGGAGACTCAATGACACTCCTGACCTAACTCTAGGCAGCTAGGGCTTTTCCTAAGGGAGCTATTTGGTTGAGGTCTATCTGTAGACAGAATGGGAAGGATTGAGGCTAATGTTACAAGGGGGAAATGTTACCTACCAAAATGGCCTAGAAGGCAGGCAGAAAGAGGATTTGGGAATTGGAGAAGAATCCGAGCTGGACAGCAAGCTGAATCACATCATACCAATTTGTAATAATCATAAAGCTACTGACTCCAGCCGGCTGTTTTTACTGAGACTTTACAGTATCCTGGACATGTATTCACATCACCTCATTTAATATCCTCCCTGTAACAATGCTATACCGTAAGTATTGGTATTTTTATTATGCAATGGACTGTTGGCATCAATTGTCTTTTTTTTCTCCACTGCTGTGTTCTCAGAGTCTGACAGAGTCGACACACAAACATTTGTTGAATGAATCCTCAATTTGAAGATAAGGAAACCAAGATTGAGCTATTTGCCCAAGACCATGCATCAGTTACTTAGCCCAACTACTTGCTATAAAGTCCATGATTCAGATAACAATAAGGATTGACATATTTTAGGACCCAAAAGCTGTTGTTTTTTGCCCACATTTATCTGTGTAAGTGGATTAAAATTTTCTTTCTGTTCCTTTTTTAAAAAAAAATTTTACGGACATTTGATTTTATTTCCTCCATGCAGTAGGAAAAAGGAAAAGAATAAAGGTTTGCACATGAAATAGTCCCTCAGCAGGACTAGGGTTTCTGAGGTACCCAGGAATTGCAGTGATAGTTGGGGGTGCACATAGAGAGCCCTAAAGGAAAGTTAGAAACTCAGAGACACTAGTCAGACCACTTTTTCAATTGGCCCTCCTGTCAATTTTTGTTCAGACTTACATTGTATGCATTGCTCACCTGACAGTTTTCTAATCTATTATGGTTATGGGTAGAAAATCATTATTTTCTTCATAGCAAATCTTAGGAGATGCTCAAAGACTTATCGTTTGAAGAGCAGGGATTGGCATTTCAGCATGTAATTTCTTTTTGGATCTTAAATTCAGATCCGGGCCCACTGCCAAGCTAGTGGGGGGTGTTGTGGCTTATTCATTAGGGGGCCTGCAGTGACTTATATCCAGCTTCACTGATAATTTCAGGTGGGACACTGGATGGCTTAATGGCTAGTGGCAGGACAGGTATGTCTCTGAAAGAGTCCTGTACAAGTACAGACAGCCCCTGAGTTACAGTGGTTCAATGTATGTGAAAGCTAGGCGGGTGCAGAAACCGTATTTGGAATTTGAATTTTGATCTTTTCCCGGAATGGCGGTATATGGTACCATCCTCTCCCATGATGCTGGACAGTGACAGCAAGTTACAGCAACAGTCAGGCAGGTGACCACGGGGCAGCCGATACTCTACAGTGTGTTGTGTTGCCAGTGGTTTTTTGGATGTTGTGTTCTGAGCATGGTTAAGGTAGGCTAGGCCAAGCTGTGCTGTTCGGTAGGTGAGGTGTATTAACTATACTTTCGACTTGTGATATTTTCAACTTATAATGGGTTTATCGGGAAGTAACCCCATCATAATTCTAGCAGCATCTGTGTACTATACGCACGAGTATACACATGGCATTTATGTAGAGTGGCCATGGCTTCCAGAAGTTTCCAAATCCACCATTATTTGACAGTTACCATGCTGTGAACTGAGAGTGTAATACAAAATGTTGTTAAGGACCCATGACTCAACTCAGCATGGCCTAAAATCTCTCCAGATGTGTATTGCCTGCCTAGTCTCAGAATAATGAATATGCTGCCACAGCAGCCCTGAGCCCTTGATTCTCCAGTTTAGAATGGATGTAGCTTAAGAACTCTGCTGGATAGGTTATACGTTTTGACAGCTAGAAAAATCTCCAAGGTTTTCATCAGTCATGGCCCTCATTTTGCATTGTAATACGTGAGGGAGATGGGAAGCTAATGGCTGCATGCATCGATGGGGGATTTCATAGACATGGTGCAGTGCCTTTTGTATGGTTGGTTCCGTTTTCACAGTCCCGTCTTGCTTCAGGCAATGAACTTCTGTTGAGATTCACAGAATTGGGAGCCATCATTTTGCACAAGTTCTATATAGCCAAATGATCTATTGTTTTGACATTCTTTCCTATTTTTCCTCTTCCACAATCAATATTTATAGGATTTTGACTGCTCAAGGTTAATTATATGCTAATGTGTGCATGTAGATATGAATATGTATGTATAAATACTTATATGTGTATATATGTGTATACCTCAGTGTATAAATTTTTCCTAAGATCATGATAAACTAAGTTGATTCTTAGAGAATGAGATGCTTCTGGGGAAAGGCTGTTCAATATCATGACACTCTACTGCAGTAAATCATTCCCAGAGTTATGTGTGTTCTTTGTAGATGACTTTTTCTGATTCCCCGCTTCCCCCAACCCCTTGAGTTTTAAAACAGCATGAAAACAGTCAGAAAATTTCTTATGATCTTCTGAGTGCTAGAAAATTAACATTAGGACTTCTGAGATGTTACACTTGGGAAAGAAATTAAAACATGCCTCTTATATTTTCTTATACTGTGGTAAGCTCTTGGCTATCAGTTACATGAGCTACTGAAAATCAATCATTAGGTAGCACATAAGTTGTTGAAAGGCATTTGGCTTCTTATGTTTGCTCAGGGGTGTGTTTTTGATGTTCTGGAATTGCCCTGCATTTCAAGTAAATTCAAGCTACAGATCAGGATTACCATTACCACAAGTATTATCTATTGTCATTCTGGATATATTGGCCAATGGAGTGATGTGTAAAACAAGGTAAGATGCAGATATTGGAAAGAAGGTAACCCTCTGCAGAAACATAAAGGGGCAAAGAAATTGAATGGGTCATTTACTAAGGAAGAAGTGAAGATTTGCGTTAAATATATGAAACAATTTGATCTTATTAGTGATTGGAAAATAACAGGGTAACATTATTCATCTGTCAAATTGGGAAAGATACGAAAAAGGATGGTCGCCATTGTTGAAAAATGTCTGGTATGTGGAAAGACTGTCATGAGTAGCTATGGGGAATAAAAATTGGCAAAATGTTTCTGAAAGGCAATTTTAAAATATCAAAATCTTAAAAACGTTCATATTCATTGCTTTCATAGTTGTACTTCTAAGACTTCAGTATGGGCAGTGTCTCTTCTTTGCTTTCTAATCCCTTTGAGGATCTGATTAAAGTGATGACTCCTCTCTAGGAAAAATGCAAATGTATGATCAGGTTTGCGTTGAATTTCTCAGGTGATGTGGTGATGGCCAAACTCCAGCAAAATGACAATACCTTATACTGCAATATTAAGTTTACATAACACCCCCAAAACTGTTACTTTTAACATTATAAAGAATTCATAAAACAAAATCTGTGAAGCATCATATTTAATATATTTCATGTATAAAATTACCATAATTAATCATAAAGTAAAATCTTACCTTTATAAAAGAAGAGTGTAGCATATATTATGAATTTAATGCACATCATTAGCCACTGCTTCTGCTCTTCACTTTGACTTCCGCCCCCCGGAGCTGCAGCCTCCATGGAGCTGGTGGGATGTCAGCCCCTTCGTGTCCTGGTGAGTGCCCCTGAGTGGAGCTTTCAGGACCAATCTTTGGGCCAGCACCTTAGAGTTGCAAGTTTTGCCTTGTTGCCTCTTTTCTACCAAGGAGAAGTACTTGTGAGACAATAAATCAATGCCTGCCCAGGAGGGTTCTAACTTTGTAAGAGAGAGACCTGCCCTCTTCACAGGGGCCCTCCCACCAGGACCAGGTGCAGCCTTTGGTTAATGTTTTAGGGAGTGAGTGCTACAATGAAAATTGGCAAGATGACACAAGTAGGAACAAAGCTGAATAGGAAAGAGTTTGAGATATGTTGATGGGGCTCTTCCAGGAGGGGCTCGCTCTTAAGTTAGGAGACTCCATGACTTGGGTCGATTAGGAGGGTTTTTTTGAATGAGGGGGAAATTCCCAGATTCTATTCCATGTGGCTTCAACTCATTTATTCACATACAGGGAGAGTTCAGGAATGATCATTCCTGGTATCACAAGCAGAATGTAACCTTTCCTCTAGGGCTCACCCTAAAAAGCCAAATCCTATTAGATTAACAGTATATATTATAAGGGGCCTTTTGGTTTCTTCGTATCCCCGATCTTAGTTTACAGAGTTTAGTGCTTTTTTAAAAACTTTCTTCTTGTGGTGGTACCATCTCGAGTTGAGATCCTGCTTCAAGAAGCAGAGCAGAGTCTTAAAGCCGCACCTTTCAAAACCTTTGTTCAGGCGTTTGAGTGAACATGGAGAGTGTCCAAATGCAGACCCTGTTTTGATTCAGAGAAGTGATATGAGAGGTGCATGAGAGCTGGGTTCCGAATCCAAGCTGCCTGTGTGACCTCTGACGCAGTGACTCAACCTCTCTGTGCCTCAGTTCTTTCTCTCTACACTGGGGATGATTAGAGTGCTTATCTCACAGGGCTGCTATGAGAATGTAATGAGTTCATACATCAGACACATACAACTGCCTGGTAGTTATCATTTCATAAACGTTAGGTGCTAGTATCATTTTCATGTTTTGGAATTATAAGTCTTAACAAGTTTGTTCTCATTTCATTTCCTGGTGACATAAAAAGACATATTGTCTTTTGAAGATTTTTGTTTCATTTTTATTTTCCCCTTTTTCCCTAATCAGATCATGAGTTAGCACAGTACTAGCTTTAACTGAAGAGGATTACACTTTATTTCGTTTTTATCTTATTGTGGGGTCACCCATCCCTGGTTGAACTGGGGCCCGGAAGTGCTTAGTACAGAAATCACTTCCCTGCTTGCCCTCCCCCAGCATTTGTGGGCTTCCATTTTGTAACTGGAGTTGGGTGGAGAAATTTGCTTTGGGCGTGTTGGCCCAGAAGGAAGTGGAGGAGGATGGCATGATGTCTTCTTCTTCCAGTTCAGACTTTTGGCCTGGATTTGAATTCCTTTTGCTGGAAAAGTGAGGATCAGATGGAAGGATCAGCTCAAGAGAAACTGCACCACTCTGAGCACAGAATGCAGCTGCGTAGGTTCAGGTGACCAAGGACGGCCCAGAGGTGGGAAGGAGCCTTTTTTGCCAAGTTGATTCTAACCCCACATGGTTCTAGAAGCCCCCGGCAGACCATTGGCATGAACATTGGTGTTAGCCTCGTGGACACAAAGCCATGATCAGAGAAAACAGGAACACGTGAGAACCAGAGCTGGGGCGGAAGCAACAGGGTCGCCACATGGTTCACAGCAGAATTTGTGAGGACAGAAGGGGCATCTCCAGAGGACACCCCAGAATCTTTTATTGGGAGCAATTTTATAGCAGTCAAGAGTATAGAGATCTTACTGCATTAATTTTGGTGTATATAAGCTGAGTTTGTCTTTTTTTATAACCACAGGCTGGAGAGAATTGGGAGATTTAAGTTTCATGGGAAGTCAAGAGTTAATACATCAGACTATAGATAAAAGGCTTAAATTGGTGGGATTTCCTCTACATTTTGAAAGCAAGATAATATTATCAAATTGTACATTTTTTCTCTAGACCAAAATCGAACAGAAGAATCAAATATTTCAGGAGCAACTCTGTTTTGAGTTTTTCTTTGAATCTAGGCTCTGGTTGTGTGTGTTGTGTGCCATTGACTCAGCTCTGATCCATGGCCACCCTGTGAATGAGTGATATCTCCAATGTCCTGTCTTCACAGCCCTGCTCAGCTCCTGCAGACTCATGCCTATACCTTCTTTCCTGGAGTCCATCCATCTCATATTTGGTCTTCCTCTTTTCCTGCTGCCTTCTGTTTTTCTCAGCATTAAAATAATAAATATTGCATCTGTCTCCTGCTGTTGGAGGATAATTGGGGTAGTGGTGAGTTTAATTAGTTTAGGAATAATTTTTCATTATCTGGGGCTTCTATTATGTTTTTATTTCATGTTTTTCTGAAAGAAATTAAAGAGAAGAAAATTAAGATGTGTTTTCCATAAGATTTAGTCCACTCTATTAATTTTCTCACTTTATACCTGTACAAAAAGAAAAA
>NW_017731623.1:1342283-1345341 GCF_001890085.2 Hipposideros armiger | reverse complement strand
TCTTTCTTATTTGGGGGGTTGTAATCATTACTCTCATTATTTACTTTGCTGATCAAATTGTCCCCAGTTAGGCTAACAGGAGCCCCTTTAAGCCAACTCTCCATCCTTTGGACAAGTTTCTGTCACTCTTTGAATACTTGCCTGCTGTGCTACAGCATGGCGTTCCAGGGTCATCTCATACTTTTCATGTGCCAGCCGTGGAATCAACTCTTTCTCCAAGGAGAGCTGGTTCCTTTCAGTGGAGAATGATATTTAGAAACCAGGATTTGCGCTTTGGTATGCTCGTTACTACTGATCTGTCGCTGCTTACAGCGTCTCTCAGTGGGCACTGATAGGAAATATATGTACGTGGGTGTATGAATGCATTTATGCACAAACACACCTCTATATTCGTGTCAATGTCTACCTGTCTCTCTACACTGAAAACCATAATTTGTTTTGATTACTTCCATTCTTATCTAATGCCAGAGGATTCTTTCTAGCCTTCTTCTTTTTCATACTTGTAACTCCCTTCTCCAACAGCAAGAAAGCTGGTTCTCAATATGTACAGCAGAGTGATTTTTTAGCTTAATTCTTTAGGACACAGAATTGCAAATCGATACCACTTTGGAAAACAAGTTTACTAACTAGATCTCAGTGTTGGTTTAGAGCTCTTTCTGTCTTTAGCCTGAGGGCATATAGTCAAACTACTGTGTTAAATGTCGCTTCTGTTTCTTATTTCTCTCTTCATTGTAGTTATGTTTTTACTTTGCAATAGGTTAGATTTACTCATTTTTATTTTTGTTCCATTCTAAGGTTTTCTTCCCATCCCTCTGGATTACATTACTTTTGTTGATATGATTATGTCATAACTATACAAAAAGATATATTAATACTTGGAACAATGTCACTTTTCCGATCTTTTTCCCCTATTCCTCCACCCCCATCATTTCAACCCTATTGCCAACCACCTCCTGTTGGTAACCATTCTCTGGTTTTTCCCTCCTGTGTTTCTTTTTTCACAAAGGGGCAGACATAAAATAATGTATATTTTTACTTACCCTTTTTGTTTATGTAAAATACATAGGTTTTTTTTCACTTTGCTTCTTTTCACATGACATACCCTGTAATTCACTCCAGATAAGTACCTATACTTTTTCTCATTCTTTTTTGCACATCTGTAATAGTACATGAGATAGATGTGTGATTTATTCAGCTGCCATCTTTTGTATGAGCATTTAGATTGTTTTGTATATGCTATAATTACAAATAATGCTATAATGGATAAATTTGTAATTATATATTTTCATTTTGATGGAAGATATTTTCAGGGCAAATTCCCAGGAAGGGCATTGCTGGGTGAAAAGGCATGGCACCCATAGATTTGTTATATATGCCAACTCCCTTCCAAAAAGAGAATATATGAGAGTGTCTGTCTCTCCATAGCTTTGCCAACACAACATGTGCCATGCTTTTTAATTTTCACCAATCTGATGGGTGAAAAACTTATCTCAGTGTAGTTTTAGTTTGCATTTCTCTAATTATAAGTAGAACTTATACATAAGAGTCAGGTAAGACACATTCTGGGGGTTNACACACAGATTTTGCAGGCAAAGCATTTTAGACAGCAGGTGGAGTGTGTATATCTATGTATTAGGACTAAGGTTTGACTGTTGGGAAAACGTAGCATCTCTCCCAGCGTGTTTATATTTTAACTGAATCTGTTTGTTCAATGGAACGGAATATTGTCTTGCTGCAGTGTGATTCCTGGTAAGGTGGGTAAGTTCTTTGATGGAATCAGTGAGGAGCTCTAAGGGCCATTTTTTCCCTTTAGCTGCTGTATTGAATTGCCACCAAGCAGAGAAGAATAACAGACAGAGGTGGGCAGCATGACGTTTGATTTGGGCTGTGGCACGTGAGGCAGGCAGTGGAGGACTTCCTGGCATAGAAGGAGAGTGCTGGGGAGGCAGAGCTTGGGCTTCAGACAGCTGTGTAGTTCAGTCAGAGTCCAAGTTCATAGGCAGGAGAAGACCAATCCACAGCTGAAGACAGTCAGGCAGAGGGAGCAAATGCTCCCTCATTCCACCTTTTATTCTATTCCGGCCCTCAGTTGGATGGGGCCCACCCACATGGGCCAGGGCAGTCTGCTTTATTCAGTTTCATGACTCAAATGTTAATCTCATCCAGAAACACCCTCACAGACATGCCCAGAATATTTGAGTAAGTATCTGGAAACTCCATGGCTCAGCCAAGCGACACACAAAGTGAACTGTCACACCACCTTGGTAGAACACGGAGAAGTGAGCTGAACCAGCACCAGGTCTGTCAATTACAGGCCCATGTAGGTCCTTTAGGTCCTTGGAGATCGCATCCCATCAAGCATCTCAGCCTCCCTGTGAGGCTGGTGATGGAGAGAAAGTGAGACTGTGGAAGTATACCAGAAACCTACTGGAAGATTAGCAGGCACACTCAATCAAAGAAGTCAACATACAAAGACCTGTATGTAAGATCCAGTGAATTTACAGGGAAGATTTTTTTCACCTCTGTAAGGAGGGATTTCCAAAAACAATGAAAACAAGTTGTTCTTTAAAAGGAATTTGCTTCCTTAGCCTGAATCTGTGAGTCATGGTTTCTGAATCTTTGCTTTAGGTGTACGAGTCTCCGGGGTCTCGAACATCAGACAGTCACCTTTCAGAGCGTTTCAAAGGATATGGACTGGACATTTTCCTTGTTCTTCCTTTGCTGGCCACACAGGCCTCCTTTCGGATGCTGTTCACAGGTCTGCACCCTGTGATGCATTTTCTGCTTACCTGGGCTGATGGCCTCCGTGGCTCTATCCTTCTGCTGAGCAAATCACAGAGACAATTCTGAATCTTTCAGCTGGACAGTAATTGCACACTTTTCACTGCTAGTAGTACTGTACTGTGGCTGAAAGTCAGACTCTCTTGACTGCTGAGCAGGTGCTTCTTGAAAAATAATGGAAGAGTGTCTTGCTTTTCCTTAATCCATCAACGTTTGAAACCTTTGCTCCAGTGCAAGTGCCCTCATCCTAAAAATAAATGTACTTGCTCAAGTGGTC
>NW_017731623.1:1337839-1338963 GCF_001890085.2 Hipposideros armiger | reverse complement strand
TATTCAAATCAGAAATCTCATTGAAAAGCAAACTTTACTAATAATTTCAGGGAAACGTAGTCAGAAGGCACAAGCAAAACATGCTGAGATCAGGGGCTGCAAGTATGGCTCTTTCTCACAGCATCATAAGTGGTCTAGTCCAAATGAACACAGAAGATACCTAATACTGTATATAGTTATATTACTTATACAGAAGAGAGCCTTTTAAATCTTGGAGCATCTTTATTTTTTACTCAGTTACACAGCCTGTGAGACGTTTTCCTGGAAGCCATGTGCGGTATAACTCCACAGATTTCAGGCTTGTTGACCATGAGCAATTCTAGGTAAGCAGGTACATCCTGCAAAAAAGCATCCTCTAGATAAGGACCTGCCTGCTAGCAAACAGCAGAGGGTCTGCAATTAACCAGTTGACAAAGAGATTAGACCACAGGCCGTTTCTTTAATTTCTGGGTCACCTTCATTTTCCCCAGTGAAGGGAGGAGATAGATTCTAGAACTGTTCTTTAATCACTTACATCTCACCTTATCGTATTTCCAATGCAAGAAAACAGTGTAAATAATTGAAATTTTAAAAAATTATTTTCTCTGACCATATGTCTTTAAGTTTAAATATGTCTCTGGTTTGAATTATATATACAATTAGTGTACATATCCATTGATAAGAACAACAGAAATGTATCACACATTTTGATAAATAATTATAAATAAAAGGTAGTTTTGTTAGAAAAATAACTGAATAAGATGGATGAGATGACTTTTTTAATTGAAATTTTTGAGGTAATTGATTCGCATTCAGTTGTTAAGAAATAATGCAGAGAGGTCCCACATACACGTTATCAAGTTTTCTCCAATGATAGCACTTTACAAAACTATAGTAGTATATCACATCCATACAATCCACCAATCTTATTAAGCTCTTTCATTCTACTTGCACTTGCTTGTGCAGGTGTATATTTAGTTCTATACAGTTTTCACACATGTGTAGATTCATGTTTCCACCCCACAGTCGATACTAAACATGTTTCTCACAAAAATGACCCCTCCTGTTGCCCTTTATAACCACACCCACCTCTCCCCCACCCATCACTCCCATCCATACCGCCAGGCAGCCACCAACCAGTTCTC
>NW_017731623.1:1334586-1337233 GCF_001890085.2 Hipposideros armiger | reverse complement strand
CTTACCTCTCTCATTTCAAGCCTCCAGTGACCTTCACTTAAGAGCTCTAGACTTGTAGCCAATAGATGGGTGTGTTTATTTTATTACTTCCAACCAAAGGTTGTCTCAACATTATTCTTTTTAACTGTTTCGTGTCTTCGCTCGTCTGTTGCTAATAAGTTGTGCACTAAGGAAAATGAATTGATAAAGTGCCACAGGGACAAAAATTGGTAACATTTTTCCCCTGCCACATTGTTTGTCCCTTGAATCCATTTGTTAGGATAATGCTCAAGCAGCGTGGTTGATACCAATTTATCATTTAGAGAATTGTCTCATGGTGAACATTTTAGGGCATAGCGAGTGCTGCTGAATTTCTTTATCTTTCCAGTATATTCTACTGATTAGAAAGCAGAAGAGGAGATATCAGACTTGGCATGAAATAAATTGTCCTTTTGCTATTAAGTGGAAGAGCGCCAAGTTTGACCATCTTTGGGCCAGCTCACCAGAAAGGGCCGGATGAGGGAATGCATGTTTCATTGTGGTATCATTTTTATTAAGTGACTTTGTCTTCAGGGGCATACTTCAGTGCCTTTCAGATAAGTCACTTCTGCCTTTGACAGTGACAATGACAATATTTTCAAGCTTCACACAGCTAAGAGCCAATTGACAGGACAAATTGCACATTGGGATTGCTTTGATAAGCTCAAGATGGGATGCACCATTTCAAATCACTCTGCATCATTGGAACGAAGTTATAATATGAATAACAGATACAAATCTGTCACTTAAATATCTAACTGTGAGACGCATGCTGTATTTAACAGCCGAAGCAGTGTTAATCTCTGTTAGAGTGCAGATAGTACTTAATTATTCCTCGATATCGGGTCTTAGTCAGTTTGCTTCCCCCCCCCCATGATATACATTTACATAAAAAGAAAATGTATTCCCTTCTTATATTTCTATTCATATTTTATAGATGTTATCAACATAACCCATGCAAATACTTGGACAAAACTACTAAACAATAAAAGAATATTCTCAATATCTACGGCCTTCAGAAAGTTACTGGAATTTTAAAAATATATCATTAAACAAAGGCATATGTGTAAATGTGCCCCAGAAAAAATGCACATTAGAAAATCTGCATTCTAATGCCAAAGTTTTTGCTACTATTAAAAAAAAAAAAAAAGGAACTGTAAGCCTTCCTGGGCCTCGTCATCTCCTTTGGGGCTAGCAAAAGTATGCTGTTAAAATTCAAACAGACTTCCCCCAGGCAGCCAGGCTCACCCCTGCCTCTTGGTCAGCCAACCAAGCCTGGCCAAGCAGATATGAGGCAGAAGACTTTGAAGGGCAGCCTTACAGAGAACAGTAACAACGGTCCTCACCCCAGTCTAGCCGCAGGAAAGCTGGGTTGGCTCTTACCCTGATAAGGATAAGGTAGTTCTGCAAAAAAATAGACCCCAGAATGGCTCACTCTGGAGAAAAAAANTTTTATGAACCAATGTCACCCCAGTCAATTGAATAAAAATTTAAAAATCTAAATTAAAAATCTAAAACAAAAGGAATACACTCATTAGCAGTGACTTTAACCAGACATCCTTCAAAGCTACAATACATAAGCCTCTATATATTAAGTACCTGCTTCTGTATATTCTAAATATTTGATAACACTTTCTTCTCTTAAATTTAGTAGGAGAACCCTATAGGATATTTTTTAATGTGATAATTCTGATATGGAGACAAATAGTGACAATGTTATCAAATTGTCACAATATTTCTTTGGGCTGAGCTTAGTAGTTAGGTAGCAAGAGAGTTATGCTTCCAAGGTGACTTTTAACTAAGAATATAAAAACATGATGGGGTTAGTCATTAAAAATTACTTTCACATCATGCACTGGTTTTTATTTAGAAATAGAAGGTAAATATGACATTTAAAGCTCTTGAATGATGACAGATTTGATTGCAACAGTGTTACATCATAAGAGCTGCTGCTTGCATATGGAAGATAGTATAACCTGTCACACGTCCTCTTAAATTCTCGGATATTGGTACACCAGGACAATTAGGCTAGAATTTGTCATGTATCGCTAACACAGATTGATCCAGTCAGCTTGAGGGGGTGGATTTGATCACAAACAGGTTCTTGGCTGGATATATCTTAAAACTAAATTTACTCTTCAGTATATGAACATTGTTTAGTCAGTTGCATATGCTCATGGAAATCTTTTTATTTTCCATTTAAATTAGCATTGAGCCAAGGGCAAATGTATTTATTCATTGATCTCCTTTTTCACTTTTTAGTATGAAATAATTTCAGACAGAAAAATGTTGAAAAGCTATTATAAAATATTTCCATGTGTACCTTTCACCCATATTTCCCAGGTGTTTATTATGCCCCTTTATTTTGGAGTGTAATTTCTACAAACAAGGATCGTCTCTTATAGAACCATTTTTATATATCCTTATATAAGGATATTATCTTATATAATTATCAAAATCAGAAAATTAAGATTTATAAAGTACTGTTATCTAATCTATTGACCTTATTCATATTTTGACAATTATGAAATAATGTACCTTAATTAAAAGAAAAATAAGTGATAGCCCAGCATCCAGTCAAGGGTTACATGCCTTTTGTGTCCGTCAACCTAGAGTAGATCCTTGCTCT
>NW_017731623.1:1324863-1326371 GCF_001890085.2 Hipposideros armiger | reverse complement strand
ATATACTTCACCCCCTTTTGTTCCATGTCTTGCCCTTTGAGGAAGATGATTTAGGGTAAGTGCCTTCGTCTCCTTGGATATCAGAATCACCATCTCTGCATCAACTACACGGCGTTAGGTGCACATGAATAGCCCCATTTAGTTCTAAAACGCCCATAATGCTGATGGTAGACCGTGGAATCATCAGGACTTAATTGCAATGTAATTATCAGCACTTTGAGTTTAAACACTGGGAAAATCTGCTTGTCAGGTTTCCAAAATAAAGATAGAAGACCCTAAAGAAAAGTAGAATAGATGCTGGGCAGCCTAAAACAACTTGTAGTTTTGCTACAAAATTACAGTGAAGGCACATCAGTGTGATGAGCCTGGAACATCCTGAGAGTGAAAACGGAGGTGTCGAGAGTGGCCAGGCACCCCATCTCTCCGGCACCAGGGCAAATATGAAGTCACCGATGACCGTCTAGCTGCCAGTCCATCTTGTCTGGGAAGCAGAGTCTGCCTGTGGCCCCTACCTCCGTGTCTTCTTAGCTCCCACGTGCCTCCCCCCTCTCCCTTTGCCCTCTTCTGGAACCCCTCAACTGCCTGGTCTTCTACTTCAGGAGTGTCTCGGGAAGCCCAACCACAGTGAGCGTAAATAGGAGGGAGCCTTCACAGGCCACAGCCTGAGGCAAAGAGTAAACTCCAAATGGGGATTTTACTGTTGTCTTACTTGTGCCCTGTGAGAGGAAAGACCTTTTGAACCCAAGAGAAGTTTTCCAATTCATCGGAAGTACTCACGGAAGCCTGTGTGGCCATCTCCCTAAGGCCAGCCTTGCCCATGTAATGTTGAGTTCTGTAAATTTAGTGGTGGGCATCAGCTTTGTACTTGGAATGTGAACTCCGAGAGGGCTGAGAGCTGTACCGATTTTGTTCATTACTATACCTGGTTCCTAGTAGGCGCTCAACAAACATGTAAAGAATGTACAGCTAAGGAAATTTAATTTTCAAGCCCAAAGCTTATATCATGTTTACATTTCTCATAATTTCATAGATTTCACTGTGAACAGCATTTATCCTTCAATACCTTCTTCGTGGCTTAAAGCATGTAATACAGGTTAAAGGTCATGATTAGAATTATGTTTGCATTTACGTTGTTGGATGGTTAGGTAATTGGCATGTAGGTCCATCCCTACTCTTCAAAGTGACTAGTGAATTTGTGCTCCTCTGTGGCTGGCAAGGAGGAGTCGATTTAAGCTGAGATCACACATTTCAGGGTTTTGTCATTTCCCCTTCGTCTGAAATGTGCAGATGGGAATAAATGTGGGAGCAAGAGAGCCTGACTCTGGTATTTGGCCCCAGGTTAATCGCGGCTCTTTTTCTTATCTTCTGCCTTGTAACCCGAAGGCTATTAGGATTCCCGGTTAAGTTGTGTCCGTCCTGTGTTCATATCATGTTATTTTATGTCAGCTGGGGAAAGGAAGTCTCCTACAGATAATGAAAGAACACCAAGACCTTTCATATCCCAAGAA
>NW_017731623.1:1276685-1322108 GCF_001890085.2 Hipposideros armiger | reverse complement strand
TACGTTAGAGCCTCGGACTCCTGTTTTGTCTTGCACAGATCCTGCAGGAACCAGAGAGCAGTTCACTATTGGGACTGTTTAGGAAGGTTTGGGCAGGCTTAGCTCCTTTTAATCAAAGAGAAGACTCAGCCAAGAGTCTGTCAAGGCCAGAGGTGAGGAGACCACAGTGCAATCAAGCAGTAGGACTGGAGCTGCCGTCACGAGAAAATCAGTCCTTTCCTGGCATTTCAGGAGCACATTTGCTAGTTCTGTGCTGGCAGGAAGCACTCGTCTGTCCACCACAGCCTCTGTGGTCTCCACTGCAAATTGCAGTTGAGAGCAGGCGTGCCTGGTGGGTCCTCGGTGAACATTTGGTGTGATTGCTGGCCCTCGTCAGTATCTCAGTGGAGAGGAGTCGACACATAACCCACTTTTAGTGCTTCCCCCATCTGCAGGCTCGGTAACATTTTGCAAGATGAAGCTCATGGAATATTCAGTATCAGTACTGTAGACCATGTTTATGCTCCTCTTTTCCCAGAAAACTTTAGGAAAAATGCTAAAAGTCTGGAGTTCTTGACGTTAAGTTTTATTTGCTTTGATTTCATTTTAAATCTATTATACATTTTTTTTGGTTTTAGAAATCAGATAACACATTATAAATAGGTAATATACATATTATATATTAAATATGTATAATAATAATAATATTTTTTATTTGTGCTCCATTTTACCAGAGAATTTTAGGTTTCTGAATCTTACTTGTTGCAGTTATAAAACAAGAATTTAAAGAAACACCTAGGTCTATATTGCCATGGAAAAGAGTGTCGTTTACAAAAGTACCAGGCAAAAGAATTTGCTCACTCCTTGGGAGGACCCACTATATTTGAATGCTCATATGAATCCAACATTTCTCTTGCAGTCCAAAATGGGGGAAAAATGAATAAATAAATGGCTGGAAAGTGAAATCAAATATAAATGGCTCTCATCTAATGGCAAAGTGGTCCAGGAGTTCAACAGGTATCTTCTTAGGCTCTCTTTTCTATGCAATTTTCTTCACAAATAATCAAATGTTCCCAAAATTTCAACCCTTTGCAGTGTAAACTACGTATCCCGGGGCCACCGAGTGACCTAAGGTTTTTGTCTTTAAAAATGAGTTAGTGATAACAATATTCCACCCTGACTCACAGGGTTGTCAATGAATCTAATAGATACAAAGTGCTTTTTTACTTAAAGTGCGATGCAAATACTCCTGCTGTTCAATGTCTGTGTGGCTTGATTTGGCTGTGGGTATATATAAATGGTGACTTGGGGCCTTATACTTGAGGTGTAGTGTGCTATTCAGGTGACACTAGTGAAACTGGACCAATGAATAAAGACTACTTTCATAATAAGTTTAATATCAAAAGATGACATCTCTGTATTATGTTGTACATCAGTGTTTTAAAATTGTTTTTATAAATATCTACATATTATTAAGTAGCTTTTATTATTATCTATTAAGTTTTTGAGCTGCTACTCTCTGCTCCATTCTTCTCTCGAGCACACTTCCAACATACAACTTTATGTCCCTTCAAATCTTTAGTTCTTAAGTAATAAATATTAATAAGAGCGGGATACATTTTGTCTTTGTTGTCAAAATGTTATGTCTATGAAATTGCTTTCCATTACAGTGAATCATTTGCAACTTCTAATAATGTTATTTAAACTCATCCTTTAGTTATGTCGCAATAGAAGGCACTGTATAATTTTTAAAAAAATTGTATTTGGGGGGGTAGGTGTGTACCAGCTTAGGGCAAATCAAAGGAGAGTCCCTCCCTCCAAAGGAATTTCATATCAAATATAAAATTATTTCTGGTTTCAGTGGATAGTAAAAAAGAATATACTTTCACTTCAACACTGAAATTAGTTTTCCCCATTTGCTTTTAAACTTGCAAAAGTAAATATGTCATTGAAAGGAATGAGGAGGCATTGACACATGGTACAACTTGGATGGAACTTGAAAGCATTGTGCTGAGTGAAAGAAGCCAGCCACAAAGGTCACATATTATGTGATTCCAGTTATATGAAATATGAAGAAAAATAAGTCCATAGAGATGGAAAGCAGATGGGTGGATGCCAGGGCGTTGGGAGAGAGGGCATAGAGAGTGCCCTCTTAATGGGCACTATGGCACCTTTGGGGGTGATGAAAATATTTTGAAACTAGTTAGAGCTGGTAGTTGTACAACATTTGGACTACTAAATGCCACTGCGTCATACACTTTAAATTGGTAAATTTTAGGTGATGTAAAAGAAAACAAAGTTGTTAAAAAATAATGAAGGTATCATAACGTGCCATATACAGAAAGTGCATTCTCAGTAAATAATATTCAAGGACCCTGGATTGTACATTTTCTCACCAAGCCGTCTTTATTATCTGACCCTAATCCAGACCAGGACCAACCAGTTGTCCTCTTTGGGGAGGACAGGCGCTCGCGGTGTCTGTCTGAGTTCTTTTCCTCCTTAATGCATTGCCAGGTGTCATCAGTTTATCTTTGTGGTAGTGCTCCCATCTGTCTCCTCCTGTCCTGCCCCACTCCCCCCACTCCTAATGTGGCCCACCCTTGCCTCCTGGCTGTGCTGTTGCAACAACTTGTCGCCCGAGCATTCTGCTCTTAGTCAGCCATCCCCACCCATCTATCTTTCCTTGTGGCATCGCTCACGTCTTCTGAGTTCACAACCTTGATCAAATCCAGGCACTGCTTGGACCGTAGGTTTTCAGTGCATTCCATCAGGGGCAGAGAAGTCCCTCCTTCTCAGACCAACTGCCTGCAGGGCCATCCCAGTGTCCAGCCTGTTTTTATCCAGTGGTCATGGACCTTCTGTCTCCTCTCCGGGGCTGCCATGCCACAGCCGAATGTGTGGCCAGGCCAAAGTGGCCTGTTTGCCCGAGCAGGTGGGGGCTTTCCCCACTGCAGCCCTTGCCTCTCTGATGCCTCCTGTTCTAACCACCTTGACCTGCTGGGCTCCTGTCTAGCTTTTGAGGCCCTGATGCCTTGAAATCCAGTGACTGTCCTCCCTGGCCTTCTACCAGCAGGGCACCATTGCTCCCTTTGATGAATGCTCAGGATGCTTTGTGGTACCCCTTGCCTGCCTTTTTCACAGTTGGTCTCACATCGTAGTTCTGTCTGTGCGTTGGCAAATGGCTAGCGCTGTGACCAGAACCACCCACTTGGTGACCTGTGGAGCTAGGGTTTAAATCTCAACTTCTCCCGCCTCAAAGACAAATATCCAATTACTTGCTTCCTATTGATTTTTGGACCTCTCCATCTTCACTCCTCCCCTTCCCCGTGCCCACCTGACACACCGCTATTGTGTATAATAGATTCCCAATAAATATTTCTAGAATGTGCAGCACTCATGACTCTGTACTTAGAAGTTGTGTTTTTAAAGGAACTAGCCAATTAACTCTTATTCAAGAGCGAAAGCACGAGAACAGGCAGCAGTATTTCACTGCCGTGTTCTGAAATGTTTGTACATGGCGTCTATAGTCCCCCTAAATAGAAACATTGATTTGGAATCAGTACGGCCAAGTATCTTGTCTCAGGTGTCACCATTCCCATGGGCCTTTTTCTGTGCTTTTCTCCCTCAAATTCATAGTGTTTATTATCTGTCCCACTAATTTTGAACCTAATTATATATTATTTTGCGTTGTTTTTTAAGTGATTTCTTCGTGGTTATACATTTTCACAGTTGTAGCAGTTACGTCTACTTTGATGAATGAACAAAAAAGTGAAAGAATGAAAATCTCTTCTTAGTAGATCACCAACAGGCTTCTTAAAAGACTCTATTTGAATAACATGGAATTACGTTTCTTAGTTTTATTATGGCCTCTCTAGCTGTTTGATAAGCCAGCCTTCCATTCTTAACCCATCTGGAGATCTTTCCTGTATTATCACTATAACCAGAAGTCCCATCAGTTAAAAAACTGTTTAGGTTGAGAAACAACTGTATTCCTGTATTTGCAAAGATTACCCCAGAGGGAAAATAATTTAAACAAACCATTGTGTGTGTGTGTGTGTGTGTGTGTGTGTGTGTGTGTGTGTCATTGGCATTTACTAGAAGCAAATAACTTAAGTGAAATCAAACACTGGGAGATATGGAAAGACAACCAGGCTAAGAGATAAGCTTAATAAAGATTTTGCTTTTCAGACACACCATCCTTTTGACGCCTTCCTATCATTAAATTCTGTGTGTGTCTGGTTGCAAATAAACTTCAAGGGGCTCCACACTTTTAAAGAAATGATAAATTATGCAAAAGATCATAACTGGTCACTCTCGTTTGAGTAAAAGGGTGGTAAGAAAAGGAAGATAGTTTTCTACAAATTAAATTTTTTAAATCCAACTCTATTGAAATAATTTCACTACCTTTGCCAAGTGGGCAACCTGTTAAGGAGAAAAGGTAACAATTCTGATGACAGTTCTTTGTTTAAGGAGTAAGAAAGCTGTCTGTCCACCTTCCCAGCGTGACATCCTGACTGAGAGCATCTGAATGAGCACCTGGAGTGAAGCGCTTACCATTGACCACTCCCTTTCTCTTCCTCTCGTCCCTCTGCAGGTGACCTATCTGGGGAAAGTCCCCACCACGGGCATGCAGTTTTTGTCAGGCTGCACAGAGAAGCCCGTCATCGAGCTCTGGAAGAAGCATACACTAGCCCGAGAAGACGTGTTTCCGGCTAACGCTCTCCTGGAAATCCGACCGTTCCAAGTGTGGCTCCATCACCTGGACCACAAAGGAGAGGCCACAGTCCACATGGATACCTTCCAGGTGGCCCGCATCGCCTACTGCACCGCCGACCACAACGTGAGCCCGAACATCTTCGCCTGGGTTTACCGGGAGATCAACGACGACCTGTCCTACCAGATGGACTGCCACGCTGTCGAGTGCGAGAGCAAGCTGGAAGCCAAGAAGCTGGCCCATGCCATGATGGAGGCCTTCAAGAAGACTTTCCACAGTATGAAGAGTGATGGCCGGATCCACAGGAACAGCTCATCCGAAGAGGTCTCCCAGGAATTGGAATCCGACGATGGCTGAATGAACTTAGGGTGCTTCGGCAAAGGCAGCATTGGTCAAGGGATTCCAGACGGTAGATGAATAAGCAACGATTCACATTGGGGATGAAAGACTGCCAAACTATTGGCTGACCAAGCTTTTTAAATTCAGAAGAGCAATTCTAAATCTAAAGAAATGTATTATTAAAGTAATTACGTTACATTGAAATCTGCTGCTGCTGTGACTGTGCGGAGGGTGGGAGTGTGGATGGGGAGGAAAGTTCTAGACTCTCTTCTGTTTTTTCCCCCCCGTCATTTCCCATTGCCTCCCGTAGCAGATCTCCATGCTGATTTTCACCACTCTCAGGCAAATACACTGAGGCTGTTATTTGATGGACCATTCCAGTTTGCCTTACGAAACCCAACGAGAATGTTAGATGCACCTGTAGGATCCCTAGTCGTGGTGGGGTTGGGGGGGCATGGAAGTCACGGGGCTAAAGGACAACCTCAGGTGGATCTGACCCTGAGAGTTCCTCTCCCATGGCATGTTTTAGATTCTCTCCTCAGTAAGCCAATCAGCACAGCCTTCATTGAGCTTTACGACTAACAGCCTGATAGTTGACAATTAATTCACAGTTAAAGATAATGCTTTTATTTGCATAAATATATCAAGTAATACCCTCTTAGTGTATTCACCTCATCTATTTTCTTAGAATCCTTGCATCTACTAATAATAGATGGTAGTTCCCTCCTCCTGCCCCATCCACCATCTTTCCCCTTCCAACCCGTGTCAACATCCCCACAAGGATAGACTCTCAACATACACTGCAGGACACCAAAAGGGAAGAAAATAACCAAGCAGATGAAATGAACCATCAAGCCAGCTAGGAGTTTAACACAACCACCACCACAATAGAAACCTTGGACAGTGGGAATGAGCTATCAGCACCTGGACAAACTCTGTGTTGGCTGTCCTGTTCTCAACCCTGTTTGACGGTAACTTATTTAGTTGATGGCCTGTCTGATGACTTCATGGCAAGCTTCAAATCTGATTTGGTGTAACCAAGGAAGACTTGCCCCCATCACTCAACGTTGCGCTCAGAGGGAATGAGGTCTATCAACTTGGCTTGTCTAGAGCCCCTGTGTTCATCTTAATCTAAAGAGAAATCTGACCTTGTTATCTTGCAATTGGTAACATCTCAGGGTCAGGGTTGCCAGTGTGTTCCCTATTGCTAATGAGAAGTTCTCACTGAGAGAACCTGAGATTTCTTAGTTTCATGGCTCTTTCAATGTCATAAGCAATAAGAGTCAACGTTAAAGGAGGTTGAAAGTCTTTGTTAAAATACACACATTTATGGCCGAGAGCAGATGGTTAGTTTTCCAGGTAATGCTGCTCATTTATTAAAGTCTGTTCTTACCCCTGGTAATGTTAGGGGTGTTGGGACACCTTACAGCAGCCTTATGTGAGAGCTAATCGCATCCGGAGAGCACTGGTGTTGGTGTTTCGGTCTGTGTATCTGTGTGTCCCTGTATGCGTTTGTGTGTGTGTACATGTGCCCCTGGGTGTGGGTCTGGGTTTAAGGCATGTGGAATAAGCATGGAGTCATATCGAGGAGAACCTGCCTCTTGGAGATACGCTTGCTGCTTTCCGACACATGTAAACTATTCTTTAGCATAAATGCATTCATTCTTTAATAAAACATATGTTTGCATTAATAAAGCTGAGGAGTTTCATACTTTGTCTTTCCTTTTTTTTTAAGTAATGAAATCCTGAAGAACAATATAGATCAAGTTGAGTGAACAGGGAATTCTATCTAAAAATATGTTCAAACTTGGTCACAAATAACCCATTCCTTGATTGTGTTTGAAAATTGTATTTTATTTTCTAACCCTCAATTTATATTTAATTACTGCCCCTTAGCTGAGATGCTAACGTGTCAACAATGGGGAGAGTTGTTTAGTGTGTTGAACTGATTTTAGAGGTGAGTCTTCTAGAACATTTTGCAAATGATTGGTATTTATAAAATCTTACTTCCGTCTTTGGAGAACCTGCACTGAAACCCTGGAAGGTAAACACAGAGTGATTCCGTCTGACAGGACTGGTTAAACATGTCTCTTCCAGGCCATGATTTCTCAGGAAGGCGCGTTAATCGAATGAGGCAGGTGGCCATGGAGCCTGTGTGTCTTGAGCAATGCCCTTCATGGAATCAGTAACAAATAGAAGGGCTTCTGAAGTGAAAATATGGGTGCCTGGTGAGGAGATGAACTCTAGGAAGAATTACTACCTCCTCCTCTGATGAAAATGGCATTTTCTCTCAAGTTGGACTTTTTTCCAATTTCAGCTTTACTCCATTGTCCTTGAATATGCTTCTAAGAGGGGGAGAAAAGAAAAAGAAATAAAGAACCCAGCCGGTACATATTTCAAAACAAGGCAATTTTCTCTCTCAGTAAAAGTTGAATCCCAAGAGTACATATGGTGTATATTGCAGAAAGCACGCGTCAGTATTTTTTCCAGGGTACTGAGTGTGACGTGCTAAATAATTGGCTCTGATAATATTGACAGGAGCTTTTAATTGAGATGATTAGTAAACAACTCAAGGATAAATACACAATGACATCTTTCAAAAGGCTAATGAAGTCTTTTGGGAGAGCCAATATGAAATCCCCTCTAAGGGCGGATTCAGACTTGTATTGTTTTTTGATGCTTTGTTCTCTCCCTTTCTATACTATGCGGGCACTTTGTATACTAGTGGTCACAAAGCACTTTTGTGTTCTCTGACTCATAGGCCTCTCAGAAGGATCCTGTAGGTGGGTGTGGCAGTTACTTTAGAGATGAGAAAACTGAGGTTCAGAGAGGTTGCCTACCTTGGCCAAGGCAGCACAGCTAGGAAGTGTGGGATGGAGACTAGAACCCCTTGAATTCTGATCCAGGACTGTGGCTCTGTTTAGTCAAGACCCACCTCTTGGTTTTTTTTTTTCGTTTTTTTAATTTTTTTTATTTCCATTCCTCTTAAAGCCCTCTAGCTTATTTTAAATTAACATACTAAGCCACTATAAATAAACATCCTTTGCTATTCATTTTTGAAGTATTTTTGATAGCAATAGAAATAGTTTTAAAAGCAAACAAAAGCCCAAGAAGTTTTATTTGAGCACAAATAATATGAGATTTTGCTTAAGTATTGTGTTGGCTGTGTGATTAATGGACAAAATACTTTCTCTACCCCTACGAACCAAGGTGCATGTTTTATGTTGTTTTTCTCAGGACAAGTTAAAACTCTGACTCAGATCCTTCTATTAAAGGATTCTCTAGCAGCCTGTATTTCCTTTCATGTCATTCATTGTAATTTTCAATTATGTATTTATTTGTATAATTATGTAAATATCTGTTTAAGCCTCTGGGGAGTGTCTTTAAGATGGGGATTTTGCCCCATTTGTTCACATTTTATCCCCAGCCCCTCTTCACAGGACCAGGCACATATGGAAAACCCATTAAATTTCTGCTAGTAGGATGGATGGAGGGATAGGCAGATGGAAGGAAAAATCACTATGCGAGCCTTTGATTTGCAAGTTCTAGCAAAGGATCCTAGACCCTGCAAGGGAACTGTAGAGGCCTTGTTGCACACTTTCTTCAAAGGTGGGTAATGGCCTTTCACTGAATGAAAATATCATCCCTTACCTAATTCCAGAAAGAGTTGGTAGCTACTTATAGAATAAAGAACAATGTTCAATGTCAGCTTCATGATCGAAATAAAACAAACGTGATCTCTAGGAAGTAGGCAGATAATGTATTTTAAGACACCTGCATTTAGTAGATTGCAAATTCTTGTCATACATTTTTCTCTTTTTTTTTTCTGTTGTTGAAAAAGAAGAGGGGGAGAGTGATGGGAGAGGCCATTTTTATTTTCTGACTGTCTGAAGCATATGAATTTGACTGGTATCCCCAAAAATTTATGCTTTAGAAAACATGTTCTTTGTCCTCTCTTTGGCTATGTTTCACTTTTCCTTTCCTTCTTCCATCCCTCCTTTCCTGTCTTAACTATTTAATTATTTACATGACAACATTCCAGACTTTCTCTGGTTTTAACAGAGAAGAGCATATGTGCTCTAAATCTGAGGTCACATGTTTTGGTTCATGATCCATTGGCAAAACTTTTAACAAGATTGTTGAACACTGCAAATTATCCTAAATCGCTCCTATTTGTTGTTATTTTTGTCAGATGGGGCATGGTGACAATTTGATTCTTCATAGTTTACTATTTATTAAGCATTCCAAAACTGTGCGATCTCCTCCCCTCAATAACCTGGACTGAATTGGAGTGAAGGTGAAGACCCCCATTATTGCTAAATTCGTATTGATCTTCAAAGAACTTCTTACTAGATGTGAAGATTTGACTTTTCGGATACATTGTTCAACTTAAGAACTTTGGGTGCTTTTGCTGAAGAGTGGTGCCAGCTGATAATAGTCATCAGAAAAGAACTATGTCTGGCCCGAAAACCTGAGCTTAGAAAGAAAAATAACGGGATGAGTTAAAGCAAATTGCTAAGAGGAAGAAAAATCTTAACCATCTTATTTTGGACATTTACAGAGAAACTCGATTTGCTGAAAACGAACCTAAGACATACTCTTGGATGCTTGAGCAAAGCTGATCTTCACAAACAGATGTGGGGGGCATGTTTCTCTTGGAATGTCCTAGGAAGAGTATCTTGGGTTTTCCTTATGCACCCAAAATTGGTCATTAAAAAAGAACCTGAAGCGTTTTTGCTTAGGAAACATGGCTTTCACTTAAAAATAGTTTCAAGTTCCTACTAAGTATTCAATAGCTTGGCTTAGAGGCTGCTATGAGAAGGTACTGATGTGATCTAAAAATGGATGCATATTTTCAACCCCTTCATAATAAATTGTAGATAATTATCTATGCTTCCATGTCTCTACTTCATAGAACAACTACTGTCTTAATATAAGTGCTTTTATCCCTTTATCTAAACATACATATTAGACCGGGGTTGGCTCATTGGAAAACATTATGAGATTTGTGAAGTAAAATGTGATGCTTGATTTCAAACCTGTCATTATGTGGCCCTGGTTGCCATCCAGAATATTCTTTGTCCTTTGGAGGCAAAGCTTAAACATTTAGGGAAACACCCACTTGCACAGGAGAGCCAAGAGTTGACTCCAGTCCAGGGTCACTTTTTAATGTAAATTTGCAACCAACCAAAACCAAGTCTCATCAGAAATATGAGCATAGTGGCTCTGGTTCTGATTTTTCCCAGAAAACAAAATCTAATAATAATTTTCATTATATTCAAAATTGGATTATCTTAATGTAGATGCTATTATGGGTATACAAATATTTTAATTGGGGGCTTAGGATGGAATTAGGCCTTTAATTCAGCCTTTGCCAAATATCTTACCGCCTTGCTCCATTTTAACAGCCACGGTTTTTCCTAGAATTTAGTACTGCACTTCTAGAAATTAGTACAGTAAAACCTCATTATTTTCGATAGAACTAATTAGGAGCTTGTGGTTTTGGCCTTGTAAAGCTCAAGTTTTATGCTTATTTTTAATAAGCAAATAAGTAGGATGAATAACGTTGTTATTGGAAGTGTTTGCCTACTTGGGAAAATACTGCTTCTGCATATTAAAATAATTTACGAGACATATTGTAATTTCAGTATAAGTAGAAGCTGGTACAACTGAAATTGAGGCTTTGATGTGATAGTTTCAAGCCATTCTTCTTTCTTTATTAAAGTGGGTTCTTCGATAAGCAACAGATGGTTAATGCAATTCTCGGATTCAGAGCCCTTGAAAGTAATAACATTCCTTAAAAAAAATACTTAACATTTACACACATTTTCCCCTTAAGTTAGTATAAATGTTTGATCTTATGAACCAAGCCCCTCCAAAAAACTCGAAGTGACTAACTCTTCCTGTTTCTCATAGAAACATAGCTATTGAAATAATTAAAACTAGTTTTTCTGATCATCCAGATTTAATAAATTTCTCATTGCTACTGGTTTGTTTTTCTTCTTAAATCGTCAAGACACTGAATTATTATGGATCGTCTTAGGAAGCTCAGTGCCTCATTAAGATCATATAATGAGCCAATTACATTTAGTGGCCTCGTTTGTATTTAGAATTTTACGTTTTATAGTTGTTCAGATCTGTGAATGTGTGTTTGATTTGCAGTGATCCACTACCAATCTGACCATCCTGCTAGCTCCATCTGAATGGTATGCGGTTCTGAGGGTGGCTGTACAAAGTGGCGCTTGTGTCCTGCCCAAGTGCCCGTGAGAGAGAGGACCACGCAGGCTGCCCTGGATGCCAGCCCCTGCTCTTCCAGCAGAGCATGTGTCTTGGCAGCGGGAGTGGTGTAAATCCAGAGGAAGAGGTGCCTTTTTGTAAACCATCAGCCAAGAGAGGAGACTTTGTAAAACTATCCTCCTAGAAGGTAGATCATGTTTCTATCACGATAGACACTTTTTTTTTGCAATGCACCTTAAAATTGCAGCTCTGCATTTTACCCATATCTTGGTTCTCAATGTATATTTTTTCAGACACATGAAATATTAGATGGTGGATGAAACGCTGCGCGTTTCCCAGACTGAAACAGGGCACCTGGGGACCACCAGAGATCTTTGAGGGACCAGTGATAATTCTAAGGTCATATTTTGGAGAAGAGTCATCTAATCTAAACTGGCCTAACTTTCAGATGTAGGATTAAAACAATTGTGAGTTTTGAATCATCACATTCTAAGTGCTGTTGTATAAAAAATTTGTTTTAAAGAACCAAAATCATGATTTCCTTAAAACCATTTCTTTGCTATTACACTTGAAGGAAAGGTGTGATGCATCCCACACATTAGGCAGCCTCAGAAAATGTAATAAAAATTCATTCTGGAGGACCCAAGGGATGCCAGAATGCTCTGGAACCTGAAGGTAAACTCTCACCCCCGAGGTGGACTTCCAAGGCAGAAGTCTTGTTTCTTCTGCTACCTCAGCCCTGCCATTGACACAAGACTTTCCCATGTCTGCAAGTGTCACGGCAGCAGTGGGTTGATGTCAAGAAACAGTAGCTCCTGAAGAAGGGAGGAAAGAACTTGGTATCACCCACACTTTGGCTTCAGTCAGACCAGCTGTATGTCCTCAGATCATTTTGTCTTTTGTCTATTAAGTGTCCCCTGAGGGCACAGCATCCTTCAAAATCCACAGGAGCAGGAACTTCTCCAGATTACTCATCTATTTCCCTGAGGAAGAAAGAGACTCAGCTTCTTGTCTGAACATAGAATCTCCAGCCCCACCCCTCTTCAGGGCCTCCTATTGTTCTAAAACTCATCTTTGATAATGCCAGACTCTTGCTTAAAATGTTTCCATGGCATCCTCACTGTGTGTAAGAGAAACGAATTAATGTCCTCCCTCCCTCCCTCCCTTCCTCCCTCCTTCTTCCTCTCCTTCCCTCCCTTCCTGTCTTCCTTCCTTAATTTTATATGTTAGTATAACATACAAGCTCCTGTGAAACCTGGCTCTCACCTGCTATTCCAGGCTCAGGTTTAATCCCTTATTCTGCTTTGCCGTTGGCAAAGAACTCAGCATTGCAGGCCTCAGTTTCCTCATCTGTAAAATGAGAATAAAAGGTGCTAACTCAGAGCTGCACTGAGAATTAAACAAGTGAATGCATGTAAAGCCTTTAGCTCTGAGCTGCCACCTTGCGAGTGTTGAGTTAATGTCGCCATATTGGGTTTTCACCTTCTCCTGTCACTCCTTCATCACTCCTTCACAAGGACCAGTTGGGTAGCCTAAAGAGTTCTTTGCAATTCCCACAAAAAGCCAGACTCTGGGCCATGTCTTCTCTGCTCCGCTGTGAGGTTGGGATTTGCCAATAAGGCAGGAGTTGTGGTGCGTGGCTGCGTCTGCAGCTCCGGGTCCTGTGGTTGTGTCTCGCTTTGTCTTGTAAGTGTGTTCTCTGTGCCACACTGAAGAATCAGATTCCTCTCCTCCTTGTGCAGAGACACATCTTTCCCCAGCACTTAAATAGCATGTCCAATGCCAGTCTGTTAAGATAAGCCCATAATAGTATTCGACTGGCCAACAACCAAAGTAATTCTGTGCAGCTGGGAGAATTTATTCCTAAAAATTATTTTCCGAGCTGATTATTCAATCCTATCTTTTAAAAGTCAGGCCCCTTCTTCCAGGCTCCCACAGACTTCTAAAGACACCTCCATTGCTGCCTTGACACAAGGCTATGATTTGCTTCTAAGTTGACCTTCCCTGGTCTGAGAGCTCCTAAAGCTACTACACCGCCAGTCACAGGTGGAATTTTAAATTTTCTAGCAGCCAAATGGAAAAATTAAAAAGAAATAGAAGAAATTAATTTTAACAATAACCTTTATTTAACCCAAATATCTAAAATAGTATCATTTCAACACATCAATATAAAAATACGTTAATGAACTATTTCACATTGTTGCATAAGCTCTTTGATACCTCGTATAGGTTATAGACTCTCTAGCACATCAAGGGCTCACTAGCCCCATGTGACTCATGCTACTGTATAAGGCTGCACAATCCAAGAGGTGACAACTATGGTCTGTTGTCTCTGCATCTACAGAGCCTTTCTAGTCGCTGATACATAGGAGGGACTTGAAAACGCTTGTGTGGTGAATAAAATGGTGGACACTAACAGCTCCATCAGGGATGTCAGCATATGAGTTTGCCAGGGCTGCCGTAACAAAGTACCACAAACTGGATGGTTTAAACAACTAGGACCTCAGAGTTCTGGAAGCTAGAAGGCTGAGATCAGGTGTTGGCAGGGTTGGTTCCTCCTGAGGCGGTGAGGATCTGTTGGAAGTCTGCCCCCTAGCTTTCAGTGATTTGCTGGCAATCTTTGGTGCTTTTTGGCTACCACTCAATCACCTTGCCTCTGTCTTCATGTTCACAAGGTCTTCTCATGTGTGTATGTGTGTGTGTGTGTGTGTGTGTGTGTGTGTGTTTCTGACCCCCAAATACCCCTTCTATAATGATATCAGTCATACTGGATTAAGACTTTATCTTAACTAATTATACCTGAATGACCCTACCGCCAAATAAGGTCACATTCTGAGATACTGGGGATTAAAACCTCAACATATGAATTTGAGGGGGATATAATTCAACCCATAATGATAAGGCAGGCAGTGATTTTGAATCATACTTTGGGGCTCATAGCTTAGAGGGGCAGAGCAGGGCTTTACTTCAAGGGGTTCAGTTCCAAACTCACCACGTTTTCTGCCCCTGTTCTCGTGGGGAGCCCTCCTCCTTGGCCAGTCAGGGTTGTGGTTGGGTTATCAAGGTCAGAGCAGACAGTTCTTTGAAGTATATTTTCATTTAAATTCCTTGAATTTCCTTGTGAAATAAAATTAACATGGTTCTTAAATGCACATGCATTTCACGGAGATAAAATTCTCCTGAATTTGCCCTTTTCCCGTCTTTCATTTCTCCATTATAGCTGTTTCCTTTTATTGCGTTGGTGTCTGGTAATCACGGGTTTCGGTTGTCTGCTCAGGGAAATGAGATAGTGAGGGAAAAGCAGTCAGAGAACCAAAAAAATCAGGAAGCTCAAAGCAGGCAGGATGGTCCTTTCTGTGTGTGACATTAGCCAATTCTTAAGGCCAAGTTTCCCAGGCCGGGCCAACCCTGGTCTACGCCAATGCCCACAAGTCCCCTCTTGGAACCCCTTGTTCTTTTCGTTGGGATTTGGTGTTTTCCAGGCATCTTGGTATGATGCAACTAAAATCCCCACATCACAAACAGAAGGAGCCTTTGAAGGCCAGGAGTTGGGATTTGCCAATAAGGCAGGGGTTGTGGTGCGTGGCTGCGTCTGCAGCTCTGGGTCCTGTGGTTGTGTCTCGCTTTCTCTTGCAAGTATGCTCTCTGTGCCACACTGAAGAATCAGACTCCTCTCCTCCTTGTGCAGAGACACATCTTTCCCCAGCACTTAAATAGCATGTCCAGTGCCAGTCCATTAAGATAAGCCCGTAACAGTATTTGACTGGCCAACAACCAAAGTAATTCTGTGCAGCTAGGAGAATTTATTACTAAAAATTATTTTCCAGGCTGATTCTTCAATTCTGTCTTTTAAAGGTCAGCTTTGTTATATCATGATTAAAGTTTCCTTTTTAGAAATCACCTTTTTCTTCACAAAGGGCTACCACCAGAGGACTTGGAAAACTTTTTCTTTCTTCTTTTCTCTGAAAAGTTAATAAGCCTTGCAATTCCTTTCAACTTAATAGTTTGGGTAGCGCCAACGTTTCTTTTCTGTTTTTTTAGGCAAATCCGACTGACATAACATATACAGTCTCTGGGGACTGTTTCAGGACATATTTAAGCACTAGCACAGGGGATTGGAAGCAACGTGTTCTAGGATTTCTGTTTTAGGCTCAACATATCCTGGAGCACGTTTGTAGGCTCTTCCTGAATTGGTTCCTGGAGGGAAAGTGAGGTGCATGATGATTAAAACGTTATTTCATTTATGCTCAACACTACCCATTGGCTGCTCCAAGCACTCCACCAGGGGCAGAGGCTGAGGGTGAAGGTCAAAGACAGAGAGGGTTTTGAAGGAACCAAAATAATAAGAGCTAACACTTTTAAGCATAGATAAGGTGCAAGACACTTTAAATGCATCATCTCATTTAATCCTCACAGAACCTCACGTGGTTGGGATTTTTAGTCCCTCATTATGGATGAAGAGTTGACTTTGAAAATGCTTAAGGCACTTGGCTGAAGCCCACAATTACTGGGAAGCAGAGCTAGGACTGAACTCGGGACACTGCTCCCGAAGCTTGTGATTTATCTACATGTTCCGAGGACGGTCCCGACTCACTCCCACCCTGTTACAGTCCCACCACATGGCCTTCAGGTCTCCCGGGTTGGGTCCCGAACTTTTCCAGCAGATTAGAGTGCCCCGTGCTTGAGTCCAGCTCAGACCTTGCAGCTATTGATGGACCAGCCATTCATGGCTTTTCACAGCTTCACCCCAACACTGTGTTGCCAGTGATGCCCCCGAACTGCTTCTCCTCAATAGGGCCCCTTTCCACAAAATCACAGTGTTTAACTTCCCCTGGAAAATTTTGGGGGTTCTTTTTAGTCTCTGCCGAGACACCCAAATATGTTTCCAAAGTCACCAAAATACATTTCACTCCTCCTTTTCTTCTATGCACATCAGGAATCAGAAACCCAAATCCTGTGAGGTTTAAATGAGGTAAAACTAGAAGCAAACATTTACCGAGCACTTGCTATGTATCAGATTTTAAGTTTTTTACTGCCATTTTCTAGTTTTATGGGCTTTGCAAAACCCATATACAAAGAGAGATAGTGTTGTCCTTATTTTATGGTTGAAGGAAGTTAAGTTAAGCTACTTGCTAAATTTCCCCATCCTAGAGAGGTGCATGTCTTATCCAGCGTCTCAAATGAATAAAGGCCCTTGGCCCTGGGTCTGCCTCAATCCAGGTAAGTCGCAAAGATGTGTCTGCAGCCCTGCTCTCTCCTAAGCCATTCCTGTCAAGCCAGCACCTTTCTTCTTGGTAAAGTAAATTACCCCTTGGAGCCCACTTTAAAGGACAAAAGATAGAGAAGAAAGATATACCAAAGCCTTGGACATCTTTACATATTACCTATTTTAATACCAGGCGGTGTTAAAATTTTTCATATCAAAATATTGAGACCTCCCCAAATCAAATGATTTCTTCCACTTTATACAAACTTAGAGTGAGACTCAAGGTGCTCCTTACTCCCGATTCTTTGCATGGGTGGCGTCTTCTGTGACACGGTAGAGATTATCTGTAAATTATTGGGGTTCTGGGTGTCTAATACACACCATTCTTTCTATGGTTCCCTAAAATATTGATTTTTCATCTGGAAGTTCAATCGTGGAGATGTAGACCCTCCATCATGAATCAGGGATTCTAGGGATAGGGACTTACCATAGGTGCATTCTGTCTAGTGTTGCTATCCAAACAATTAGAATATATATTTTAAAAAAAAAGGACTGAAACTATACTGAGCATAGTTGGATCTTAATAATTGGATCTTTGATTGTTTTCCAGGCTCTTTCATTATTATAAATGCACTGTTATTCACTCAAACATACACCATTTACTCCAATGAACCTTGAATGATATGATGCGAATTTTCATAACTTCACTAAATGTAGGCCATTGTATCATAATTATTGTTCAGTTTTTTAAACCCTACAATTTTCAGGACCTATTTTATCCATCTGCCATCAGCGTTTTTGTACATATCAGCCTGAGAACACCCTCTCGTTCTTTAGTATTATCTCCTCTTCAGTATTTTATCTTTGGTTTCCCAATTTTAAAAGAGGATATTGATATTTGCAACCAGATTGTTATTCCCGTGGTAGTGGTGATGGAGGTGGAGGGGAATTTCGGAGCTCTGGCTTTATTTTGTGGCATTCCCTTCTATAACTGCATTGTATAATCTAAGAAAATATGTTTATAATAGAAAAGAAAGAAACTAATAATCTCAATATAGTATCATGTCAGGAATGACCTTCTCATGTTGATTTGATTTGGGAATAATAGTTCCTTTCAAAATTTTTCTCATGTTTGTTAATGAACATGAAATTCCATACATATAATTTAAGAATTACTTCTGTTGCTCTTTAATTTCTGAAAAAAATACAAATGCAATGTGGGTTTCCCTGGCAAAAATTCTCCCCAGAAGACACACTATGGTATGAGATATTCAGTAACAGCAGGTAATATAGGAAGCTATTTCTACTGGAAAATATACCATCTGGAGAGAAAACAATTTGCAAAAATGCATTTCAGTATGATTGTGTTATCCTAGGTTAATGATGATGGTAACTGCATCATCAAAGCAGTTTTTTAGTGGGGAACGAAAGAGCATTTGGAGAGAACCATTACGGATAGCCTTTGGTTAAATTTTCTGGCAACTGAACCAAGACAATGTGCTGTTACCATGTGCTGAATACAATGCAGGAAGAAGGGTAAAGGGAGACTTGAGTCTTAATATAACTAAGAAAACAGTTTCTTCGAGTTATCCTGAAATAAACCCATGATGAGCTGATCACGGTCCTGTTGTTTTCTGTATCTCAGTGTCTTGGTCACCTTCTGGTCCCTCATAGACTCACAGCAGTGGCCTTTGTACATGCTGTCTCCTCTGCCTGGAGCGGTGCCAGCTTCCTGTCCTCAGTCCCCCATCTTAAACCCAGCTTTCATCATGTAGATAATATAGCTTTAGCCATTGAGAGGGTGGTCAAAAGCCCCACCCTGTCCTCTACTTGTGAAACACTGAGTATTTTCTTCCTAGCACATATCATCATTGTAATTGTTCTTTCATTGGAGTGAGTGTTCTATGAATAATGGTTCTTGAGTCTCTGCTAGACTGTAAGTTCCCTAAGTGCCTATCACAATGCCTGCCATATAGACGGGGCCCATGAATAGCTGCTCGATGAATTAATGACTTGGCTTTAGAGTAGTGATGGCTGCGGCGTTGGACCACCTTCCTGAGGTTCACCGCTGGCTTCTAAGCAGCGAGGGCTGGGCTGGGGGGCGGCATGCTTGGCTGGCTGCGTTCAGGCACGGTCCGTGACTGTGGGACAGAGATTTCATCTGTTTGAAACTATCTGGGTTGTGTGGGGATCAAAGTCTGGGGATTAGAACGACTGATTCCTTAATCAACGGAGCCAGAATGACTTCAAAGGGATTTCTTCATGGGAAAGATTGGGCAAAACTACAGAGGAGGGTCAAAGCCTGCATGTAGGAAACATTAAATCTTCTGTCCTGACTTTAGGAAACTCTGTTTCTACCACATTGCAAATGTTTCCAGTTTAGTTACAGGCATGTGCCCAAAGAGAACAGTAATGACTAGCATTACAAGTTTCGAGAACTAGGGAAGGCCTCAGAAAAGGGTTTCACACTTTTTCCCCAGACAGAGGGAGACCTAGAGAAATCCAGCGACTTGCCCTCAATTCCTGGACTAGTGACAGGGTCAGGTCAGGACTCCAGCACTATTTCCAAGCAGGCTAGACTCCTGCTTCTTATGATAGCAAGCCTGCTCCTCAATGCCGGCAACCACTCACTCATGTGCCATGCCATGTTGGAGAAGGGTGAACTGGGCAAGCCACCTAACCCTTGGGGATCTCAGGTGTTGGGTTCCCACATGTAGAATAATGGCCCACGTAAGATAATGTCTGAAGTATCTTTGAGTTGCATATCCTTTCTTATTTTTCACCAACCCTCTGCTTTTCCCAAATTGTGATTCCTGGGATATCATTTGTAAACCCAAGTCCTGTACTTCAAAGCGTGATAGGGAAGCTCAACATTAATAATAAGTCGCACTCGTACAGTTCTTACAATATACTAGACACAGTTCTGTATTACATATAGTAACGGATTGAATTCTTACTGTGACCTTATGAGGAACACTATGAATTATTTACTCTCATTTTACAGATGGGGAAACTGACAGCCCAGAATCTTACATGTCGTCCCGAGTTTCCTAGGTTCTAAGCAGCAGAGCTAAGATTTGAAGCCAGGCAGCCTGGCTGCCAGAGTTTGTGCTGACTTGGTTTAGAGACAAGAATCTGTGCAAAGTGGACTCATCTTTTATATTTATTTGTTTATATATTACTCCTTCTCCAAAAGAATTTGAAGTCTCTCACAGATGAACACATTATACCACATACAAAATATATGAATAAATAAGGGGAAAGGAAAAATCGATGGGTAAGCTCAATACCAGAAATCTTTGAGCACTTTGCTAAATGTGGACTTAGTACTTGCCTCTGGGTGTCCTAGCAGTGAATGCAAACAAACAACTCCCCTAAAATTCCCTCCATCCACCTGAGACAGGACTTGGAAAAACTATTTTTATGAATCTCCATTGAATTATAGCCTTTGTTATATATTTTGGAGAAGAATCCTTATCAGATACATTGGTTGCAGATATTTTCTCCTATTCCAGAGGTTGCCTTTTTCACCCTGTAGATTGTTTCTTTGTTGCACAGAAGCTTTTCAGTCGGATGTACTCCCAACTTGTTCATTTGTGTTTTTGTTGCCTGTGCTTTGGGTGTCAAATCCATGAAATCACTGCCAAGGTCAATGTCATGAAGCATTTTTCCTGTGTTTTCTTCTAGGAGTTGCACAGTTTCAGCTCTTACGTTTAAGCCTTGAATCAACTTCGAGCTGTGTTGCCTGACAGTCTCAACCTGGACTGCCCCCCCCACACACACACCAGCCCCTGACCTAAAAAGGCCTGGAGGGAGTGTCCTGGAAAACTGGGACCCGGTGGAATGATGTCGGTTATCTGGTTATCTCCCTTAGTTCATGGCCGCAGCTGCAGCTGCGCCATCCTAGGGGTTGTGTGTGTAGGAGTACGCAGGCACAGCATGTGTTGGAATACAATGGGTCTAGTTGATGGAAACTGGCCTTAAGGCACTTATCACACAGACTTTAGACAGAAAGTTTCTTTACTCATTTGAAGTTTCTTAATAAAAGCCTCACGTTGATCCGATTAGGTGCTCAGTTCCAAAGAGAGAACTGCAGCCCCCTGGCCTCGTGTCTTAAATCTATCTTTGTCTCTTTGTCCCATTTATTTTCTTTCACCCTGTGCCGTCCCCTCTCACTTATCACTGCCTGTGCTGCGCGGGAGGCAGCAGCGCTGATTTGGGTGTGTGGTATCAGAAATGGGTTTAATTTTACCCGTTTGCGTGAGGATAGCCGGTTTCCCAGCGCCACTTGTTGAAGAGACTCTCCTTTCCCCATTGTGTATTCTTGGCGACTTTGTTGAGCATCATTACTTCTCCTGATCACTCTCCAGCCTTCCCTGGAATGAAGATCGCATCCACCTGGCTCGCTTGCTGTCTGGCAACATCCATTTCAGCTGATGGGGAGCGCTGACCAGAGACTGGAGGGTGAGGGAGGCTGATGACAGCGTATTAATTCCCCTGGCTTTTCCCCAGCAGAGTCATCCTCAGTGAAGATAATAAAAAGAAAATTCCCCAAGCTCTTTGTTTTTAGCACTATTTTTTTTATACATATACCTCCCTTCCATTAGATTTCATTTTTACACTAGATAGGAGGTAGGAATCCATTTTAATTTTTTCTGCATGGATACTAGTTAACCCACCAATCTAAATCCAATTATTTCCTACTGTTATGACATGTTATCAGATATACAATATGTCAGTCTTTTAAAATTTCTTTTCCTTTGTATATTTTTGTGATGTATTCATACTTTCCTTCTATTGGTTGCTTTATTAAATATCATTATCTAATACACTTAATTCTCTATTTAGTTACACAAAATTTATTCCTTCTTTTGAATAATAATGAAATTTATAAATATTTGAATCCTCCTCTTTTCCTCCCCTCCCCTTCACCATCTAATTTTAACTAAATATATTGTTTTTCTCAGTGCTTACCTTCATATCTTTAAATCTATACTTATACCCCTATTACTTGATTTATTGGTTTTAAATACTCTTTTTTGACCACAAACTATGAAATAATTGGAAAGCATTGTCCATCCTACCTTGTCTCCAATTGTCCCTTTTGCCTTCTATTTTAATTTTGTATTGTTGAGGTTTAGTATATGTACTGATTGTTCTACATTCATAGTTTGTCTTTGGAAAAGTACTTCAATATAAATTAAAGCTCACCTTGAATCATTTTTTCTATCATTTTTTCTTCTATCGACATACTATTTTCCTGAGAGTTTTTATTTTTTTAAAGATTTTATTGGGGAATTGGGAGGAGGGGAACAGCGCTGGGGAATTGGGGGAAGGGGAACAGACAAGTTGCTGTTGTTTTGTTCTTCAGTCTAGTTGTGGAGGACGTTGTTTCACTGGCCCAAACTGGCACCATCATTGCGCTCTTCCCGGGCGAGGCAGATCAGTCGCCGGCTTCTGGACGGCCGCTTACTGCTTTGAGGGCTGCTCACGCTGGCTGCCGGCTACACACGGTAGCTTATGGGAGCCCACTGCAGCAAGGGGTTGCAGCCTACACTGTCGGTGACCCACGGCAGCCCAGCTCCAGGTTGAGCTGTTGTTCAGCATCTTAGCTGTAGAGGGCAGTGTCACTGACCCTCATATGTGGGATCCGAACCGGGCCCCTCTGGCATCCGAAGCCAGTTCTTAACCAACGCGCCGCTCGGCCAGCCTCTGAGAGGTTTTTTTTTAATCAAGAAATTTCTTGAGGAGCTAATGAGCATTTTATTCCCTGAATCCTTACATGTTCAGAATTTGTCTTACCTTTACTCTTGAATAGCAGTATGTCTTGGTATATAATTTGTGTTTAATGTTTTCTTTCCCTAGGACTTCATAGAGAGTATTCAACTGCCTGCTTGCACTGATAATCTTCTAGACCTGATATGGAACGATAAAATAGTATGTGGCCAGCCAGATTTCTCCCCTTATGCTGATGTGATTTTTATATTGGCTGACTAAATGTTTCCTTATTACAAAGATAAATAACTTGTCCTCAGTACCCTTAGTTTTAATGTTGACCTTCTATTCCAGTGATTAGTTGGACATAATCAACCCCTTTAGTTTGTAGAGACATTTTCTTATATTTTGGGAAGTTTTCTTTAAATATTTCTTTAAACATTTTTTTCTCTCTTCCATCATATTGGCTCTCATCTTTGGAGACACCTGTTAAACGTTTTGAACTTTGTCTGCATCTTAATTTTGTTTTGCTTGTTTCTTTCTCAGTCCTTTGTTCTCTGTGTTTTACTGCATTTTCCTTCGTGTTGCTCTAGAATGGACTTCCTTTTAGGGTTAGTTAGTGAGGACTCTCTGGCTTGCAGAGAACCACCTTCTCTCTATATCTTCACATAGAATATATATATATATATATATATATATATATATATATATATATATATATATATATACCTGTATATACTATACCTGTTTATTTTTAATTTTATAGGGAGTATAATGTGTCTCAGCATGGTTTGCAGAAATCCTGGCGATTCCTGGTAATTTTTATAGGGATTCTGCAAGATCAAAACTATTTCGATAACAATGCTAAAACCTTATTTGCTTTTTCATTGCTTTGACATTTGTACTGATGGTACAAACACAACGGCGACTGAAACTGCTGCTGCCTTAGCATGAATTAAGGCAGTAGCACAAAATATGCTGGCATCATTGTCATCTTCACAGCCACAAACTCACAGTTTAAAAAAATTCTCAGTTTTGGTTTTCTGTAAGAATGTTCTTAATAGAGCAGAAATCATTGTTCATTTTACTTAGATCGTGTCTCTTGATTACATGTCTTTATAATAATCTATACAACAAAATGGGGGTTATGCAAAAAGCACTTCTACTGAATATGAACCTATGATGGTTGTTTCAAAGAAAATGAGCTCCTTGTTCATGGAATCCCATCTCTATATGAAAGAATAACTGACAGAGAAACTAAAGTTTCTCAGATTTGAGCATTTGGCTGATAATTTCTTGAAAATGAATCAAGTGAGCCTGTCACATCAAAGAAGATCAGTAACGATGTTTGTTGTCAATTAAAAAAATCAGACTTCAAAGATTAGAATTTTGGAAAAACTTTATTCAGCATTCTGAGCTTGATAGTTTCCAAAAACTTAATGACTTTTCTGATGAGTTCATTAGTGACGTGAACAATATGATTTCTCAATATAGCACAATGAAACATGTTCCTTAAATTTCAACATTATTCAGTGAAACAAATGACCAATGTGTGAAGTTACCAATGATTTGTGGGTAAAAGGTTCATTCAAAGTACAAGTTATACCAGTGGATTTTAATGTAATAGAGTAAAAAAAAGGTCACTGATATGCTTTCTTATGCCACACTGCAGCTATCCTTTAAGAAACTATAACTTTTCAATGCTTGTCATATTAAAAAGAATTTCCACAATTATTTGAAAAGGCTCATATTAAATTACTGCTGCTTTTCCAACTACATATTATGTAAGGCCAAATTTTCTTCATATAATTCAATAAAAATAATGTATCTCATCAGATTAAATACAGAGCAGATACTAGAATTCAGTTTTATTCTATTAAGCCAGATACTAAAAGACCTGAAAAATGCAAAACAATGCCACTCTTCTCACTAATTATTGTTTTGGTTTCAAAAACATAGTGAGATTTCATTAAAAACTTTTTATTTGTCTTAGAATTCAATGGATTTATTATTATTAATTTTAAATGAATTAATAAATTTTAAAATCTCTTGGTTTCTTTTTCTAACATGGTGAATATTAATAGGTATAGCCCACAAAAACAAAAGCTCTTTAGATCCTCAGTAATTTTAAAAATATGACAAGGTCCTGAGACCAACACATTGGAGATCTGTTGATGAAATGGTTAAGAGCGTGGACTCTGGGGTCAGATTGTCGGTGTAGAATTCTAACTACCCTTTCTAGTTACATAACCCTGGGCAACTTCTTTAATCCCCCTAGGTTATTTAACCTCTCTGTGCCTCAGTTTCCTCGTCTGTCAAATGGGAATAGCCGGAGCACCTAACTTAGAGGGTGGTTGTGATAATTAAATATTTGTAACATGCTTAGCGTGTTGCCTGGAACATCGTATGTGTTACCGTGAGATTCATACTAATGATCATACCCTTACTTGGATGTGTGTGACACAATTCTTGAACAGCTATTTAATAGAAGGTAATAAGGAAGGAGCAAAAGCCATGACAAAGTCTAGTGGGAATTCCCCTCATAATTCAAGGGTGTAAATATGGGGGGGGTGCCAAAAATAAGTATACATATGACTTGTATTCACCTTTTGTTATCAGTTTACATTGAGTATTACAATTTTAATACAGTTTTTTCCTTTCTTAAAATGTGTATACATTTTTTGGGCACCTTCTGTATGTGAGTTCCTTTAGACTTGGCTCCTTCCCAGCTGAGAGGAGCTGTTGAGCATGACCCCCTGGTCCCCTTGGCTAATGGCCGAGGGATTATTTGATTTACCAGGTAACCCTTCATTCATACTTACCTCTCTGCTTCTCAAAACTTTATGCCATAGGGGTTCAAGGAAGCTCCCACTGCTAGCCTGTGTGACCCTACTCTCCCCGCTGTCCCCAAGAGGAGACTTTGGATTTGCCTCTTGCTTGGGGGAACTGCGCTCTCTGGCTTGTCTGCCACGAGAGTCCTCATCCAGCCACACCCCTCACTTTTCTCGATCTTCACTGACCCTGGCGGCACTTTTCCTTATATTCCCTTAGATGAGAATTTTATCTAGTTTCAACACTGATGAATTTTAAATTTCACCTTACTATTCATTCTCTCATTTTTCTTGCCACTTTTGGGACATTTTCAAGATGAGCATTTGAGTCAAACAAATCGCTAATCCACATGTAAGACAAAGCACCTGTTTTAATATTGGCAAATTCTGTGTTAATACAACTCATGGCATACATTCGTTTCATGTTCTTAATATGTGTTTTGAGTTGCTGAAAAGACAAAAACAGTAGGAGAAAAGTAATATAAATATTTTCTCTTACTATTAAATGATGTTTGTGGCTTGATACTACTCTCTCACCGAACTAAAGATAATGTATGACCTACAGTGGTTTCAGTTTACATCATTGTCCTCTAGGTCTAGTCACATGTATCTTATGGAAACAGAAAAGCAAAGCAAACTTTTTCTCCCAAAGAACTAATTTTTGGAAACTTCTGATCCTCAATCCAATGTGACTGAGTGTGAGTTCCATGTTGTATATCTGTCTCCTTTTCTTTCACAGAAATCACATTTTTCATCTAACCTCAGCCATCTTTCTCACAGAAAGATATGGATGAAAGATAGGAAAGCAATAAAGAAACGACTTGGAAACATTTAAAAGTGAAAATAAACATTGGATGATGTTAAGGGCACTTAATCAAAATAATTTCACTGGATGATACACCTTTGCTTTTCTCTGGTGTTTCAGACTTAGCAAACATGGTTTTAATTTTGAATACTACCTGTTATTAAATGATTTTCCACCAAACCAAAAAAAAAAAATGTAATGGATTCCAGATTCAGTGCAGCTTCAAGAAACATGAGATATTTCAGAGCCCTGGAGGATAATGAAATGCTAGAAAAACTTCAAAGCAAGCCCAAAGAGACATGCTCAAATTCACTTCTTGAACTCTCTTGGCTATTTTTCTAACCACGAGAGAGGTCAGCCTTACTCAACCATAGAAACAGGTGAAAAATGAATCGGCAACATAGCCAAACACTTTCCGCTGCTACACTTAAGGTTGCTTTTCACCTTCCCTCCTACAAATCTAAAGCTAGAACATGATTAATGACCATTCTATACTGGATGCAGAATGGGTGCCAAGATGCACTTTAGTCATATTGTTTAATCACTATTCTCTTGATGTGGAAGTGACCCATGTGGGGATGGGCTGCAGGTCTGAAGCAGGAGGCCACGCAGGGCTGGTAGGCTTCTGTGGACACGCTTGTTCATGCTTCTTACTCCTGATAGTGGGGGGAGCTCAGGAGAGGTTGCCAACTACGGTGAATCTGGATTTGATTTTTTTCATTGGAACAGATGTCAACTAGGTACAAATACGAGACCGATGAGAAACACTGCTGCTATAGGTCATAAAATAAATGATAGTGTCAACACTTAGGCGAGCTGCAAAAGGAGAATCACCTGCCAAAGAAGACCAGTTTGATTGGCAGAGGTAGATGTTGACAGAGACCCGCTAGATCATTTCTCCATAAGGGTTCACCCAGAGATGGAATATTGTCTGTTCCTACTTTGAAGTGACCTACCATATTCCCTCCCTGACTACTGAAGACTTCTGAATTTCCAATAAGTACAATTAGGTAACTTAACCCTCCAAGTTCTGCTCATCACATTTTTAGGGACCTGGCGACTGCGTATATTGGAATCCTGTGTTGCCATGAAGGTAGCTATGGAAAACAAAATGAAACAAAACCTCCCAAGGCAAGAGCAAAAGAAGGGAGTTGTATTAGGTGATATTATGTGGAGAATGAAGCTGAATTACAGGAACTTCAATGAGAACTAGATGACCTATGACGTATCTTCCCAAATGCCCCGACTAGGAAAAAAATCATGGTTCCATCAACTTACATGTTTGTGAATCTTGGGACCACATACACTTTGGTTCAAAACCCACCTCCACTACTCATTAACTAGATGTTGAGTACACAAGACCTCTCTGTCCCATCTTCACAATTTTTCTGCAAATATAAAACTATCCTACAATAAAACATTTATTTTAAAAATGTGGTCCCTTTTATTCAAACAAGCAGGACAGGGTTGGGAGAAGTGATGGACAAGAGCCTGTCTCAGGGAGGCAGGAAGGCAGAGATGGTAGGAAATGGGCCCAGCATGAGTCAAGGCACCAAGAGTTTGGTACATGCTCCATTCTTCCAACGGACTTCGTTTATAACAGCAAAATTCAAAGATAAAACCATTAAGAATTTCAAGATGGTAACTGCAGAACATGGAACCCATTGACCAAGGTCCCGTTTGAGCATGGGGTCATGTGCTACTTCACTGGTCACGTGCCCATGATGCTGTCTCTGCTCTAGGTACATCCTTGCCCTCACCAGCCCTTCCATTATCTCCCCAAAGAAAAGTGTAGGACAAACCACTGTCTGTGAGTTAAAGCAGGAATTCTTCATCTTTTTGTTTAATGGACTCCTTTGGGAGCCTGGTAAATCCTACTGACCCTTCTCACAATAATATGGAGTACATTTAGTACATTTTGTGAAGTATCTTTAAAACAAACTCCTCTGTATGATCACAGTTTTCTCTAAAAATTCTTGTACAAAATATCTGGTCAACGATCAGGTAATTCTGTGTTCAATGCTCCTTTTCCACCAAAAGTTTCAGCCACATGTTATAATATTGGTGATGCGAACGTCTACAATGCATTCCAGTGTATCCTGTCTGTAATCATGTGTTGACCAATATTTGGATATAGTTTAGTCTCAAACCATTCAACAGTATAATGTTCTTATTCAAGTTAAGCAAAAAGAACCTTTACACTGAAAGTCCTTTAAAATGAACATGACTCTGAAGCTTTGGAATTTCAATTATTTTGGAGAACGCAAAAAAAAAATAGTTGAATTCATAATCAGCTGGATTCCTTCAGTTTGGCTGAAATTATATGATTAAAAAATGAAGATAAAAGAAGAAATAATAAGAAGAGAATGGGAATAAAATAGGGTAGAAGAAAATAATTTATTTTCTGAAATTTCCAGACCAATATTTTAAAGTGAAAAGAAAATAGAAGGAATTGCTAAATTTCAAATAGAAGTTAGCTAAAAAATAAAGGGACACTTTGTACCATCTAAATCAATGTAATTTTGTCCATGGACAACTGAGCATTGAGAACCCTCCATCATGAGTGTGCAAGAAATAGCCCCCTGATGGGCAGGCATGGAAAGTCCCACCCCATTCTCCTCTTTCTCCATGTGCAATAGAACACTTGACTGAAATATCTGGTCATAGTAAAATGGGCTGTTAAGTCATTGACAGCTGGGCCTTTAATTCCAGGAGGTGATGGAAGTACCAAAATTGCCTCCTGGGAAGGTGGTGCTGAAGAACGGGGAGTAAAATGCCTTGAGTAAGGGGAGCAAAAAGAACACCTTTTTGAAGGATCTGGTAAAGTGTGACCAATTGATTGATCGTCAACTCTGCTGTTGAGGCTGAGCCCATTTTGTTGGCTCAGTCCTTCAATAAGGACTGGAAAATGCATCTAAGAAAGAAGATAAAAACTCATTTTCAAATCTCCTCATTCCTTGCAGGAACACCATCATTTCTCATTCGTATCAATTCTTTCATTTGAGGATCATGAAGCATGACCTCAAATGTTTTCCAGATGCCTCGTGGAATGTGTGTTGGAGGAAAATAAATTTATTTTGTTTGGTGCACAAATGTAGCTCTGTGACTTGTATTACAGAAGAAAACAAATAGGATATGAAAGCATCTTTTCTACTGTATATCACTTTATATAAAAAATGGTAGACAATATATAGTAAGTAATACAGAGAGTGCCAAAAAAATGCATACACATTTTAAGAAAGGAAAAAACTGTATCAAATTTTAGTACTCAATGTATACCGATAACAAAAGAGGAATACAAGATACGTTTGACTTCTGCAATTACAAGAGGTGCTCAAAGCAGTTACCATCAGCATAATTTTAACACAGTTTTTTCCTTTCCTAAAATGTGTATACATTTTTATTTTGGCACCCTCTGTATGTAGTCAAAGTGAAAATGTTATCCAGGTATAAAAAAACTGTATTTATAATTCTCTCTCTTTGGTTATTTTTGGTGCTAAGTATGAATCACCTAGATTCTGAAGTTCTTCAGCTAATTAGCTCATTTATCATTCCGTAATAAAGTTTTCTTTTTGTCCCCATGCCAGTCCTACCCAAATACTCTAGTATTACTTAGTGATATTACTTAGCTATGGTGCTTAATACACTTTGCTTTTTATAACATTAAAGATCTGTATCCTAGTTGCTTCTAAAAGATCCCAAGGCACCTTGTAAGCTTTATGAGTATAACCAGGCCGTGGTAATTTTTCTCCCTTCCTACAACATGGCATCCTGTCTGTCTCCATGAATACAAATTATCTCACTTCCTGCTGTGCAGCTGATGAGGGGGTCATGAAATTCAAAGGAAAACAATTTTCCAGTTCTTCAAACTGACATCATTAATTCCTTGCCTCTTTGAGACTTGGCAGTCAAAGTGTAAGGTAATATCTTAAAAAGAAGAAATCTCAACCTTACATAAAGTTGACTTTCTGTATTTCCATGATATGACATGATGTCCCCCCAGCTATAAAACATGTTGAGTCATCTGGCTCCTTCTTCACTCAGTAATTCCATTATTTAATATGATAGGTTGTCTGAAAGATAATTTACAGAGTGGTTGGAAACACATTGACTTCAAGTCCTGAAGCCACCGTATTTTTCACACTTCAAGTGTTGAAAAATATGAAAATGATACATGTGAAAAGAGTCCTGGCCAACACATATGTGTTTCCTTACTGGTTTCCCTTCAGATGTTTTAGCCCAAGCAATGTGGACGCATTTCTGCCTCATCTAGGCCAGACTTCAGTGGATACACTACAAGGAATCCTTCAAAATAGAGCTGCCACTTTAAGAGCAGCAAACATTAGAGAGGTGTGGCAAGTAGGGAGACATGATGAGAAATGTTTTAATTCTAGACCTGGCTTTCATGGGATCCCAGGTAGGTTACTAGTGGTTTTAACCAACTCAGTCGTTTGGTGGTAACACAAGAACTACAGCATGGATAACTCAAATAATGTTCACATTAATATCTAATGCCTACAATTTCTCTAAGAATGGTTTCATAGGACCATTAGTTTAAAAATTCAGGAGTAGATATTACTGTGATTCTTCTCAGTAGAACCCTAAATGCTTGAAAAATGTGGTTATATTTTTTTATTATCAATATTATTGTTGCTTGTTGTTCATGAAAAGAAATTCTAAGAAGTGAGCTCCAATGAGTATGTCTGGAATCCATAGCTATTTTTGCCACCATAACACTAGCAACACCATAATAATATCAAAACAACAGCAATACTAATGGTAGTTGCTACCATTGAGTATATACTTTGCATTAGGCTCTGAGCTATAGGCAGCATTATATTGTTTTTATCCTGTTATGTAAACAATGGAGTAAATGCTCAGATAATTTGAGTGCATTGTCAATGATACTCAGCTAGTTAATGGCCAAATAGGTGTTTCAGCCATGTGGGTCCATTCCACGAATCCACCCTCTTCTCTATCATGACTCCTTTTATTTTGCAGAGTTTTAAAGTCGTTAGAGATGGCAATTTTAACTAATGGTCAGGCCTCTCAGAGAATATTAACAACAACCACAAGAGTAATAATAGGGTGGGCTGCCCCCTACACACACATACACACAAACACACACACACACCCAGTACCAACCTCAGAAAGTTCCACAGGTAGTCAAGGCTTAGGAAAAATGTAAAACTATTTCTCTCTCTAGAATAACATTGGAAACCTAACTCCCCAAAATTAATTAAATAAAATAAAATAAAAAAGAAATAGAATACTCCACGTAGAGATGGAGAAAAGTTGTGCGACTCTAGATAAGAGAAGCTTAAGCTAAAAAGCTTAATAATAATTTTCAGATATTTGGGAAAGACCGATTATTTGCCATTCCCTCTGTAAACAGGAACAAAAATAATTTGGCTTAAAATAGAGCATGAAGGCTATTAATTAGTTGTGGAATTAAGACCTAAGGTAGGATATTGATGATGCACATGGAGTCACCAACTCTCTTATTCTTAAAATAACCAAGAGCTCCTTGTTTCCTGGGAATGATTTTTTACTACTTAGTGCATCACAGTGAGTCAGGGTTCTGTAATCTAACCAGCTGGTTTATCTCTTGGCTTTACCACGTTTATGAGCTGTGTGAATTTGAGCAGGTTACTTAACCTTCTGAAACCTCATTTATTTTTTTTCATTTCTATAGAGGGGATATATTATCCATAATAAAATGAGATATTGCAATTTTAACACAGTGTTTGGAACATAGGTAATATATCTTAGCTATTACTGTTGCTGCTGTATTTAGGTATGGTCTGGACTGAAAACAGGACTGTGGGTTCCATGGCATTTCCACTTCCCTTCAGGCAAAGAGACATGCAATGAACATCTGTCATGCTTTGGCTACCCAGAACTTGAATATCTTTTATATTTGGCAGAAATCACAAAATTGGTACAAACCACAGGGAAGCAGATATTTCTTCTCCCACCTTCTTGGCGTTAGAGTGGAGACATGTGACCTTGGTTGGCTGATGAAATGCTCCAGCCTGGGTTTTGAATGTGGAAGAGTGTCGTGATGAATGAGAGCAGAGGTCAGCAGAGATTATTTCCTGGGGCTGTGATAGGAATGAAAGCATAGTGGGCTCTCAGTGTATGCCTAGGAATTATGGAATATAGTACAACAGTGGCCTGTCTGCAATGGCAACAGCATCAATAGTAGCATCCTACAAAGACTGTTTCTGTAGTGGAGTCTTGGTCATTCTTAGCTGCCTTTGGCTCTGGTCTGTATTCCCAAACTTGGTTCTCTAGTTATTTAATGATTGTATGATATATGTACCAGCTGTATCCACAGTGATTCTGCATGACAATTCTCCCCCCCCCCCGCCCCCATTAAAAGCTCCATGGCATTTAACATAAACACTTATTTCAAATGCCTATAAATGTAGGTTGATAGGATATTGGCTCTTTTACGCTGGACTTAATGAAGCGTGAATCCAAGCTATGCTTAAATCCAGGTCTGCTCCACATTTTTCTCATCCTCTGTGGACAAGCAGCTATTGGAGGCATGTTTTTCTGATGGTGAAAGGCAAGAGGCCCAACTGACCAAGCACATTGCAAGTACCTGCTAACATGCCATTGGCCAAAGCAAGTCACATGTTTAAGCCCAACATCAATGGGGCAGGAAGACTCACACTGACTCTTGTGGAAGGAACTGCAAAGTCACAGGAAGTGGTTCCTGCAAAGTCCAAGTCTGTATACAGAGAAGGGTGAAAAATTGAGGACAATAAAGCAGCTGACCACATACCCTCAATATCTTTCCAACACAAGTCTTTTCTGCTTACATCAGTTTCTATTTACTTCTTTTCTTTTCTTTTCTTTTCTTTTCCTCTCTCCCTTCCTCCCCTCTTCTTCCTTCCTTCCTTCCTTCCTTCCTTCCTTCCTTCCTTCCTTCCTTCCTTCCTTCCTTCCTTCCTTCCTTTCTTTCTTTCTTTCTTTCTTTCTTTNCTTTCTTTCTTTCTTTCTTTCTTTCTTTCTTTCTTTCTTTCTTTCTTTCTTCTTTCTTTCTTCCTGTAACAAAGTGCCTTGATATATAACACAGAGACTATTAGGGAGTGAATTGCATTTCTTTATAGAGTTTGAGAAATCTCAGATTGGTATCTGGCCTTTATAAAGATGAAGGCAAGGGAAATCTAGTGTCTTCCAGTAGATTAAAAGATAGCAACCTGGCAGCCTATGAGACATAGTTGCAACATGATTTGTTACATTGTTGCCCATTGTGACCTGGAATGGGGTCCCCATGGAAGGCCACTAAGTGTCTACTGCTATAGAGTTTTATAAAGGACATGCATTATTCAAAGAATTCCTGCTGGGGTGTTCGTATCTAATAGCACTGGATAACTTAAAAAAGAATAATCTCAAATTATTATGTTTTTGTCTTAAACCACGAACTAAAAACCAAGAAGTTTCTATGACTGCTAAAATAATCTGTTTTATTCAGTATATATAGGCAATGCTGAGGTCATGAACTGAAAATATGGATAGTATTCTGTGTTTTGTCAATTTGTAACATTGGTTAAATGTACAGTGTTTCCAAATCTCTAAGGGCATTGATTTGGCAAGAATGGCCTTCTGAGAACTGCAGTGGTTATTCGTGATAGAATTTGTTAGAACTGGAGCCCTCCAAGCTTCACAAGCTTGCTAAGCCTGCCTTGCCACCTGAAACAAGCTCATTTTCCTTGTCTAAAAAACTGTTCCAACTTGGCTTCAAGACACCATGTCTCCCTTGCATATTTTGAAAAAGGACACCAATGTCCCCATTCTCTTCCCTCTCACCTCTTGTTTTGTGCAAAACTATAGGTAGAATCAGATTGCAACATGACTATGGGTCTGAGGAAGTCTTACACAAAGAAAATTACACTTGTTTGTATCAGAAAAACAACCAGAGCAGAATGTTTGGGAATAGACTCCAAAGATGCTAGAACAAATAGGAAAGAATATAAATATAGATCAGATTAATTTATTTTAAAATATGGAAAGCAGAAGAGATTCTGGATTCAATATGCGAGAGCAGCGGGAGTGGTTCTAAATGTAGCCCAAGATGCCATAAATTCTGTATACCAAAGAGGGAGGCATGCTAGAGTGGAATTACTGTGCGTAATCCCTTCACCACTCACTTTCTATCTATAGTTCACAGGAAGGCCAAGAAGAGATGCCCTTCCTAAAGCCTCAAAAATGTCATTTGTGTGGGAAGCACTAGCATTTTTTAAAACATTTTAGTGACACATTATTGCCCCTTTGTCTTTGGCGGATCCACTTCAAGACCTCCAGTGGCTGCCTGAAACCACGGTTAGTACTTAACCTATATATACTGTGTCCTTTCCTATATGTACATCAATTTTTACCTAAAGGAAGCACTTTCTGGCTTCTTTTTGGCATGTCTGAATTGCCAGCGTCACCACTCTTGTGCTTTGGGGCCATTCTTTAATAAAATAAGGACTACCTGAAAAGAAGCACTGCAAGCCCTTGACAGTCAATCTGAAAACTGAGATGACTGCTCGGTGCCTCGCGGGTAGGTAGTGGAGTAAATAGACTGGACAAAGGGATGAGTCCCATCCTGGGAAAGACAGAGACGGACAGCATGAGATTTCATCATGCTGCTCAGAACAGTGCGCAATTGAAAACTTATCTACTGTTTATTTCTGGAATTTACCATTCACTATTTTTGGACAAAGGTTGACCAAGGTAACTGAAGTCATATGAAGCAAAACGATGTTGATAAGGAGGGACTGCTGTCTTCTCTGTGAGCTGCTGATGCTGGTGGAAGAAAATGCAGGTGAAGCGGGCTCTCTGATTTCAATGTTCTAAAAGGCTGTAGGGTGTCAGATACCAATCAATAACATGTAATCGCTAGGAGCACAGTGGAAAAGGTACTCGCATATTAGGATCAGGGTGGGAACTAAATGTCCTGACTCAGAGTGAGATGTGATTATGACTTTCAGATCATAGAGTCTCAGGATCTGAAATTAAAGGTCAATTTATTGAGCAGCTCTCTGATCTGTTTAACTTAAACAAAATGCAAACAAAGAAAAAAATCAAGATCTCCTTGAGAAACATAGCTCCTTATTACATTCCCAGACATGAGTCAGTTCTAAGGCCCATAAAGAAAATCCCCAGCAGTATGTTTTGTGTATGTGTTTGAATCTGCATTCTGTTTTCCTGAAAGAGATTTACAGCCATTTAACAAGATAACACTTACAGGTTCAGGGTTAGCTATCACAGCCTTAGAGAGACCCATAAAGAAATTTCAGCCATATTTGGACTTTAAAGGGTCAAATGTACATGGACATTTGACATGAGTTTTTCTCACAGTAGGTCCACATCTGAGTTCATCCTACAGTCATTTCCCTAGTTACTGACTGTGGATATGCAAACATTCAGCCACAGTGAGAGTTCTCACACTCATTTTCTGATCCACAGAGTAAGTAGTATATTTGTAACAAAAGCTCTCATTTCTTAGCAGTATAGTAAAAATTCTGAGTAATGTAGGTGGTGGTGAGCACATAGATCTACCATTTCTGTATTCCCAGATAAGTAAATAAACAAACAAACGACATAAAACCCATACGTCCAGCATAACTAGAAAGCATAGAACATCCAAACTTCAAATTACTCACAAGTAAAAAAATAAACACCAAATTCTAGCAAGCTATTGTCCACTGTTCCCCGCCACATAATTTGAGTAATACAAAGACAGTTCTAGAAAAAAAGCTGCACTAAAGAGAGCATAGGGGAGTTCATGGCAAGCATAAAATCGATTTTAAAAAATGCCTAAAAGAACATCCACACAGACACAAAAATGCTAAAACTGTGTATTTCAAAGCATAGTCTACAGGAAAAAGGTTAAAATGCTTTGGGAGCTTGGGAAAGTAATGTTTCAAGGGGAAAAACAGGTTAGAAGGAATGGGGGAGTGGCTTTTGGAAACTGAGCAGAAAAGGGGAAAATAAGCATGAGGAGATAATTCAGTGCCGTTTAATATTAAAAGGTACACAAAACTCCTTTTCATGTCTTTTCTGTTACCTATACCCCTCCCCTGAAATCAGTAAAGAAACTATTATTTGCTAACATGTTTTTGAACTTGGAACCTCATAAACCATCCTACCACCAGTCCTGTCCATAGAATGCAGAGGGCAAAAATCTATCTATCTATCTATCATTTATCTATCTATTTATCTATCTATCTATCTATCTATCTATCTATCTATCATCTATCTATCTTTCTATCTATCTATCTATCCATCATCTATCATCTATTATACTTTAAAAAAAAACTCTAAGAAATTTAAATCCAAACAAGAAATTTTAAAAAGACAAAATTGTATCATAAATGAGCATTTAATTAAACATTTAAGTTGCCTAAGGAATAACAAATGTAATTGAAAGCAGTATATTGGGCACTTAAGAAAAACAGGAAAACAGAAGGTAATGAAAATTAGATTAAGAAAGAGTAAAAAAGGTCAGAAAGAAAGTGGTTGAAGTGAAAGACAAGCAAAGAAGAAATAACATATGTATAATTAAAGTTCTGAAGATTTAAAAAACAACAATGGGACAGCAAAAGCATTTAAACATATAATTTGTTATTTCCCCTGTCAGTAATGGCTAAGAAAGTTCAACCAGACAAACTCTTCTGCAGACCACAACTGTAAACTCTGAAAAAATGCAAAAGGTTGTTACTGGAGAGAGAACAGAAGTGGGCAGATTTTATGAAGTCCTTGCTTGGAAGCAAGAGTTGTATAATGTGAGTTTTCTATATTTGTGTTTGTTCGCCTGAGCAGTTGTTAAGGACACTGGTTGAAAAAATTACTGTCTTTTTAGCTAGAGAAACCAGGTGATTTATACTGGGAAAGCCATAGCCACTGAAATAGGAGAAATATTTCCAAATAAGGAAGACCCAGAGAAAGAATATTTGATTTACACCTGTCCCAATCTCTGGATGATTTATGAATCATTCATGCTTGGAACAGGTTCAAAAAAGGTTATCTAAGAAAAAAAGTTTTTACCTGATATTAGGGCTAACTTCCAGAAACACATTTGCAGTTCAAGTCCAAACAAATGAAATATCTGCTAAAACAAGCAAGCAAACAAAAACAACGAAACTTAAAAATCAATACTCATCATCAAAAAATGACAAAACCCAGAATCTTCTTAATTTAACATTAATAATGTGCAAGGTACAATCCAAAATCTATGAAAATAGAGCCCATTCTCAAGAGAAAAACAGTCAACAAAGATCATACTTAAGATGACCCAGGTTTTAGAATTAGCAGACAAGTATTTAAACGAAGCTAATGTAAGTATACTCAATGATGAAAAATAAAATATGCTTGAAATGAATTAAAAGACACACACAGATTGAAAATGAAGAGATGGAAAAAGAGATTCCATGCAAATGAAAGCTAAAAAAAATCAGGGCCCACTATACTTATATCAGACAAAATGAACTTCAATCCAAAAACTGTAATAAGTGACACAGAAATTCATTATAAAATGATAAAGGGGTCAATCCAAGAAGAGGATAGAGCATTTGTAAAAATTTATGCACTCAGCACAGGAGCACCTAAATATATAAATATGATCTGACCTGAAGGGAGAAATAGACAGCAGTACCATATTAGTGGGGGATGTCAATATCTTAGTTTCAACAATGGATAGTTAGTTCATCCAGGCAGAAAATCAATAAAGAAACATTGGAATTGATGTACACATTGGACCAGATGGACTTGACAGGCATTTGCAGAATGTTCCATCCAAAAGCATCAGAATACACATTCTTCCCAGCACACATGGAACATTGTCCTGGACAGAGCATATGTTATGACCAAACGGTCAAAATTAACATTGCCGGTAATCGGGTTAATCAACAGCGTTTACCTCCTGATGTTATACACTAAAAAGGCAGTCTCATTTCTATTGTATTCCTGCCAACGAAGCATAGCTTGAATCTAACCATAAAAACCATCAAACAAATACGAATGAGGAACAGTATGAAATAACTGATCTGTTCTATTGCTTTTTGCTTGTTTTTGCTATGAAGGGCTTTATTGTAGAACTGTCAACATCTGAGAGATGTCTGTGAAATTAGACAATGTATCATTCATGTTAACTTCTTGACTTTGATCATTTTTCCTATGGATATATAAGAACATTCTATATTTTAAGAAAATGTACACCATAGCATTTAGGGGTAAAGGGGCACCATGTGGGCAATTTCCTTTTAAATGGTTAAGAAATAATAAGAAGGAGAAAGGAGAAGAAGAGAGAGGAATAATGGAGAAGGAAAGGAAAGAGAAGAAAGAATAAAATGATGCTGGGTGAAGAGCATCAGAGTTTTTTTGTGCTATTCTTGCAAAACTTATATAAGATTAAAATGATGTCAAAATAGAAGGAAAAATAAACATTTTCAATGGGAAAAAAGTACTATAATACAGATGCTGAGGGCAGGCCCATAATGCAAGAGCTGAAAGCTGCATGGGTGGCAATCACAACTATGTATCCATTTAACTTTCCAGCTTGACCAGTGGAGAAGATGGATTGGCCATTCAGAGCCCATTAGTAATTGCAAGTTTAATCAGGGGATGATACCCATTAAAGCTGCTGCACCATATGTGGCCTCCTTATTAGAACAAACCAATAGAGCCCTAGAGACCTGGCATGTAGTGAATGATAATGGTTTGGTTTTTTTTTTTTTCAGTGTTGATAAAGAACAGCTACTAGAGATTACAGCATGAATGACTACCTTTCCTTAGGGTAGCGGAAATCATCCAGCTTTGTCCTAGATAAACATCTTGACCAGCAGACATGTTGTTTCACATCAGTGGGAATGTGGTGTGGGTATTGGAGGATGGAAAACTTTATAACCAACTGTGGTCTTATGATAATTGCAGATATGAGGACTGAAACGTTAACCCCTGTTTCCTTCCTTTAGCATGTTGAGCATAAATTTATACATTTAACTAATTTCCTTTCTATTTTGACTCCTCCCTTACTATGAATAGCAGATTTACTATTGAATGATGTTACCGTTTTGTTCTGAGTGTGTGATGTCATCATGGAACTGCTTCATAAGCAGAAGAGCAACGGATATCACCTCAGAAGTAGAAGAGTCTGCTGGGCTTCGAGCAGGACGCAGGAGCCCATGAAGCTTTGCCCTCTCCTTGGGAAGAGAGTGAGTGTATTTTTAGTTGTATCAGTGACGGCTGAATTTGAGTGGAAGATTTTCTTTTTTTTTCTTTCTTTCTTTTTTTTAGCATAAAAATGAAGAAGAGGATGTGTAGGGCTAGTCCACGTCCAAAGGTAAGCTGTGGAGGACATCTATCATTTCTGTCTGCCCAGCATCTAAAGTGCATCCTAGAAGAATGGTTGAGAAACTGAGGCTTTTCTGGGAGCATTTGTGGTTGGCTGCCACAGACTCTAGCATCAAAGGAGAAGAATGACCTCAGCAGCCTGTGGTGGGATTTTGGCTGTGTCCTATATCCTTCAGTTACTGACTATTTCCCAAGCCTGGTTTTGAACATTACTAATCATTTTGTGAAGTACCCAACATAATTCTAATAAATGCAGTGTCTGATTAAATTAGTATATTGTATAAACACTAAACTGCAAGGACTCTCACAAATAAATTATTTTGTCATGTAGGAATTCAGATGTACGTAACTCAGAACGGTCAGTCAGCTCACCTTCCTGACCTCTTGCAGGGGATCTCAGAGTCTTTCTGTTGGGATGCTCACATCTTGGTGTTATTCTAGTCTTTGTATTTGAAGCTGGGTCACCACCACCATGTCCACATTCCACCCTCGGGAAGTGGGGGACGGGGGAGTGGTAAGGGGCAAGCAATTTCTTTGTAAAGAAAGGATATAGAATTGCAGGGATTTTTTTTTCATTTGATTTTTGAGAATTTAGTCACATGACCCCTTAGTTATAAGGGGAGGGGGGGCAGGAAGTAGAGTCATTAGCTGGGATGCTTTGTGCCTTAATACAATTCAGGACGAGGAACACTTCTATTGTTAAAGCGAAAAGGGGAAAATGGATGCTAGGGGATAATTAGAGTGCTGTGTCACATTTGGATGGAGTCAATTGCTGTTGTTTACAACCAAAAACCCTGAGTAGTAACAGTCCCATAACAGCTGTTTTAATTTTAAGTTAACTCTCTGTGCAAATATTTGAAACTATGAGTCTGTTTTTTTGTAGGAGGTTATGATCAATATTTAAATGTTCTCTAACACCTCCTTTAACCTTGGTGAGTGTCTGCAATGCACTAAAAAGATGATTCTGTGTACAAAAAAAAAAGAGAGAGATTTTTCACAATACAACTGGATAAGAAAGAGTTTCCAGTTCATGGAGGGTTGCTAAATATTAGAATAAATCATGGAAGGAGAGACCAGACTCACCTACATGAGGGATTGTTTAAAACAAGATACGTTCTTTGTTCTCTGTTTGCATCAGTTCATTCAGTCACACAGGTATATACGAGTATGCTAAAAGGATTTGAAGTGGCTTAAGATTAAAAAAAAAAGGCAAGTAAAATTAAAGCCAAAACTACTAACACAAGAAGAGTAAAGAGAAGAGCTATAATTAATGAAAGAGTGGAAAATGAGGGTGAGGTAGAAAATCAGGTAACTGGAACAAGAAAGTTGTCACACAGTATGCAGTATGCATGTGTGTGTGTGTGCATGCGTGTGTGTGTGTGTGTGTGTTTGTGCGTGTGCTTGTGTGTGTTCTGAAAATACAGACCTGGACAAGATAAGTCTTACAAGTCAACTAATCACTGAAGTCGTCTTAGAAATTTGCTCAGATTATAAAAAATGAGGGACCTGGGAGAGTACTAATGTAGCATAGGAATGAAAAAATTGGAAGGTAATCATTAAACACTTACCTATTATGTTTATTTGAAAAGCTTTTCATTTTGATGTGACATCTAAATCTAACCTGTCCTGTTTCCATCAAACCACCTCCCTTCCTTCCTGCTGTCACAGCTCGTCTCAGGCAGAAGGATGGAAGAGCTCCCAGGGAGCCTGGAGAACTAGAAGCTGCCTGTGTGCATGGTGCTGTGCTGGTGAAGTCCTGTCGTGTCTACATATGGCCTCGCTCTGATGTTTTCATTGACTATAGAGAGAATATAGAGATCATCACGTTATTTAAGGAATTAGGAGGTAGGCAAGAAGAAGACAACAATATTTTCGTGCTAGTGGTAATTTGTTATGGTTAAGCCACTTTTACATTTATTACTACAGATGAGTTTCTTCTGGTCCTATTCCATCTCTAGCAGGAGGGCACAGTTTGCCAGATGGCGCCTCCCAGTTGCAACATTGAACTGAGCTTTTCATTTCATTGATGTCCTCCTAAAAAGGAATTATGAGTGCCTCAGCCTCAGCTCTCATTTCCCTCCACCCTGTAACTTGTTTCTTTAAAGCACAAGTGGAAGGGTTGTGAAGGAAAGGATCATCAAATTCAGGGTGAGTACAGCCTGGGCTCTGACGGTGGACATGTGCCCACAGGAAATGTCTCACCGTGAAATTTTTAATTGCAGCAGGGTCTGTTGATTTTTTATTGTGATGTGGCCATTCTTGGCCGAGCAAACTGGATTTAGAAGAATGTCTGCCTGATATGGCATGAAATTGAGTTATTAAAAAAGCACACAAGGGCACAGACACAAGAATACATTTAGTTTTCTTTGGATGATTAATAATGTGAATGCTCTTTAAGAGTAGCTAGATTGTCCATTGTTAAAGGTTTTCAGTTGGATCTTTAAAATATTGGCAAGAATATCCAAGAAATTGTTACTACTTGGAAAAGTCCATTTGGTGTTTTTCTTTAAAAGACAGGGATATAGTAATACAAAGACCTTTGAAATTTATATTTCTAGAACTTATCTTAAAATTCTCACATGTTCTCATTATTTAACATCATAAGATTTGTAAATTTGCTTAAGGACAGGGTTTAATAATCAAATTCCTTGGTGGAAATTTTAAAGGAAGAGGAGTTAAAAAATTTTGCGTGATCTCAGATAAATCTTTATTTGACATTCTATCATCTATTACCTAGTCAATTTCTCTAATATATAAAGATCATTTTTAAAGGTAGGAATTCTCCTCTGTCATCCTCCTTAAAAAGAGTTGTATATATGGTGGCCACATATTTTCAAACAGAAAGTAAATAAGTGGTCAGACTGTGGTCGAGTATTTGAAATGTGAAGTACTTGAATCTGAAGTCTGAATCCAGCGTATCATTTTTTATATAAATTTGTGTCATATGAGTAAACGATACCGTGTTGATTCCTGAAACTGAAATAGATCAATTCTTATGAGAAGAGACGTTTATTTTTTGGTTTGAATAGCTTTGCAAAGAAGTTCATCCTATAATGATTGTACAATGATTTCTCTCACCCTGCTTGCTTTCCATATTCTATGCTTCCTCCTTCTCGTCTCTCTCTACCCTCCTCCTTTTCATCTTTCCTCTTCCCTCCCTTACTTTTCCTCTTTCTCACCCGCTTTCCTCCTTCTCTTCTCTCCTTACCGCCTGATCTTCCTTTCTCTGTCTCTATCTCTCCATTTCTATCTCTATCTCTGTCATCTCTAGCTCTTCATGGTTAATGGAGAGAAAATTAAGGTGGAACTCAGCCAAGTTAGAGGAGAGAACAGTCCATATTCTGATAGACCTCTGTAACGCAAACTCCTTAATTATATGAAAACAAGATTTTATGTCAGCTTAATGAATCAATATGTTAGAGAGGGAGAGTCTTCTCTCAAGAAAGAGTATTGCACACCTAAGTTTGCTTTTGGAAGACAAACAACAGATGAGATGGCGATCTATTGAGTGACTTAGAATATTTTCACAAGAGACCAAACTGATAATGTTTATGAGCACATCTTTCACAAGCTTTGAAATGGAGTAACTCAGATCAGGCCTTCAGACCCTGTAGCCAAGTAAAATAAGGGAATTAAGCTGTTAATATTTGGTAGTGGATGCTGGTCTTACAAACTCTTATGAGAATTACCTTATGGTTCTTTGAAAAGAATTTGCTATCTCCAGGAAAAAAATCAATGGAAAGAATATCAAAAGCTGTTCTTTTCCATGAGATTTGGTCATAGATTACGAAGGCATTAGAGTTAGGTTTAAACTAAGACATGTAAGTCTTTTAACACTTGAAATTCTCTGTCTGTTCCCTTCTTTCTGGAAAAATCTATTTGGAAATGTTGTAATTCAAATTAATGCCATGATTATTCATACTGTAGGTTTTTTTGTTGCTGTTCAAGAGTGTCCCTATTTCATGACTTTATGCACATATCTGACAAACCATTGACATAAGCTTTCAACAGTGCTGAGCTTGGGAGAGGGTGGGGTGGGGCTCACGGGCAGAGCTGGCTGGGTTTACAGCAAGGCCTGAGACCCAATGTGGAGTTGGGAAGCATCGCTCTGAACTTGCCCTCCAGACTCTCTTTGGAAGATTTTAGAAAATTATGTATATGGAGGAGGACGTGCTTATATATGCATTCAAAACCTTTTATCTTATTTGAAATTAAAATTACCTGGTGAATAGTGCTTTGATATTTGTGAAGAGACAAATTAAAAGCTCTTGTTAATTCTGCAGAAAGTACTGCTAGAGACTAATAAAATGTCTTTGTCTTGTATATGATCTATTTTTTTAAAGTGTTTAGGCAGGTGACATTTCAAACAATAAGCTTAATTTTGGGACAGTTTTAGATTTATACAAAAATTATGAATGTCTCATATACCCTGTACTCAGTTTCCCCTACTATTACCATCTTAAAGTAGTATGGTACATTTGTCACAATTAAGGAACAAATATCAATGTATTATTATTATTAACTAACGACCATACTTAATTCAGATTACCTAATGTTTTATTTTTCCGTTCTGGGATTCCATTCAGGATACCATATTACATTCAGTTGTTATGCCTTCTTAGGGTTCTTTTGGCTATGACAGTTTTCCAGGCATTCCATGATTTTGATGACTTTTATAGTTTTGAGGAATTCTGGTCAGTTATTTTGATTCAACTGGAATTTGTCTGATGTTTTTAGCATGATTAGACTGAGGTCATGGGTTTTTGAGAGGGTTGGGTGTCTCCATTGTAAAGTTATTCTTTTAGTTTCTCTCTTTCCAGATTGTCCTCTTTGGAAGGAAGTCACTATTCAGATCTCACACTTGAGTGGGGAGTGATGCTCCTTTTCTTGATGGTGGAATATCTAGATAAACTATTTGAAATTTTTCTGCATGAAAAATTTATCTCCTCTCCCTCATTTATTTATGTATGCAATGTTTATTTATATCTGTATGGACCTTGGGATATTTATTTTATGCTTTGGGTTACAGCTCAATAATAGGCAGCTGGTATTTTCAAAAATTTTCATTTATACATTGTGAATTTATTTGTTGCAATACAATGACATTTCAAAGGCATTTGGGGGGCTTAGGACCAGGATTTTAAAGTTAATATGTACATTTCATGTCATAAAGCTGTTAACAGAATAAAGTATTATTTATAAACTAACTAGATTTTTCCACATCTGCATAATATAGTTTACATATCTTGTGGTATTGACATTACACAAAATTTAGAGTGTTAAGCATGCATTTAATGTTTATAGTAAAAACACATTTGTGGCCATTAAAATATTTAGAGACGAGGGCATTGCATTTCAATTTTTAAAGATCGTTTTACTCCTGCTGTATCATTAAGAATGTTTTATATAATGCCAAATCATGGCTGAAGAAACTAAGTTTAATAAATATCCAATAGATGTTTTGTATTAAACTTAAAAAAAGAAGAAAGAAAGAAATCTCAGCCATTGTCCTCTGGGACCATGGCACTAAACCTCAACTATCAACATTTCAGACAAAAGAACTCTCTCACTTTTTTTTAAATAAGCACAATCTCTTTCAGATTCTATGAGTACCAATAATTCTAACAACTAATGGCAAATCTCAAAAGAAAATGAGCCATGCTGAGGAGGGACTGATTAAAAAGTCTGTCTTACTAAATCATCTGTCATTCTAAATGGATTTCCTTGTATTCTGCTACTAGAATGCATCAGCAGTCTCCAAGAATTCCCCATGAAGTGTGGATAAGAGGAATTGATATATCACCACTAATGAATTGTCATTATTCATACATTACGAACATAGACTGTGCGAGGCAGTGGCTCTCAACCCTTTTAATATCACAAGCTAATCTGAGACTTTGAAGAAATCTATGGGATCGATTGTTTCCCAGGAAGAATACTCAAAGCATTAACTGGCTCCATGGGCCCTTGTAAGATCCATAAGTGGTCCATGATCCCCTATGAAAAATGATTGGCCTCAGTCATTTGCTATACCTAAGCAGAGAGTCGTGGTGATGAAGGAGCTTGGGTTTCCCTCTACAGATCTGTGAGCAATAGACCTTAATTTCTTCCTAACCTCTTAGGTCTCTTATCTCCCCCAAAGGAAACCCTAACACTGAGATGGAAATTCCATGAAGACAGGTATGGAGGGTACCCCTAAGCTCAGCACATTGCCTAGAGCAGCGGTTCTCAACCTTCCTGATGCCGC
>NW_017731623.1:1267624-1276140 GCF_001890085.2 Hipposideros armiger | reverse complement strand
AAAAAATTAACCTGTTTTAGTACAACAAGCAGAGGATGAACAGGAATAAATGCTCTCTCATAACTCCCCCAGCTGCTCTAGGTCACGGTGCTTATGTTTTTGTGAGTCGCAGGACTTGACCTAGCAATCTTGAGTGTGTGCCACTGTTCAAAGCAATCATCAGAGCTGGTCCTTGTTATTCCTAAGTCAAAGCAGATTTCGATCAAGTCACCAGCACTTTATAAGAAAGCCAGACGCCAGCGTAATATTTTCCTGAGCCCAAGAAAATCCAGGTCAAATGATGAAAACAACAGACACATTTTCATACTTAGCTTTCAGAAATAGCTCAGGTTCAGCCTTTCTGAAAAAATATGACCGATAGTAATGCCTGAAAAAGTTTTTCCAAAGAGCTGAACTTGTTCACCAAATGGTTAGAAACTTAGAATAAGAAAAGTTGTAGCAGGAAGAGACTGGCAGTGAGTGTTAAAATCAGTTTCATGTGTGTTTATATAATTGTAGGAATATGATAGTTTAAAATGTTAATGTGATTATTTTTAACTTTTTATTATGGGAAATTTCAACTAAAAGATAAATATAAAAATATAAAAGAAGGAAAAATAGGATACTGAACTCCCGTACACCCATCACTCAGCTTCAATGATTATCGATACAAATCCAATTTTGTTTCTTCTATATTCTAACCAACTTTCCCCAGTCCCCATCCCCTAACGTTGGATTATTTAGAAGCAAAATCCAAGACCAAATACTTTTATTAATAGGTATTTCAATATACGTGTCTAAAAAAACAAGGACTTTTAAGGCAAGCATACCAAAGTAGCATAATCACACCAAAATATACAAAATAAAAGTAATCACTTAACCTTATCTAATATCCAAGAAATGTGCAGATTTGAGGGGGGATTATTTATTTTTCATTTTAAAGATGATGAGATTACATACACCCAAGTCAGAAGCCTCAAATGCACTAAAATTATTTTGTTTGGGAATGGATGTTAAATCTAATGTTTTATTTTAATATATATTTTAAATATATATATCCTATATATATATATATATATATATATATATATATATATATATATATCGTATATATATGTATCAGTAGAAATTTGCTTTTTATTTTTTATTTTTTGCAGAAGATAAATGTAAACCAGACATAACTTTATTACAAGGGTAGAATTAAAAGGAACCACAAGAAAACAAAAAGATCAGTGTAATCACAGGAAATAGTGGACATTCCTGTCTGATGATTTCTCTTTTCTCTGTGAAACAGGAGACGAGTTTATCTGCTAAGAATGGGAGGAGATGTGATAGAGGCAGAAATCTGAAGAGAATAGCGGAGGACTAAGTAGACATCTTGCTGGAAAGAAAATCTCTTGACAACTTCATCTCATGGCACAGTCTGGTTCCATGTCATGAAACAAATATAATATTCTTGATGTCAAACTTCAAATAGATTAATAGATGAACAAAGCATGCTAAACTATTCATCTCATATAAAGAGGACCGAAAGTGAACATTGTAATTTGGCCTTTGATATTTAGATAAATGTAAGTTAAGGAGTGCTTCTGAAAAACTTAAAGAGAACTATTAGAATTATTATTAGCATATAGACCTTCAAAAACACTGATTAATTTAAGCAAAACAACCAGCAACTGAAACCACAACAAAAAAAAAATCATAAAGCACAGAAAAAAGATATCAATGAGCAATTAAAGGAAAAGAAGAAAACTTAAAACTAAATGATTGTATTAACAAAAGTAAACTGATTAAATCCCCCAATTAAAAGTCAAAGGCTCTCAGGTCAAAGTACAGCAATTATATGCAGCTTACAAAAGACAAATTTACAATAGAGATTGAAATGCAATTTCAAAAATAAGGAATGTTATATCAGGAAAATATTTAAAAAAAACAAAGTAGAGTACTGCAAGATTAACATTTGGAATTCAGTACATATAATAAAGACCAATGGGAAAATTTCATTAAGCTAATTTTTCAAAGGGACTTCTTATAATATTAAATAACTCAATTTACAATGAGTATATAACTACTGTACTAAGAGAACTTATCACAAAAGCATCATGTTGAACTCCATGCATAAAAATGTGTTCAAAATCAAGATGAAATACCGTGATTATAATAGATTTTATCTTTCTACTCTGTCGTTGAAGATGAAGCAAATAAAATATAAATGAGTTTATAGAAGATTAATACCATAAACATACATACATACAACTTTATTCAGCATCCACACAATTTTTACAAAATTTCATTATATATTAAGCCACAAATAAAATCTTAATAAATCCTAAATAGCTGGATTTGCATAAAGTTCACTTTCTGATCCCAAAGGCCTTAGGAAGAAGGGTGACAACAAACACCAGGACAAAAATAAATCCACAGTTGTAGGATCAAAGAAACTCAAGTCCCAGGTCAAAGAATAAATAAAAGCTGTACTTTTTCTGATGTGTTACCTACTAATGCATGACAAATCACCCCCATCTTAGAGACTTAAAACAACAAGCAGTTATTATTTCACAGTTTCTGTCAGAATTAGGAAGCAGTTTGATTGGATGGTTCCCGTTCAGGGTTTCTCATGAGGCTGCATGAAAGATGAGAGCTGAGGCTACTTACCTACCTATACATGAGGCTTCACCAGAACTGGAAGGCCCACCTCGAAGCTCACTCGCATGGCTGTTAGCAGGAGGCCTCACTCGGCTCCTTGTCACACAGGCTGTCACATGGGCCTTTTCCACAGGGCTGTGTGGAACAGAGCAGCTGGTCTCCCCCCAAGAACGTGATGGAAGAGCAAGCAGGAAGCTTTCATGACCTATCTGAGAATACTCACCATCCCCCTTCCACCTTATGTCTTTTAAAATTTTTAGTAGCTCTTTGTTTTGTGTTTGTTTTCTTTTATAAATTCTTGCAATTTATTATTATTATTTTTGACATTCACTATTCTGTTATATTAGTTTCAGGTGTACAGCATAGTGGTTAGATATTTGTAATAATTTACAAAGTGACCCCCCCAGTAAGTCTAGTACTCGCCTGGCACCACACATGACAATATTATTGACTCTATTCCCTTTGCTGTACATTACATCCCACCTCATTTTATTCCTTCTAAGTGACTCACTGAGAACAGCCCACACCTAAGAGAAGGAAAGTTAGGCGCCACAAGAAAGTGTCATGAGACTTGTGAATATATTTTAAAGGGCCACATAAAAGCTGTTTGCAAAATCGTGATTATAATCACATGCCATATCGACATTTGTGTAACGTGGCTGAAGATTTTGTTATTTAATCAGAAAAATGAAGAAGAAAGAAGGAAAAGAAAGTTTTCAATTCAAGAAGCTAAGAAAAGCAGCGGTAACACATTCTTAGGGAGAAAAAAAAAGACATTACCACAGATCAAACCAGAAATTAATGAAATATGTAAAATAAATTAAAAAGAAGGAATATTGAAATGTATGAACTATTTTAAGTCTCAGTGCTTTGATAAATCCAATAAGGTGGATTAATGTCTGAGAGGTAGAATGAGTAATTATAGATATGCTGCATTAGAAATTTGAAAGAAGATATAACCACAGATGTAAACTTGTTTTATTATGAAAGAATACTATTTAAAATTTATGTTAATACATGTTCAAGATTCAGTTAAATAGGCAAATTATTGAAAATACAAATTTGTAAAATTGCTTCAAGAAGAATTTCCAAAATCTTAATTAACATGTCACTATGAAAGAAATTGAAAATCATTATAAAAAAATACTGTTTTCTCTCTCCTTCAATTATTTTGGGTCCAGAGGGTTTACTTTGACTTCTTTCAGGTGAGTTGATTATTCTCATGCCGTTTGAACTGTTCCAGAACAGAAGGAATCTGAAAAAGTTTCTAACTAATTTTAAGAAGTAAATAGAACTCAGGTATCCAAAATGACAAAAATAGAAAAAATTAAACAATTTATAGATCAATTTTAATCATAAATACATGTAGAATATCCTGAATGATATCAGAGGTATAAGTGGTGGAAAAACAATATGAATTCATTAGACTTTTAAAATCAATGCAACAATTATCTACTTATAAGAGGTAAATTGAAAACAAAAAATACAAGTAAAAGAATGGGCAAATGAAAATAGGCAAATGTAAGAAAAAAACACAAAATAATATTTAAAAATCAAACAAATATAATAACATTAAAGTTGAATAGAGTTAATTATTAGAAAAATATTTAATAGAAAAAAATGGGAAGTCATATTTTATTGATCAAAGTGAAACATTGTAAAGACAGTATAGTCTCCTATCGTTATGAGCTGAATACAGAACTTCACAGTTTGTAGGTTTAGGAAAACATGATCATTTTCTAACAGTAGGGGAAGCAATTTAGCATGTATATTTTGGGAAACTTTGAAACGTTCTGGTCTACAGATTGTACTTCTCAGAAAATCTATCTAAAGAAACACAATCCTAAGTAAGGGGAGAAAAAAAATTTGTCAAAGTTTAGTCAGTACAGAGTAATAATGATCAAAAACATGGACTCAGGGCCAGGTCTCCTGGGTTAGAAACCCTGTTCAGCTATCATAGCTGCGTGAATTTCCCATGCCTCAGTTTCTTCATCTGTAAAATGGGGGGAAAAGCACCCTCTTCACAAGGTCCTCTCCCTTCAGAGTAAATGAGTTGTATATATGAAGTGTTTATAGCAGTGTATCTCACATACTAATCAATACATATGTGTTCACTATTACTTAATTATCAGTAGTATTCATATTAATGGGACTATAATAGGAAATAAAAAAATAACTATTCTATATGATAAGAGGGGAATTTGGGGCTATCTATTAAAGAAATGCTGTGCTGCCATTAAGAAATTGTGGCTAGGAAGACAACATTGAAAAATGCTAATGATATAACGTTAAGTAAAGAACAAAAACATGAATGATAAAGTATGCTGCACTACTACCATTATATTTGCTAGATTTCTAAGAGTATGAGAAAATGGATGTTTGAGCAAATATTAATTGTGAAATCTTGAAAATGGGTAATTTACTTACCCATTACTTGTATTCACTTTTATGTTTTTTAAAGTTATCTGTTTTGAATTAAAAAAAGCACAAGTATTTCTTTTTCAAAATAAGATGTTCAGGTTGAGGGCTTCACAGTCTTTCTCATCAAAGTTGAAAATGGGCATTTTGTCAGACTTTTCATTTTTTTTCTTACCTTCTTTTTGGTGAGATGATCAAAATGATTGAAAGAAAATTGAGCTCAGGATTCAGAATTAAAGAAATAATTATTTTATCTCTTTCTGGATGATTGGACTGCCCTGGAACCCGAGCTGCAGGATCAGCTTGGCATGACCATCGTGATTTCTGGCAAGGATGTATTTAAATGCCCCATTTTTTTATGTTATATTGTTATAATTGAACTATACAGAGTTGCAAGTTTTTGCTGACTCATTTTTTATTTTATTTTTTTTTTATTTTTCCTCTTTTATCCCTGTATATGTTTGCTCTCACCCTGTTAAGGAAAGGGTTTGAATCGGCCATGCTGGAAGCTGATGGATTCTTTTTATTCTTCTGTCTTTTTTTTGGTAAACGTGTTCAACACAACTAACTGTTCAGACGCAAAAACACCCACACTGTGAGTGTTTCTGAGATGCAGGCTCTGTTCTGACCTGATTGGGAGTAACGTTGGTGAAATATGCATCTATTTAAGCTTTGGCCGTTTCCATAGAGGGTGGACCAATGCAGGGACAGACAGCTTTTCATGGGTCCCCTGACAGCTCAGCTGAGCAGTATTGGCCAAATTTGGATCCAGTAGGGACAGTTTTATGTCATTTTTCACTTCAGGTGGATTGTCATACTCTCCTTTGTCGGCTGGTGCAAACAGAGAACTCTTCATGTCAGGGCACGGAGTTCAGGCTGACTTCAGCAAGTCTCCCTGATACAAACACGTGTAGCCAGAAGAAAATGGTTCAGTGAGTGGTGAAGACACTTGACTTGGCATTAAATGATGTTTCATATGCTTCTTGAGGGGTGCTTCAATTTGGGCACAGCAGTTCCAGAGATGTAGCTCATCTCCCCTTTTATTGATCGCAGGCAATTCTGCTCATCTTATAACTCTTCACAAACTGTCTGTGAATTTAATCAGCTGCTGCACACGCAGGAAGTGACAGAGTCCATTTGGCTTTTGGGAAGCGTTACCGTTGTTCCATGTGGAGGATGAGAGAAGCATGCCTTCTAATCTAATTGTCTTCCAATAATAGAGTCACTTTAAGACTGTCTCTTCTAATGGAATTTCGCTCCTGGCCTTTTAAATAGTGCCTTCTGAATAATCTAGAGACGCTGGTTTATTCCTGATGTTGTGTGGTCTGAAAAATGAGACTGATTCATGAGTCTACTTCCCAACATCAATCCCTGTCCTTGGTTACTCTCCTAAATCCTCTGGGGGCGTGGATTGGGGGTGGGGGGAGGGGAGGGAAGATTCGTCCCATCCCCCAGAAGGTTTTGGGATGGGTCAGAACAGTGTATTATTTTAATCAAATTCCATGGCTATTTGTTATCCATGGCTACATTTTACACTCTGTTATATTTCTTATCCCAAATTATGTCCAGACACCCACCTGCAAATTAGCCTATCAAAGGTTGCCAAAGAGCTCATGTTATAAACATATTCCAAAATTAAAATAGCAACATTAGATGTCTCACACTTGAATAAGTCCTTTTCTGTTGTTAATTTCCTATGGAAGACTTAAGTTACCTTATACGTAAAGCAAAAATTAAAATAAAATAATAATTGAAGTGAAAGATGAGGGTAGAAGGAGAAAATCTTGAATTTTAGCTTCTCCGTGATGGTTGTCAGGTCTAAGCCAGTAACCAGCCAGGCTCCTTGACCCGTGAACTGAACTTGACGTGGTAGAGCTTTCTCAGCTGGAGGTGAACCTCGGTACTCTGCACTTACCTAGTAGGACATCTCTTTACTCAAATGTAGTCACAGAGCAACACTGGGAACTCTGTTACCTTCTTGCAAAGCTCAGAAATGTGCACGGTGGGAGCTCCAATAACAAGGGTTAATTTTAATTTTTTTTTTCTCCGATCAAAGTTGCTTCATTTTTATTTCTCAGCTCTCAAAGACTGGATGGACTTCAGGATTTACCCAGTGGACTAATGTTCATGTACCCTTGTGAGTGGGTGTATAATTTTTTACCAGTGCTGCCATAACAAAATACTACAGCAGAAATTATTGTCTCACTGTTCTGGAGGCTGGAAGCCTAACTCAAGGTGTTGGCAGGGTTGGTTCCTCCTGAGGATTGTGAGGGAATGACCTGTTCCAGGCCTCTCTCTTTGACTTGTAGATGGCCATTGTCGTGTTCATGAGATGTTCTCACTGTATGCATGCCAATCTCCAAGTATCCCCTTTTTATAAAGCCAGCAGTCCCACTGGCTCAGGACACATCCTAATCACCTCGTTGATTAACATGATCACCCAAGTCAAGAACTTATCTCCAAGCAAGGTCACATTCTGACATACTGGGGGGTTAGGACTTCAACATATGGATTTAGGGGAACAGAAGTTAGCCCACACCGTGGGCATCTTCAGTCCTGGGTTTCTCTTGCTATGATATAGGATGGTCTTGTGCTAACTACCTCCCAGAAAAGGTTCCCCTTACCCTCAATGCGATTCAGCTGGGAAATGGCTATTTGCTGGTTCCTGACCGCCAACTGCTCTTGATGTTTCTGAAACTCAGAGCCAAGGGGCCCTCATGCTCCCCAAGCGCTGAGGCTGTTCTCTCTGCCACGCCTCCCATGCAGTAGTGGGACGTGCCTTTCAGGTTTGCTTTCCCTCTGCTCTTTCCTTACTTCCTCCCAAGTGATCCAGATGAAATGTGAACAGTTTCCACTGCTGACTAGGGTGGTCTTCTCTCTTCTCTAACACAGGGGCTGTCTGTTGGAATGAACATCTTTTTATCCTTCTGTGTTTTTTTTTGATTCGGTGTTTCCCAGCTTCTGGAGTGGAAAAGCCACATGAATCCAAGATTGGTCTTGCCACAATTTCTTCCTCGGCTCTAAAGGCAGAATGCAATTTGGGGCAACTTATCGAGCACTAGATTCCTAGCCGCAGAGCTAAACGTTTGAGCTTAATCCTCACTAATGCTTTGTAGGTCATGGAGAACTTGGTGACTTTGCCTTTTGAAAACGGCACCTATTTTTCTGTTCATTAATGCCTGAAAGGCCCATATATGGAAAGTTACTCCTCCCTATATGGCTCTTTGCCTTGGCTATGCTGTCTGAAGAAAAGGCTTACACATATTTATAAGTCAAGCTACATAGCCTTATTTTTTTGCAAAGGCCACCTTCCTACTTAGCATCATGGGGCTCAGTCTCTACTGAAGGATTTGAAATTGCTTGATATATGTAAGGTCTGAAAGGCTTTTGCTTTAGGCCTAATGTTCACAGGCTGAACTCCCTCAAGATGGACACTTGCCTGTAAACAGAGCCATCTTCCAGCTGCAGTGATC
>NW_017731623.1:1264633-1266556 GCF_001890085.2 Hipposideros armiger | reverse complement strand
GACCTGGAATGTATGTTGTTGGTGTGTGTGGGGAAAATAGCAACAGTGACAGGAAAAACACATTCTTTTGATGATGATGAAATACATTCTTATTTTGGAATATAAGTAAAAAAGTACATGGATTTTTTTTAAAGTAAAATATAAGCAACATTGATCCTGCTTTGAGTTATTCTCCTAGTGCTGTCAGGACACACAGTCACTCTCTGTTGGTGTGCGTGTGTTGGGGAGCGTGTGTGTGTGGGGGTGTATCTTGGTTCAACATTGGAAAAAACACTAAAGTGATGGAAAAAATAAGGACTCTTGAGTCAGATAAATCTGTGGGCAAAGCCCATTTTCTAGCTAAGTGACATTGTGTAAGCAACTTAAATGAACTGGGGCTCAGTTCCCTAATTTATAAATTGAGACAAAATTAAATTTTCCCACCTCATAAAGTTGATGTGAGAAATGATGGAGCTAATATCCACTTAAGTCATTAGTGCAGTGACTGGCCCATCGTGTGGGCTGCTATTGAGAGGGCACTGGCTTCATTGACTTGTTTATTCGTTCATTTGTTTATCCATTCAGCTGACCATTAGTTCATGTGTTTACTCATTAACTCACATCCATAAATCTTTCAGCATCTATTCTGTACATAAATACTTTAAGTCAGCATAATAAAGACTAACACAGTTCATTACCAATTTCAATAGCACCCAAGCCGATAGCTGGATTGCACTAAAAGCATTTGGAGGTACAGAAGAAAATAAAATAAATATCTTAAAAATGTCACTGATATTGGTATTAATTATAAAAGTTCATAGAAAGGAGTGGATGAAAAAATTTAAGTTATTTTCAGAAATTTCAAAGAAAATATGTTTTGGAAAATTGTTTTTTGAAAAATTATTATATTTTAACATAAAGGAATATTTAATATGCTTATTGTATACATTAGTCTTTATTATACTTACATATTTTTTTAATTTTTATTAAATTTATTGGGATGACATTGGTTAGTAAAATTACATGGGTTACAAGTGTATATGATTGGATCTTGAGATTATCATGCTAAGCAACATACTTACACATTATACATTATAATTATTATATAATTGCATTATATAAATAGGTAATACAAAATTTTAATATAAAAAATAATAAATTACATTATTGAAACACAGGCTCTCTATTTTTAGTCCCAGTACTTCACAGATCTAATGCAAGTTATGTTCTTCACGCTCTAAAGGCATCGACGTGAATAGGGAAAAGTATAAATAGTTTTCATAATGGGATGATGTCTGTTGAACCTGAGTGCACAATGTGGTCTCAGCATTGAAGATGGGGGAAGCCAACGGAGGTGGCGATCCATCCCAGAAGCCCCTGGGGATGGGAGAGGCAAGGTTTGTACAACCCATCCTCAGCAAGATTACAGCTATGGAAGCAGGTAAACCCTAAGCTCTCAGAAGCACTCATTTAATGCCTTTGCAAAGAGGCATTAAACAGTAATTAAGTGAGCAAATGCTGTGAGAACTGTAAATACCTCATGCAGGAGGCAGCGGAGAGGGATCTGTGGACATTGGCAGGGATGAAATATAATTCTGGAAGATGAAGGCTGGCATCTGAAGTTGCTTTCTTGTGCATATACCAGGCTATTACAGTTCTAGCCAAGGTTGCATTATTTTATTATGAGTCAATTATTCTGCAGTTTAATTCTTCCTTTAGAGTCTTGCACTAAAAACAGACTAGGGCATTTTATAGCCTTATGTGGCTTTAAAAACAACCTCCAGTCCAGTTTCCATAATCTACACTTGAAGGGACTGGGCAGATTAGGTCTGACCTACCTTACAATGGTGTTAAATGATGGTTGGTAAACCTTATCAAGATCCTGTTCCCTGCAAAAACTTGGTTTCTGTGACTTCTCCTGGCATGTTTCCAAGTCAGATAGTC
>NW_017731623.1:1131230-1262793 GCF_001890085.2 Hipposideros armiger | reverse complement strand
CCGGGGCCCTCTGGCGTCGCAAGCCAGTTCTTAACCATCGCGCCACTCGGCCGGCCCTAAATACCAGTTTCTAAAGGCACCTCTATGAAACATGAGTGGAAGATTAATTTTTTTTTTAGCAATTCAGTTGCAAAAAAGAAAGGAAGCCAGTGCTAGCTAACAAAGCACAAAACAAAATAGATTATTGAAATGGCTGTGGGTTATTGATTTAGTCAAATAAAAAGTTGAACAATTAGATCTAATAAAGACAGCCATCACTCAGGGTAGCCCAGAAGATCTGAGTTTCAGAAAGTCTGTAGAAAGAAGATATAAATGGCCAAAATTGGGGCATATGCTCAACCTTGCAGGTGGAAGAGGGAGAAGAGATAGTTCTGGGTTGCTGGCAGGAAAAACAGCAGATGTGCCCACCACTTGCATTTACCAATGACAAGATTCATCCTACCTCAGGGCCCTCACATCTCGGTCTCCCTGCCTGGAATGCAGGTCATAGCTTGGCTGGTTCCATGACATCATTTAGGACTCAGTTAAATAACCCCAGTATAGAAAGTTCTTCCCTAATTATCCAATCACAAGCACCCCCAGTGCCCACTCACTCGCCACTTCCCTGGTTCCTGCTTTATTTGCCTCACTGCACTTATCAACACCTGACTTATTAGATATTCTACTGGGATAAAAACTGCACAAGAGCAGGGAGAGGCCTGGAAGTCCAGGGTAAATGAATAAAGGAATAAACACATAAGAAAATGAACCATAAAGGTCACTGGATATGCCTGACTACAGCTTTGCTGACTTCTTGGCCTCCTCTCTACCCCAATGGACCAAGAGAGAAGCTCTGAAGCCCATGCGATTTCCTCCTGCTCTAGACACTATTCAATATGGGCTAAACTTGCCTCTGGGGGTTCAATGCCAAGAGTCCGTTTCAAGGGAAATGGGGCTGATGAATAGCCATGGTGCTGAGCTGGGGGTCCTGAGCACAGGCCCTGCCTCCTGGTATGTCCTAGGGAAGTTACTCAACCCCTCCACAGTGTAGTTGTCTCATCGCTAAGATAAGTTATCGGGCCAGTGGCTCTTGGTTAGGAGCAGTACAGGCCACTAGGGAGCATTTTGTGAAGATGTAGTAGTGTTTTTTGTTTGTTTGTTTGTTTTTGTTTGTTTTTTCTCATCTTCAAGGATAGTCATTCCCATATGTTGAAATATATAACACTGTGAGTTAATTCCACATACACCTACTTCAAAGTATACTTAGGGCATTTTATTGATGTTCAAAGTTTGTGTGTAGATAGTTACACAATATTATTTTAATTCAGGAGAGTGAAGAAATGTTCTTGAAATATGTGTTTTAAAACAGAGAGCTTGGGAACAAGAGGCTGGATAAACAGGTGTCTTCAGGGGTAAAAACACAAAACATAGTTCCCTACCTCCTCATCTGCAAGGTCAGCTCAGCATGACATTGTGTTCTCATCTGTTAAAAATGCTCAGAGCAGACACACCCACATGCAAAAAACGAATGCAAGCCACAACTTGCAAACACAGCCACCAATGCCCTCCCAAGGGAGCGGGAACTCTGGGTGGTGGCCCCAGCCTTTGTGCTGCTTCTAGAGGCAGATCTGCCAACACCCAGGGCCACAGTCACAGGAGAAGGGCGGGGAGGACAAGTTGTCCAGCTGACTGTGAAATCTTGTGTGACAGCATGACAGCCCCTTCTGTAACCAAGACTTCCATTCACACTCTCCCCAGCAATCCCGCTCCACTGCTCATATAGTCATCCCTCCATATTTGCAGTTTCCATATCCTTGGACTCAATCAACCGCAGATCAAAAATACTCAAAAAATAATATTACATTGTTGCTGACGTGTACTAGGCAGTTATTCCTATGATGGTTGTATCTGTATTGAGCATGTACAGACTTCTTTTTCTTGTCATTATTTCCTAAACTATACAGCGTAACAGCAATTTACATGGCATTTACATTGTATTAGGTATATTAAGTAATCTGGAGAGAATTTAAGGTATATGGATGTTATATGCAAATATTACATTTTATACATGGGGCTTCAGCGTCCTTGGATTTTGGTGTCCGTAGGGGGTCGTGGAACCAATATCCTTTAAGTATCCAGGGACGAGTGTATGCAGTTGTCCTGAACTTCACCTGCCATTGGGATGCTTACCACACTTTATATTTTCTACTTTCAGACCCCTGGCTTGTACACAGGATAGAGTAAAAGCGCTTGCCTTCCTCCAGTTTATTCCTCAATCACTGCCAAAATGTTCTTTCTCAACTGCACATCTCATTTTATCACTTTTTCAAAATCGTTTGAATGCTTCCCAGAGCTGGGATGAAGTCCAGTTTCCTTAGCAGCCTCAGTCAGGCCCTGCCTACCTCCCCAGACTCCACTCTCCCCGTGTAAGACTCGAAACCAAGCAGAGCTTAAAGCCTGAAGTTACGTGTCATCTGGAATATACTCAACACAGCTTTCTGTAGGAAAAGGAGATTGTGTTCATCTCGCTAGCTGTAATTCCTCTGATGGTGACACACCCTATGAAAGCCACTATCCATCTTGTTGCTGCACCCTCCTCTGTCTGACAAGCCAGTGGTAACCACACAGACGACCCCCACATTGATAACTTGCCATACACTGATTACGAAGGTGACCCATCCCCTCGGACTGGTCTAAAGCGGTGGTATCAAATGTCCCCACAGAATAGGTGCTGGCAGCTGGGGAGGGGCTTTGCTTCAGGTGAGATTTGCATTATCGTGGTGTGGACTGTGCTGTGATTTAATTTGTGCTGTGTGTGAGCAGGGTTCTTAGGTTATGGGAATTGCTTGAAAAAGACTTGTTGGCTATTGACTGGTATGTAGCAAATAAAGTGTCTCATGCAGGAAGAGGCTCTTTCCCAAAACACTCCCCAAATTGGTGATATATCTGCAACATCCTAATCTACACCACTTATCACATATCCAATGCCAAACAAAATTACAGGCAACAAAGATGAGGTGGCATAAAACTATTATCCATCATATATGGCAAATATTGGGTTCAAGTGTGTTCATTAGCCTTTGTTTGCAAGCAATCTTTTCATTTGAGGAGTTTCCTTCTCTCCATTTTCATTGTGGAAGTGTCAGGCAAATGGTCCCACAATCAGTCTTTCTCATCACAGGGCTAGTCCCATTTTAATCTGGATGGTATGTAGAAAGTCATTTTAATCTGGATGGTATGTAGAAAGTCTGCCTGAGGATAACGTCAGCCAAGAGAAAATCAAAGGAGAGTGCAAGAAAGAGGAAGGCCAATCAGTGGCGTTATTTGGCCTTTGGATTCTGGCCTTGCCTGAAGCTCAGGGTCTTTTTTATTTTACTTAAGCTGGTTTGATTTGAGCTTCTATCACTTGCAATCAAAGTAAACATTCACTAATAAATATAAATTAAGTACTAACTGATAATTATGGAGAAATAACATTTACTTTAAACCAGTCTCATTTACACTCTTGAGTCTCTTGTGATATGAAAAGGGCTTACAGAGAACAGACACGGACCTAAGCATTTAAAGTATCAACTAGGGCTGGCCGAGTGGCGCGATGGTTAAGAACTGGCTTGGGACGCCAGAGGGCCCCGGTTCAGATCCCACATATGAGGGCCAGTGACACTGCCCTCTGCAGCTAAGATGCTGAACAACAGCTCAACCTGGAGCTGGGCTGCCGTGAGTCGCCGGCGACGGCGTAGGCTGCAGCCCCTGTGGCAGTGGGTTGCCATGGGCTACCGTGTGTAGCCAGCAGCCAGCGTGAGCGGCCAGCAGCCGCAGTGAGCGGCCGTCCAGAAGCCGGCGACTGATCTGCCTCGCCCGGGAAGAGCGCAATGATGGTGCCAACTTGGGCCAGTGAAGCAACGTCCTCCACAACTAGACTGGAAGAACAAAATGACAGCAACTTGTCTGTTCCCCTTCCCCCAATTCCCCAGCACTGTTCCCTTCCCCCCAATACCCCAATAAAAATCTTTAAAAAAAAAAAAAGAAACTGGTATTTAACATCATCCATCAGTAAACAGAAAAGAATAGGTGCACATCACATCATCGGGCTAGATGAAAGGGGTTGGTTCAGCACAATGAATATTGACAAAATCATCCTAATCATCATCAAATGAAAATCTGAAAATAACGATAACCCATTTCCTAGATTTGCTTTACCAGAATATGGGCACTTTGTTAGCTTTGTTCCTGTCAGCTTGCTCTATATCAAGTGGCAAGAATTTTTTAGAACTGTCATTTGTGCCCTCGCCTTGTTTTCTGTAAGAATGCCAGCCAAATAATCAAAGGCAAATTGAATCAATTAAGTGTATAATAGGCCAAATTTATCCTAGGAGAACTGTCATGCCCAAGAGACAATTTGTTTGCATTTTACTTAGCAAAAATAAATGTGATGATCACACAACAAAATGTCAGATGAATCTTTTTTGGAAGATACTCAGAGGCCAGGTGCCCACTGGAGATGTGTTCAGAGCTAAGTGTACAGGTAAAGTCTTTGTGATCCCTGGATATGCTTGGAGTGCTTTCAAAGAGAATCACTAGATAAGCACCAATAGCTTTTTATAAAGCAAATTTCTAAATCATTATTTAAAATGATCACATATGCTTTGGGAAGCCATAATTTTTATACCCATAATTATCCCTTTCATTTTGTATTCTTCTTCCTAAGGCCTCTCTCTTTCTACTTTCACACAGTCCTTGTTCATTTATTTTCTTCATTTCCTCTTGGATTTTTAGTTCCCAGATTTAAGATTACTCTCAGGTATTTTACCACAGGTAATAGGGAAAGCATGTTCATTTTATAACACTTGGCTTCCAGTTTCCTTTAATGTACAAATCTCCAGTAACATAAACATTTCCTCGGCTCATTTTTAAAATTGGTTTAAATCTCTCTCTGACAATAAATGCATTTTCTCTGAAATATGTGTTGTTATTTTATATTTAATGTTATGCTTCAACCAGCCAGTTTTCTTCTGTCTTTCTGCTAAGTTTTTCCTTTTTTTTGAACTTTGCCCTGGTTTCTATCCATTTCTTTTTTCATCATCATTCACTATAAAAATAAAAAATCCCCTTGTCTGGCCAATAAAGCAAAAGGAGCTGGCTGTTTTGAAGGTTCGCTTCACAACACAAAGTCCTAGTGGCTGCAGACACACTTGTTTCATCAGAGAAGTATTTTGCTGTTGGCATCACCAAGGGCAATGCTGTTTAGGTCAATGAGTTCAATGAATGTAGTCAGGACATGTGTAGTGCACAAGGCAAAGTACTTCCTTATATTTTAATGTAGACAGTCTCCAGAAAAACCAATGAACTAGGTGTTTTCATATCCATTGCATAGTGTTTAGACTACAATTCCTAAAACGTCACTTTTGGCCAACTCAAGTGAGTCATGGAGGATTCTGGCCTAGGACCCAGGGCTCCCAAATAGTATTCCAGTGCTGCTTTGTATAACAATGGGGCTGTGGACCCCATTAGACAGATCTGTGTTCAAATCATGGCTTGACCACTCATCTAGTGTTGTGCCTTTGGGCAAGACTAGTAACTTACCTTCTACATCTTCATACTTTCCTGAGAAGTTCCTGAATCGGACCTGATATCAATGAAATACACAGACCATATGCTTTAAAAATCATGCTTATTATTATTGTTAGTCTCATTGTTATTATAATGGTAATGTTTCCCATCATCTGAAATTAACCAGTGCTTCTGTTTAGCAATAGGAGTGCAATGTAAGTTGATTGTTTCTCCTAAGGAAGCTTAAATATCATTAAAGATATTTTGAACTATGATTTCTGGGCATTGAGGTGAAAGACAAAACACAGGAAGGCTCAAACTTATTTGATATCAGCCTATTTAATATCTCTAGTTGGATGTCTAATGAGCATATGGAACTCAACATCCCCTAAGCTAAATTCTTGGTTTCTGTCCCCTCACACCTGCTCCATCCATGCCCTTTCTTACATGGTTGCTGCTGGTCCTTTCATCCTGCCAGTTGCCCAGACTAAAAGTGTTGGAGCCATCCTTGATTCCTCTCTCTCTTGTCTCATATACATTCCATCAACAAATCCTATTGGTTCTACCTTCTCACCTGAATTATTTTATCACCTCCCCACAGGTTTCTCTATTCTTGGGAAAGGCCTTGGGAGACCAAGAATATCCTTTTAAAAACATAATTTAGGTCACAGCTCACATTTCCTCAAAAATGTACAATGCTTCCCATTTTATCCAGAGCGAGAACTGGAATCTGCTGAAACCTATCAGGCCTGCATGGTCTGGTTCCCTGCTCCGTTTCTGTCCTCTTTTATTTTCCTGCCTCATTTCTCTGCACCAGCCATGCTCTCCACTCCCCCTCTTCTCCATCTCTAACTTAGGTCTTTGATCTAGCTGTTCAGTCTGCCTTAATATATATACGCAAAATAGCTTTATTGAGATATATAATGTACATACCATACAAGTCACCCATCTAGAGTATACAATTCAATGATGTGTGGTATAGTCACAAAGTTTCACAATCATCACAATGAAAGAAATCGCATAACTCTTTTTTCCCACCCCAGCCCTAGGGACTCTGAATCTACTTTCTATTTTTATGGATTTTCCCATTATGGACATTTCATATAAGTAGAAACATGCAATACATGGTCCTCTGTGACTGGTTTCTTTCACTTGGCATAATGTTTTCAGGGTTCATTCATGCTACGGCATGTGTCAGCACTTCTTTTCATTACTGACTAATATGCCACTGTATTGATATACCAGCTTCTAGTCACCCATTCATTGGCTGATGAACATGTGGGTTGTTTCCACTTATTGGCTATCATGTATAATGCTGATATGACTGTTCATGTACATGCTTTTGTGTAGATGCATATTTTCATTTCTCTAAGAGTGAAATTGATGGGGCAGATGACATCTCTGTTTAACTTCTGAGGAGCTGGCAGGCTGCTTTCCAAAGCATCTGCACCATTTTATATTTCCACCCGCTGTAAGTGAGGGTTCCAATTTTTTCCCATTCTTGCCAACACTTATTATCTGTCTTTTTTTATTATAGCCTAGTAGGTGTGAAGGAGACTGTTACGTGGTTTTGATTTGCATTTCCCTGATGGCTAATAATGTTAAACATCTTTTCACATGCACTTAGTTTACTGCTTTTTGGAATCTTTGTTCTAATTTCACCTTCTCTATGAGGTATGTCATGAACACCTTATTTAAAACTTAACCCCAATCCCTGCATTTTGAAACTCCTTTTTTATGTACCACTTGTCAACATCTTCAATACCAGATGACTTATCTATTATATTTATGTTTAATGTAGGACTTTCTCTCTTCACTCTGATCCAAATGTGAATAATCAATGAGAGTAGGGATCTTTGATTATTTATTATATCCCAAGTACCCAGAAAAGTATATAAAAAATGGAAGACACTCAATAAATATTTATAGAATAAATGAGTGAATGGAGAAAAAAAATCAGGCCCAGAAAAAACAAACAAACAATAATTATAGTCAAATAGAAACTGTCCAAGTGGAGACTGGGTGAAATAACCATTGCTTTTGCTTCATGTTTGTAAACCATATGCTGGGAGCTTCACCAGTCTTTGTGCTTGGCCACTTTTTAAATTGATGTTTATGGACTACCTTCTCAGAGGTAGTTAATGACACATCTAGAACACATCTCTCCTGAGAATAATTTAAAAAGAGTTCCTGGAAATTTCTTTTTTGTACCTTTGACTCTTTTGTACCTTTGACTTGGGAAAAAGATGTCTTGTAAATGACAAACATTTTTCATGCCCATTGAAAGCATGCCAGGGCTGACAAGCTTGAATCATCATTTTATCTCTGACATGAGGAACTTTATCTCGATCATTAAAACATTCATTCAAGACTTTTTTTTTGTAAGAGCAAAAATGGAGATGGAGTTAAAGAGGGAGCGTAGCACTCATAAACCAGCTATGAATAGTAGGGCTTGGAATAAGATGCTGTTCACCAGCCAGTATGTGTATCTATGTGGCTTTCAGACATAGTACCACATGGGCTCTGGTCGTGTGGACCTGGTAGCAGCTGTGGATATGAGCGCATTCTTCCATGCCTTTAGCTTTTCCATATCAACTTGCTGCAAAGATCATTGGTGTTCTTGCATTCTAAAAATAGTGGTGAGTACCTTGTGGAAGTAATAACCGTCCTCTTAATAAAATTCTTGATGATTGTTTGATGCCGTTAGGAGCAAAACATTTCCTTCCCTCATAACAGAGAACAGATTACTTATAATTAGTTTATTGGTAAGAATGCTTTTGATCTACTACACACATTTATGAGGATAATAGCTTTTTTGGCTACTATGTATTTTTTTAAACATCTTTGGCATAATCATGCTTATGTGGGACTTGAACTTGTGAACTCATTAACTTATCTATCTAGCATACTTCCCTAGGTTCTTTTGTAAGCATTTCAGTTTTGGCATCAGAATAAAACAAAAGTCCAATTGTAATCTCAGAGATATAATGCTGTACGGGAAAAACCACCAGCATTACGGCAACGAGAGCTGTGGAATTCTTATTACAGAAATAAGTATCCACAAACAGAATACAATTTCAGATTTCAATGGCCAAATTCTCATTCTGCAATGGTTTTGCTCTGATTACTATCATCATCATCAACTTTTCAGTGTAAAGGATGGAGTGAGAACTAGACTGCAGGATAACTAGGGATGAAATAGCTACTGATGGGAAGTTCTGACCAAGTGGGCATAAGAGTGAACCGTATGAGTTGGAAGTCAGACATCATGAATCAGAGTTATTAAGCACAAAACTCAAGGGCTGAAAGACTGGTCAAGCTTTCTTCCTCAGACAAAATGTGGGTCTAGATTTAGAGGAACCGTCTAACCTCAGAAGTGTAACATAGCTTTTGTCCTTTCTGTTCAGTGGAAACACCAAGCTGGAACTGAATAAACAATTGAATAATTAAGTAAATACTGCAGTGCAATTTTAGGCACATTTAGGCAAGCTTCTCCAATCTTGGGGATTCCTTGCCTCTCCAATGCACTTACTTGCCATCCAATTAGCTTTCTTAAAGCTTTTAAGAGAACCAACTAAGAAGACACTTTAGGCAACGTTTGACTCAAATATCTGTGTATTCACACACCTTATGATTTGAGTATTGCTTGATTGGTGATCATCCCCAACACTTTCCCAATCCCCACTACTGCACAGCTTTATCTTTATTCTACAACATCTTGACCAGACCCATGCCTGATAAGCCAATTTTATTTTATTTTTTCCCAAGGACATCCTTCTGATCTTTCTTGGTTCTTGAAGTGTGACATAGTTTTTGAATGGAGGGTAAGCCAACCTCTTCCTATCATACCAATAGCAGGATAGTAAATGTGGATTTGACCCATTGCAGTTCAATTTATATTTCCTTATTGTTATAGGCCAAGTGAGTAGCACCCCCCCCGCCCCCCACCCCACTGAAAAACTTCTAAGTTTTCTTTCCTATAAAAATGTTAAGCCTCCTCCCTAGTTTCTTAATTCCTTAGCCCTTGGCTTTGATTACTCTTCTAATCAGTTTCTGAATCCTAGACTACAGATTGCTCCTAGCCTGAATCATAGAAATCTCTTACCCCTGCTTCAGATAACTACTTAAAAGCCTGTGAATTTCCAACATCCCCCAAGCCATTCCAGCCCTAACTCTTGGATAATTCCCTTCCCGAGACTAAATAGGTTTTAACATTCCCTCAGGCCAGTAAGCCTAATGATTCTTTCCAAACCCATTCTGGGCCCAGCTCCTGGACAATTGATGCCACCTGAGTGACCGGTTGAATGGTCACAGGCTCCGTAAGAGCTAACAGATTTATTAATTAAAATCTATTTTTCCTCATTCAGGGGACTTGGGGATACAGATGATACCCCAACAAGATTACCAGTCGCAATCAAAATAGCCAACGCGGTCTTCCAGGCGGAGCTCGAGACCCCTTCCTCTCATATGAGATCAGCTAGGGTGAGAGTGCCATGAATCCCCCAATAGGCAGGGACACCTCTACTCCCCTGCCCAGCAATAAGCAGATACAGAAGAAAAGACCTCCTGCCTCTCAACTTCCCATAGATATTTCATGGGGTTCACGTCTCTCAAGGGGAAAACAAGGCTGGGAGTTAGAGGCAGGCATTGGGTCTCTGCATTACTGTACATCCAACACAACCCACAGAATGCGACTGCCCAGGAGACCTCCCCTCTCTACCCAAAACTTCTCCTTTTGATTGTAATTATCTACCCCTGTGGGGAAACAAATGAGTACAAAATACCCAACTAGATTAGACCAGCTACTCACACCCGCGCAGTCTAGAAAGATGAGGTAATAGCCTCTTGTCACTCACAGGTGTCAATCAAGTGGTCCCAAGCCCAGAGAGGAACAGCCCATTCCAGAGAAAAAGGATACAAACTGCAAATCCTGGCCAGTCCGCCCTCTTGAGCGTCTTCCTTTGCATGGCCTACTCCAAACCCTTTGGAGTGTACTTTTTCTCCTAATAATGCCACCTTGAGCCTTGAGCCCCTTGAGCCGTTGGTCGTCTTTTGAGCTTCGTTTGCTGGCCAGCGCCAAACTCTTTGAAGTGTAATTTTCCTTCTAATCTTAGCCCTTGAGCCATCCCCTACTGCTTGGGCTCACTTCTATTTCTTTGAAGTGTACCATCTCTTCTAAGAAACTGCTTTTTCACTACTTTGCCTTGGTATCTCATTCAATTCTTTGCTCGAGACACCAAGAACCGAGAAGGGCCCAGTCTCAGGCAACATTATCTGTCTGAGACTTGTGCAAAGGCAAAATCTGCCCAGTCTTGTGGAAAGCGAGGTGTCAAACAACATTCTGTGGTGGCCCGCCTAGGTTATTGTGTCTTGTTCTCTAAGGATGGAATATTGTGGCAAGATACAGGGAATGCGAGCCTCCAAAATCCTAAGCTCCACTTTAGTTTTTATAGTAGCTTTTCTTCCCCCCGTAAGGTTATAGCATTTAAAATTACTTTTCTCATATTTTCTTCTTGTTCAGTAAGTCATTTAGTTCAATGGTATATAACATATTTCCAAAGATGGTCTAATGATATCTACATCTGACCTCATCTTTGGTAATAGGAACGTCCTACTTTCACATTAATGGGTGAAATTTGATTCCTCTTTCTTTCTAACTGGGCTGGACTCAGGGATTCACTTTGCATTCTATCTACAGAAAAATATCAACAAAACATACCATATCTAAGGGTACAGGGGACAATAGGATGTGGCGGAAGTAAGACTGTGACTCCTCAGGCTAGGTCAGAAATGTTTTCGAGCTTCCATCTGGATCTCTTGAAAAGTTTCCTCTCCTGATGCTTCTTCTTCAAACCTAGCTTCTATGTTGCAAGAAGCCCCAGCTACATGGAGAGATGATGCATGGAGGCTCCAATAGGCTATCCCAACTGAGCACAGCCTTCAGGTCACTCCTGCATACATATCAGACATCTAACTAAAGCAGCCTCCAAATGATCCCTGTGACTTGCCAGTTGAGTCACTGCTAGCCCATGGAATATTCTCAGCTAAGGCCCAGACATCATGAGAGGTGAAGAGCCATCTCTGCTGTGCCCTTCCTAAATTCCAGACCCACAAAATCCATGAGCGCATCAAATAGTTGTTGCCTTCTGCAACAACGTTTTACGAGTGGTTTTAATGCAGCAGTAGATAATTGTAACAGAATTTGGTACCAGGGGCAGGGTGTTCCCATAACAAAAACTTAAAATATGTGCCATTGTCTTAGGGATTAGGTTGCAAGTAGAAAATGAAAGGATTTTGAGGCTTCCGTTAGGGAAAGTTGAAAGAACTATTGGTGACGTTTGGAAAATAAGTTAAAATTTATTTTGGGAGGTTAGGAAAAAGTTTGACAGCCAAGAAAGTTATGTGTGCTGACATAGAAAATGGAAGAAAATGCCTAATGAATCCGCAGATTTCCTAATGAAACTTCTAAGTGGAATATTCAAAGTGCCAACTTGCTTCTCTTAACCATGTATCATAGGATGTAGAAAGAGATAGAAATCAGGTTAAAAAATAAAAGATAATGTTTCATTAGTAGAAATATAGTGAAACCAAAACTTTCTGGGTTGGAAAGTTTAATTGATTCTCATTCCCAGCATTTTTAGAAGGCAAGAAATTCTCAAAGTAAGAAAAGGCCTCAGAGCAAAGATCAAATCCAGGGCACTGTCAGAAAACATAGTCTCAGGGTAAAGCTAAGGACAATGGAGTCACTGTAAAACCCTCCCCAATCTGTGAAAAAGACTTAAGATGGTGCTTCAGGGTGTTTTTGTTTTTCTTTTTTTCTGATAGATGAAAGCTTTTTAAGCATCTAAAGAATATACCTCACAGACCATCTCTGCTAAACAATAGGGTTTTTAAGCAGCCCTGGATAGAGAAAGGCTATCTCAAAGAGATTTGTGGATGCTAATTTCTTAAATGGCATGAATAACAAAAAATGTATTCATAAAAGCACCATAAAGTTTTAAAGAAATGATATTGGCAGAAATATCAACAGTTTAGGCTAAAAGAGACAGAGACTGTACAAAATGAAAGCGGTATTTGACACTTGTACTTCCACAGGCAGGAAACAGGATGAGAAAACTACTCTGATCAAACACAAGCTATTTTTCAATACAAAGGCAGGATGACCTAAAACCTACAGCCAAGATCCCAGAGGGCAGAGCCAAGAGACACAGGAATAGACACAGAACAATGCATGTTTGTATTGGGGAAAGTTTTCACCTAATAGACCATTGAGGCTCCCTCTTACATAGTTTTGAAGGACCAGGGACTATAGAAGGCAGATATTGATTGGCTTAGAGGATTCACCACATTTCAGAGTCTAGATCTTATTCCTTTCCTGAGGCTCACAAACAGGACTTCGTGGGCTCATTGAGTGCAGTTTCATTTTCCAGGGGGCAGACTTCCATTAGCCTAGCCCAGTCTATTGACTCATCTGATCAGAATGCTGATTCATCAATTTATAATGAGAAGACACTGTCCCTGGAAACCGTATATTCAAAAACTGTACCGATCAGAAATTTCCCTCTCTGTTGGCTAAGTCCTTCTCACAGTCATGTAAGACATCATTTGAAGTCTTCTTAGTAAGTTGAAATCAGGAAACAAATGTGTGTGGCTGGATGGAATTAATTAGATGGGCGGAACAGATAGTGGCCTCAGGCTTCATTTCATTTTATAATCTCATAATAAGGGTGGTTTTGCGCTGTCCATTAGACTAGCGTTCCTTGTCATCATCTCAATATTGTTCATGCCTGCCAAAATGGCTAGGACATGGGAAATACAAGGTTGAACCTTCCTTCTCTCAGTGCTATGCTGGAGTGGAAGCTGACAATTTTCCTCTTCGACTTGCACTTCCTCTGCTTCCCCTACCAATGAACACATTCCTCCCTGGACATGTCAATAAAGTCAACCAAGCTACGTTGAAGTCTTTCAAATCTGTGGACCATCTTTATTCCCCAAGTGTATTTGCACTTCTATTTGTCTTTACATTTTGTATGTCTGAATACTTCAAAAGCCTTTATTCTCCTCCTATCTCTATACTACGGAATGAACCATGCACCTACGATCCATTATGTCTGTGAAGTATTCTGCACTTTTAAAATATTAATTCAGATGCGATGTCATGACACACTGAAACTTTTCTCAGTAGCCTGACATTCTGTAATTTTCCTGACAAACCCATGCACTCAAATTACTCCTTATTTCTTACTTAATCAAGTCAATGATCGGTCCAATTATAATAATGGCATGTCTTACTTTTTGAAATTGCCAGATTTCATTGGGATTTTGTCGTATCTACAGTGAAATTTGTTTTCCAAACCCCTTTGTTTTTAAGCATTAAAAAATCTCTTTGAAATAGATATTTAAAAAGAGAAGTTTATTGTTGCTTTTGCAACTGCAGGCTGGATCCTGGGCTTCAGGTTCTATAATTGCAATGCTGGGTGGGGTTTTTTTGTTTGTTTATTTTTAATTTCATTGCTCTTATTCACTGATGCTACAGATGACTGCATTCATGTAGCCTTAGAAGATGGTTCTTAAGTCCCAAGTTACATTATCCTTGTGGCCTCCCTCACATTAAGAAGAAGACAAAGTTTTCTCTATCAGTTTGCACACATAATTAAAGTTTTGGAACAGTTCTCTAACAGTGTAGGCCAGTTATAGTGTATTAGAAAATATGATAGCCACACTGGGATCCATGTAATGAGGAGTAGTTTCTCAAGGGCAGACTGGGGAGACTTTTATCAGAGAATGGAGAATGATACCCTGGGAATGATATTAACAGACAGCCACATATTTACATAAATATGCTTTGCTTTACTAAAATTGCAAAGCCACTCAAGATTTCAGCTTGGCTTTACGTGTGTGCGATACATATAAAGTAATTGTGAAATTATCTGAAAACATAATATGTGACCAACATAATGCTCTGTTACAGGGGTTGGCAAACTTGAGACCATGGGCCAAACCTGGTCATGGGCTGTTTTTGTAAGTAAGGTTGTGTTGGAAAACAGTGACACCCACTCCCTTATTGTCTTTGGCTTCTTTCACTTTACAGCAGGAGAACTGAATCGTTGTGATAGAGACCATTTGGTCTGCAAGGCTGAAAATATTTACTATATGGTCCTTTACAGAAAATGTTTGCCAACACACTTCTATTAGAAAGAAGATTTTCTCCTTTATTTGAGGAATCCCTAAACATTAAACAGGACTAAGAGGCTGGTGATTAATCTGATTGGCTGATGCAGTACAGGTAATCGGTCCAGAATGTATTTGACAGCTAAACTGTCTTTAGATTTGTCTGGATAAACTGAGATTAATTTACTGGGGTCAATATTTGTCTATTTTCCCTCTGCCATCTCAGACACTAAGTTTGTTTTGAGATATTTCCAGAGTAAGAACCAATGGATCAGGAGTAGGGATTTTCTGAATATTGTCATATTCAGGGGATGTAGAGATACTTCCATGGGGTTTCAGATGATAGCTCCAATGAAATTATCTGGGGATGAATCAAAACTGGAATTGAATCTAGAACTTGCAAATTCATTAAATTCCACTTCACCAGTTAACTTCAGCTTGGGCTGCCATAACAAAATACCATAGACTGAATAGCTTAAATAACAAACATTTATTTATTATAGTTCTGGAAGCTAGAAGTCCAAGATCAGGTGCCCAAAGATAGGTTTGATTCTGAGGCCTCTTTCCTTGGCTTGTAGGCAGCTTGTCATCATGCTTCAGAAAGAGAGAGAGAGAGAGAGAGAGAGAGAGAGAGAGAGAGAGAGAGAGAGAGAGAGAGGGAGAGCGAGAGAGATATTCTCTTTTTAGAAGGACACTAATCTCATCATGAGGGCCTCACTCTCATGACCTCATCTGCCCTTATTACCCATCAAAGGCCNAGAGAGAGAGAGAGAGAAGGAGAGCGAGAGAGATATTCTCTTTTTAGAAGGACACTAATCTCATCATGAGGGCCTCACTCTCATGACCTCATCTGCCCTTATTACCCATCAAAGGCCCTATCTCCAAATACCACCACAATGAGGCTTAAGTATTCAATGTAAAGATTTTCTGAGGGGCAAGGAGATACAAAAAATGAGTCCACAACATTTCTAGTGTGAAAATTTATAATATATGTGCATGTATATGACTGATAGTCATCCATGGTGAGAAAAATGAAGAAGAAATTATTTTAATAATTCAATAGACATTTATTGAAATGTTACTAGATATTTTAGTTTTCATCCTTCACTAATATACATTTCTTGGCCTAAATGGTCGACGATAAAACACATAATTTTCCAACCCAACTTATCACACCCTTACAATAAGATATTCATTGTGTAAGAAAAACCAGACACTTAGAAGGCATCCTAATAGCTCCTTCTTTCTCACTTCTGCCAAGTCTTGTCAATTTTACATCTAAAATATACTTCAAATCCATCCACGTTTCATTATTAGTCAAGGAAACTAGGAAACTATTGCTCACCTGTGCTATTTGCGAAAGTCTCTTGACTACTCTTCTCTCATTCTTATGATTTCCATTCGTTTATCTGCTCAGCAGACAGAGTACTTTTTTAAAAACGTATCAAACATATCTGAATATATTATGCAACCACTAAAAACATTACTTTGGCCATCAATTGTTCTTCAGTGCTGAGCATGGCTCTTGGGGCCTGCTTTGTCTCCCTCAACCTTTCCTCGCAGCCTTCTCATTCTCATCCTTGCTGTTCAGTCATACTAACATCTTCTTGCTTCTTGTAAACATTATGCTTCTTGCTTGTCCTCCTCCATTTTCCTCCTTTACCTATTATCTTAGTACAGTGAAATTGCTATAACAAAATATCATAAACTAGGTGGCTTATGAACTGCAGGATTTTATTTCTCGCAGTTCTGGGGACTGAGAAGTCTAAGATCAAAGCCCTGGCAGATTCATTGTCTGCCGAGGTCCGGCTTCTTCATCAAGAGCGTCTTCTCACTATAACCTTACATGATGGAAAAAGTGAGGGAGCTCTCTGGGGTCTCTTATAAGGGCACAATCCCATTCATGAGAACTCCGCCCTCATAACCTATCACTTCTCAAATGCCCCACCTCAAAGTGCCATCGCAGTGGGGATTAAGTTTCTAACATATGAATTGTGGGGGGACAAACATTCAACCTGCTTCTACTTACATTGGGGCTTATGTCTCAAACTTATTCCCAACTTGAGGTCTTTGCCCTTGAAGTTCCCTCTGCCTAGAACACCCAGATCTTCACAGGGTCAACTTGTTCTTGACATTCTGATATTAGTTCAAATATTTTCTTGAAGAGGTTTTCCACAACTAAACCATCATCCTCTACTGTAGCACCTATTATAGGTTCATTTTTCTGGTAGCAACGATCTCTTTTGTTTTCTTGCTTATTTGTTTTTATTTTTTATTTCTTGTCTGTCTATCCTGCTAGAGAGAGCAACGTGACTGTGTATTCTCGAAAGTGCCTAACATAATGCAAGATTGAGTAAACGAATAAAACCATTAAAATAAAAACAGGTCTCTGAGGAAGGCCGGAGCCACGGACACTCCTAAGAGGGTTGTGCTCTCAGGCACCAGGCAGAGGAGACTGGTCTGAAGAAGACACTTGAATCATGGGTGATATTAAAAATTTTTTGCATGCCTGGTGTGGCAAAAGGAAGATGTCTCCAAATTATGAAATTAGAGCAAAATCAGGCAAAAATTCATGTGTGAGTTCCAAGTAGAAGGATATAATTACATTGGCATGGACAACTCCACCAATAAAAAAGATGTGCAGAGTAATGCTGCCAGAGACTTTGTTAACTATTTGGTTTGCATAAATGAAGTAAAGAGTGAGGAAGTACCAGCTAGTGGGGAAGTACCCTCTCTGCCCCCATTTACCAACACAACTGACATCAGAGCAGATACTGGTGAAGGTTTACCAACAACCAGGGGGGGACCTCTTCCTTCACATCTGGCTCTCAAGGCAGAAAATAATTCTGGAGTTGGGGCCTCTGGGTGTGGTGCTCCTGGGTCTACCTGGGATCGAGGAGCCAACTTGAAGGATTATTACTCAAGAATGGAGAAACAAGAAGTACAAGCGACTCTAGAATCAGAAGTGGATTTAAATGCTGGGCTTCATGGAAACTGGACCTTGGAAAATGCTAAGGCTCTTCTGAACCAATATTTCCAAAAAAGGAAAGATCCAAGTTGAATATAAGTACACCCAAGTGGGTCCTGATCACAACAGGAGCTTTATTGCAGAAATGACCATTTATATCAAGCAGCTGGGCAGAAGGATGTTTGCACGTGAACATGGATCAAATAAAAAACTGGCAGCACAGTCCTGTGCCCTGTCACTCATCAGACAACTCTACTATCTTGGAGTGATTGAAGCTTACTCTGGACTTACAAAGAAGAGAGAAGGAGAGACCATGGAACCTTACAAGGTTAACCTCTCTCAAGATTTAGAGAATCAGCTGCAAAACAATGTTCAAGAGCTCAACCTTGAGATCCGGCCCACACCTGATGATCCTTCTGTGCCTGTTGTACTCAACCTTGGCAAGTTGGCTCACTTCAAGCCATCTCAGCGAAAAACCCAAATGGGTGTAGTTCCTTGGTCACCTCCTCAATCCAAGTGGAATCCTTGGACTAGTAGCAACATTGATGAGGGGCCGTTGGCTTATGCTACTCCAGAACAAATAAGCATGGACCTCAAGAATGAATTATGTACCAGTTGGGCCAGGATCATGATTTGCAAGCTGTCTTGCAAGAAAGAGAGTCACTACCTGTGAAGAAATTTGAAAATAAAATCCTGGAAGCAATTAGTCACAATTCAGTTGTCATTATCCGAGGTGCTACTGGATGTGGTAAAACTACACAAGTTCCCCAGTTTATTCTAGATGTGTTTATCCAGAATGACCGATTAGCAGTGTAAAATTGCAGTAACTCAGCCCAGGAGAATCAGTGCAGTTTCTGTGGCAGAGCTAGTTGCATATGAGAGAGGAGAAGAGCCTGGGAAAAGCTATAGTGTTCGATTTAAGTCTGTACTTCCCCACCCTCATGCCAGTATACTGTTTTGTACTGTAGGTGTGCTCCTAAGAAAGTTAGAAGCAGGCATTCGAGGAATCAGTCATGTGATTGTAGATGAACTACATGAAAGAGACATAAATACAGACTTCCTTTTGGTAGTGCTGCGTGATGTGGTTCAGGCTTATCCTGAAGTTCGCATTGTTCTCATGTCCACTACTATAGATACCAGCATGTTCTGTGAATATTTCTTCAGTTGCCCCATCATTGAAGTTTATGGGAGGACTTACCCAGTTCAAGAATATTTTTTGGAAGACTGTATTCAGATGACCAACTTTGTTCCTCCACCAAAGGACAAGAAGAAGAAGGATAAGGGTAAGGATGATGATGGTGGTGAGGAGGATGATGCAAATTGCAACCTGATCTGTGGTGATGAATATGGTCCAGAAACGAAGATGAGCATGGTTCAGCTGAATGAAAAGGAAACTCCTTTTGAATTCATTGAGGCTCTGCTTAAGTACATTGAGACTCTGAATGTTCCTGGAGCTATGCTGGTCTTTCTGCCAGGCTGGAATTTGATTTACATGATGCAGAAGCATTTGGAAATGAATCCACATTTTGGAAGCCATAGGTATCAGATTCTACCTCTGCATTCCCAGATTCCTCGAGAGGAACAGTGCAAAGTTTTTGATCCAGGACCAGGTGGAGTAACCAAGGTTATTTTGTCTACAAATATTGCTGAGACAAGCATTACCATAAATGATGTGGTTTATGTCATTGACTCTTGCAAGCAGAAAGTGAAGCTGTTCACTGCTCACAACAATATGACCAACTATGCTACTGTGTGGGCATCCAAAACAAACCTGGAGCAGTGGAAAGGCTGAGCTGGCCATGTGTGGCCCGGATTCTGCTTTTACCTCTGTAGCCGAGCTCGTTTTGAGAAACTTGAAACTCATGTGACACCAGAGATGTTCCGAACACCATTGCATAAAATTGCTTTGAGCATAAAACTTCTGTGCCTGGGAGGAACTGGCCAATTTTTGGCCAAGGCAATTGAACCACCACCTTTGGATGCTGTGATTGAAGCAGAGCACACGCTTCGAGAGCTTGATGCTTTAGATTCCAATGATGAGTTGACTCCTCTGGGATGAATTCTGGCTAAACTCCCCATTGAGCCTCGTCTTGGCAAAATGATGATAATGGGGCGTATTTTCTATGTGGGAGATTCTGTCTGCACCATCTCTGCTGCCACCTGCTTTCCAGAGCCTTTCATCAGTGAAGGAAAGCGACTGGGTTATGTCCATTGAAATTTTTCTGGAAACAGATTTTCTGATCATCTGGTCCTTCTATCAGTATTCCAAGCTTGGGATGATGCTAGAATGGGTGGAGAAGAAGCAGAGACACGTTTTTGTGAGCACAAAAGACTCAATATGGCTACACTAAGAATGACCTGGGAAGCCAAAGTTCAGCTCAAAGAGATTCTGATCAATTCTGGATTTCCAGAAGATTGTTTGTTGACAGAAGTGTTTACTAACATCGGACCAGATAATAATTTAGATGTTGTTATCTCTCTTCTGGCCTTTGGTGTGTACCCCAATGTGTGCTATCATAAGGAAAAGAGAAAGATTCTCACCACTGAAGGGCGCAATGCACTTATCCACAAGTCATCTGTTAATTGTCCTTTTAGCAGCCAGGACACGAACTACCCATCTCCCTTCTTTGTATTTGGTGAAAAGATTCGAACCTGGGCCATCTCTGCTAAAGGCATGACTTTAGTCGCCCCCCTGCAGCTGCTTCTCTTTGCCTCCAAGAAAGTCCAGTCTGATGGGCAGATGGTGCTTATAGATGACTGGATCACACTGCAAATATCTCATGAAGCTGCTGCCTGTATCACTGCTTTCCGGGCAGCCCTGAAGGCTCTGGTTGTTGAAGTAACCAAACAGCCTGAGATCATCAGCCAGCTGGACCCCCGTGAATGAACGTATGCTGAACACGATCCGCCAGATCTCGAGGCCGTCCGCTGCTGGTATCAACCTCATGGCAGGCAGCACACAGTATGGAGATGGCCCACGCCCTCCCAAGGTGGCCCGGTTTGACAATGCAGGTGGATATAGACGGGGAGGTGCTAGTTACGGCGGTGGAGGCTATGGCCGAGGCGGCTACAGAGGTGGCCAAGGCTACGGTGGTGGCTCCAGCTCCTACTGGGGCGGCCATGGTGGCTACAGAGGGGACTACAGAGGGGGCGCGAGAGGAGACTACAGAGGGTCCTATGGGGGAGCCTACAGAGGGGCTGGGGGCTTCCAGCGAGGCGGTGGCAGAAGGGGCTACGGGCAAGGAAGAGAGGCAGGTGGCTACTAACCCTGGTTATGTTGGCGCCTGTGCATCGAGAGTAAAAAAGTGCATGCCGCCAGTTTTCCCAAGCTGTTTATTGGCTGCCAATAAGCAAGTAAACCCACGTTTTCACCCATTCTGTGGTTCATTGTAGTTTAAGGAAACCATATAGATACAGTAGTGATTTTGTTTATATTATGTAAAATATAATGATTTATTGTAAAAGTATCACAGTTTGTATTTTTTCTTTAAGGAGTAAAGAGTTGCCTTTAAAATTGAAAAAAAAAAAAAAGAAAACATAAAATAACATTGCCTCCCTGACATGACTCTTTATTTCAAAATGAACATTTATGAAGAGTCAATATAATTAAGTAATTAATATATATTCTGAAGCAAGAAGGTTGAGTTTATATCCAGCTCTGTCATTTACCAGCTACATAATCTTAGATTCACCCCTGAACCTTGATTTCCTCATCTTAAGTAAGGGTATAACAATAATATCTACTTTGTTAGGTTGTAATGAGAGTCACGTAAGTTATCATAAGTAATGTACTGAGAATACTGCCTGACACATGGTTAGCTCTCAGTATCTATCATTATTAGTAAAAGTGTATGTTAAATTAAAACACATTAATTAATAATATTAATATTACTAAGAGTGTATATTAAAATGAATCTAAATAAACTTATTGAAAAAGTGGCTGAGCATTGTAATTTTATGCTTACACAAACATGCCAAGAATCCTCTTTCAATTTTTGCAAAATAAGAGACAGAGAAGAACCTAAATTCTAACTGACATATTAAGCCCTAACATTTGTATGGTGCTATACCATTTACAAAGATGTCCTTATGACAAGTTGCATCACATTTCTTACATCTCAAGGAGTAAATATTATCACTGGTTTAGGGATGGGAAAATAGAGGGACTGTGAAATTCATTGCCTTGCTCAATGTCCCTACCTCCTGACCAATAGGGTCAAACCTTGAACACAGGTCTCTGGACTCCATACTCAAAATTTTTTCAACATGCTGAGTTTCACATCTTCTGTTGTAATATCCAATATGGCGTCTGTACACTTGTTTGGGGCATTGGCAAAGCAGGCGTTCTCCACATATTAGAAAAAGATTTGGAAATAGGTATATTTTTTAAAAGTCTTCAATTTTGTATTTTGTTAAACTTCCTATACTTGTTTTATAGTTTTATCTGTTTTCACTTTGATTGATATGTGTGTGGGTGGCACTATGAAAATTTTCAGTTTTTAGATTCTCTAAAGACCCAGAGATCTAAACATCTGACCTCGCATGTACCAACACACTGGCTTGGCAGAAGAAAATTCTTGGGACTTATGTATCAATGATAACTGTTAACACTTGTTCTCTTGAACTTGAAGATATCCCTGAGAGATGGGACCACACATGGAACAAAAATAATGATTTTGTCTTTATCTCCACCATTTCTTGGCTTTGGTGCTGCTGAGGGCAGTGGGAGGTGGAGGGAAGGGGGTGAGTATGAAGCGTTGATGCTAAAGACATTTGACTCACATGGCCCTGCACCCCTACATGGAGACTGGTCAATTCCCCCAACCTATCTCATTCTGGCAGGCAGACGCCATAGATAATAACTCAGAATTCTTTTTCATTGGAGCCAATTCTGAACTGGTGGTCTGGAGAGGAATTCTGTATTGAATTACCAACTGGTTCCAACAGAATCACTTCCAACAGTAATTAGGGCTGATGGAATGCCCATTCCTTAAAAAGCAGTACCAAATTCCAGATTTTTCCAAGAAGAAAAATTAGAGCCCAGCTCCCTTGCTTGCATTCCTGTTTTTCAGGATGTGGAAAGATCTGTTTGCAAGAAAGTAAAGCATGTGCATAAAGGGATGCCTCCACGTTTTCTTCCTTTCTGCTACCATGTGCCTCCCACAGTATTCAGGCACATAATGGGGAGATCTGAGACATCGGAGAGGTTGACAACTCTTAATAGGAGGGTATCCCTAGCTCGATACATAATGTGGCATCTTGGCTTTGTGGGTCAGTGGTGGCTATATGTATCAAAGTTTTGTGAATCTGAATCAAACACTGTTGAAGAGACAGTTATCTCAATTGATAGGTGAAAAGACAATGTTATCTGCTGGACTAAGATACTTGGCACTATTCTCATCAAAGGAAAAGAGAGCATTCTATTTAGGATTAGGATGAGGTAATGGCAGTTATTTGCAATTAAAGGATCCATTTTTAATTGTTAGCGTATGGCTGGAAAACATCTGAGGCATTGTCCTAACTTGATAATGGTTTAATAACCCTTGATGGGAGCCTAGGAAATATTAAAAGAAGAAGTTATGGATCATATATGTTTTAATTGACCAGAATCCTTTCTTCTTGGGTTTATAATTTTTTACTTTTCACAGCTCTTGAATGCTTAACAGTAGCGACTGGGTGTACCTTAGAGCAATAAGGACCAGATGGGGCCTGGTAAAGCAAGCTGAAAACACATGTGTTTGAGAAGCCGATACTAACATTATAAGCCATTTCTGTTGGCTTAAAAAGAAAGAACCACACTTATGTTTTTGAGCCAATTCTTGCATTAAGTAATTTCTTGAAGAAACTGGATCCTTGCTATTTTTCTCTTTTTACCAGATAACTTCCAAATGAACATCTTGTCCCAGAGCCTTAAAGTCAGAAATGCTTTTATCATATAGCTCATTTAAGTGAGTCTCCCTAAGGTTCGAATTTTCTCATTCCAGGAGTAAAAGAACTATCTGAGTTAACGGTTTCTATCACCCAACACTGGCATGTTTCTCTCTCTTTTTGGTTCTGTTGACCCCATTTAAGGGAGGAGTGCTGAGGATTCCATGATGATCATATTCAGGGCAGAAATGCCAGTTTAAGAAGAACCAATAATGAGTGTTTATAAGCTATGGTTACTTGCAAATGCCTGTGCAAGCATTATGTCATGTAAGAAGGAATGAAATGTTGAAATCTTGCTAGATTATATTATACAAATTGAAAGTTTATCCATAACACTTCTGACCCCAGGGTCTATCTGCAGACTGAGTCTAACTTGATATGTCTCTGAAAGGTGATACATCTTGCCTTGTGTTGAAGTGGAAAGGGACGGCCAATGCATCTAAACCACTGCAGATTAATAAAGAACAAAGAAGTGTAGTCAGGAGGCAATTTGGCAGCATGGACTTTGGGGTTCCATACTCAGGCTTGATTCCAGGCGGGATCTCTTCACAGCAGTGTGACTTTGACAGTTTGCTTAACTTCTCTGGTTCTCACTTTCCTCAGAGAATAGAGTAGGGTAACGGGGCTCTACAGTACTGGTGTTAGAACCCACCAGCCTGCCTTCAAAGCCTGGCTCTGCCACTAACTGCAGCACCTAGTGCAAATTGTTTTATTGAGATTTCCTGGCTCTCAGTTTCCTCATCTCTAGCATGGGGATAAAAATAATGCTTATCTCACAGGGCCTCTGCGGGGATGATGTTTATTAATCCAAAATTATTTATAAATTCTTGACACAGCCCTTAACGCTTCATAAATGAGCCACACGTGGAAGCTGGTACAGTTACTAAAACTACCAGAGTCTGGCTTATCAAGAAAGAGAATAAAGTGACATCTGTTCATGTCTGCAAAACCCTTTTTCTTTTAACTGGCCATAATGCATAAGGTTTTAGGCTCCCTGTAAGTCTGATTTTATAAAACCATCATTTCCGTGAGCTGGTCTAGGGGTTGGATATGAGTAACAGTTTTGAATGGCAATTGACCTGAGGATTCCACACACCATTTTCTTATGAAAACTCTAAGGTTCTGGAAAGGGGACGTGCCATAGCCCATAAACTACTGAATGGTGATCCCAATTGTGGAACAGATTAATTGGCCCGTTCATTAATAATACAATGGCAATTGACATTAATTGAGTAAAGATGTTTTTGACTCAGGGCTGAATCGATTTCCCCCTGTCACTTAAATCTTCACAACCTTGGAGATTGCATCCCTCCTTTTTGGGCGATGAAGGCCACGTTCCTTAACCCAGTCTACACAGCTTGTCTGGCTTGACTTCTGCAGGCTTCAGTGAAGTAACTCTCTCATCTTCCACGATGCTTTTTTTATTCCATCATTCATTCATTTATCCATTAGCCTTTCCCTCATTCACTCGGCAGCTATTTGCCAGGCACACAGATGGTGCTCCAGCCGTGAATACAGCAAGGCCATGTCCCTTTGGAGCTTCTATCCCAGTGGAGGAAACAGGAAACCAACATAAATGTATAATGTTATAGAGCAAAATAATTCAGAATATGGGAAGCAGAGTGTGGTGCTATTATCCACAGGGTGGGGAAGATTTGGGCAGTGTTAAAGAAAATATGGAGGTGAAGCATGAGGCTCCCTGGGTGATGGACAGCCCATGCTGTAGGGAAAAAAGGCACAACAGCCCTGAGACGGAGTGCTTGGCATGTTCGGGGGTGGGTGAGTGACAGGGGAGGATGTCCCTGGTATTGGTATAACCCCCGCTTTGCAGTCTAGGAAACTGAGAATTAGAGAGGCTATCTACATGAGCCACGGTCACGTGGCTAGAAAACGGCAGAGCCACAGACCTTTGTGGTCTGTGCTCACAACTTCTGTGCTGCTCTGCTGCTCAACCTTGTTCTCGTCTTTGATCTTTAGGGCTCTCCATGCAGCAAGAGGTAGGGCAATTTCTCCCTCAATTTCTCACCCCAATTAACAAACAGCTCTAACTTGCTTCAATGCCTCTTATCCTCTTCTTTGATGTTACTTCATAGGGTTTCTTCTCTATTTTCTTCTTCATTTTTATGGTTTAAGCACCAAGCCTTTCCTAAATGATTTGGTGCTGGTGATGGATGTTATGCGCTGATGCGTTGTTGTGGATTTCTTTTTTTTTTCTTTTTTTCCCATTGCACAGGTGACCTGTCCACTAAAGTGAATAGTTCTGCCCTCCACTGGCTCACTTGCTGGGGATAATAGTTCAAGGGATAATAGTTCATGGGCTCATTCTCGTGTCTCTTCCATGGATATATATATAAAATGTACTGATATTTTTTGTCTTATGGTATATGGTACAGATATACTTTTCTCCTTGTTCTTTCCTCTCCCACAGTTATATAACTTGATCTACCCATCACTGCTGTCATGCTAAAAATGTCACATGAAATCAACCCAATCCATACATTGGAATATACATTTTCCCTACAATGGCCGCTCTTACTTTGGCTAGATAAGTAAGTCAAGTTGGATTTTTCTCATTTTTCAGTACCACTGATGGAGAAGGCATGAGTATCATGAGTTTTTTCCTTAGTTATGAGAATATAAATCTAATAGTAAAAGGGCAACAGAGAAGGCCATTTGAAAAAGGGAGAGATTAAGTAAGATAAGAATATGGTTACTTCATTTGAAATATTTAAAATAGAGAAAACAGTCATGCAAATGATTAGAACACCAAGTGGCATATTGATAACCTTTTGATTTTTTGAGGTTTTTCTTTCAATTGCCTTATAAATGGCTCCCTAATGAGCCAGATAAACAAAACAATAAACATATCCACTAACCATTTCTTCTGTAATTCCCGAAAGAGTGATTTAAGCTATAAAAAGATGATTCATTTTGACTGAAATGTAGACATTACGAATATTACAGAGCAGATTAAATCTACCATGTTGAGGTACATCAGTTCCACTAGAGCAAGATGGTAGTTACAATAACCTTTCTCTTGTCAACAGCCTTGTTCCATTCATTCTGCACCACCTGGCATGCGCCATGTGTCCAAATGTTCTACTACACTGAGAAGCTCTGCTATTTTCCAATATCATAAAATATCACCCCCAAATCCCAGCAGATCTGTGGTTTGTAAAATTCTTTGCAAAGGCTGCAAATGGTTCATATTTAAAGACAGTTCTTTTTGTGAGAGTCTTCTGAAAACCCAAAGAGCGCTGCCAAAAAAAAGTCATTTGAGACTTAGCAGGCACACACACATTGAATAAAGCATTTAGATCTTGCTTTAAGAGTATTTACACATTCCAGAGGTAATTAAAAGATAAATGAGTGTAAAGTCTTTAGTAATATATATTGATTTTTTGTGAACAGATCCTTAAAGTAATGGAGAAGATGATGGCTTATTTTTGTACAGAGCATTTCCAGCCATTCTGATGCAGGAAGGGAGAAATGATGTGTTTGCTACTTCGCTGACTTGACTAGATCTAATTAGGTATTGATTCTGAATTCTGTGTAAATTAGAGAGTGAGGGAACCTGGAGGAAGTTAATGGGTAAGGGCTCAAGCTGCCTTCAGCTCCTCCACAATGAATTTTTAAGTTATAATAAGAAATTAGTGAATAGCCATTTCTTAAAGAAATTGGGCAGCAGGTCTATAGCTGTGTCAATTAATACAATATCAGTTCACATACTTGTCAGCTTAAATTCATAAGCCATCTGAAGAATGACATATTTCAATACACTTCCAATTATTGGCTTCTAGATATAGCCACTAAATCAAACCCAGATTAACATAGTTCTAAAGGAGTACATTTTGAATAGACTTATTTAGAATTAGGGTATAGATTATTTATAAAATAAACATTTGAAAGCAATTTTCTTTTCTAGAGATTTTAAAATATCATCCCCATATATGGTTTGCATCTTAAAGTTACTTAGTAAAATAATTCCTGATCTATAAGGCATAAGAAACACCAGGCTAAGCATGGCTTATTAATTGAATTTTCTAATTATTTGTATGTTAAATAAATGAGGTTTTACCATATTGAAAATGACTTTACTTTATCTAAGACTATGTAATTGTTCCACTCTGTAGCTGAAGAAGATATCATCCTCATAGTAAAAATGGAAGAAAAAAAATTTTAAGAGAAAAAATATATAGCCAACATTCTCCAATCTGTCTGTGTGGCTTCCAACAATGTCATTTAACACAACTTACATAAAGCTATGGTACAGACTGGGATGAAAGAATCTGACAACATTTTCCTGGTCCCGCTCTAAATATGCATCTTATTTGAAGGAATAAAACCCAAAGGAGGCTCAAATTTTACTCCAAAAATATGCTGCTTCTTTACATATGCATTTCTGAAGAATGTCTTGTTTCATAAAGAAAATTCAGTACTGGAGTGATACTTCCTGTACATTCAGCTATATTTTAAATGGCACCATGGAATCTTCATTAGGGAATGGACTTCAGATACTGAGCTTCAGATTCCCTAGAAATAAAGTGGGAAAAGGAAAGTCTTTTCAGTGCCTACTGAACAGAGCAATTCTGAAGGAAATGTGATGGTCTGTGGATATGATTTCAATTTCCTGGAGGAAAAGAACATTCATCTAAACTTGATTTTATGGATGTTTTTTGAAAGTTAGTAGATTCAGTCAATTCTACTTGACCTGTAAAATTGGCATTGTGCCTATCTACACTTACCTGGACCATCTTTCTTTTTAGACTTTCAACCACACTAAGCTAAGCAGACATAACATCAGCCTACAGAAAATTCACCGAGTCCATGGGAATCAAATAAAAAAGGAAATAGTAGAATCAATGTCTTCCACTAGTCTTTCTTTAGATTTCCACTGAGTCCATCCAATTTGTCTAAGGACAATAGCATCAGAAAGGGTGTTAATAATATTTGATGATCTAGTATTGCAATATGCTCTGCTTGCCATAAAAATATTAGCATGTGAAATATAAGTTGGGGAAAGTTCTAGTTTCTGCCACATAGTGACGTAGTTAACAGAAAGTTACCTCCTACTACGCACATATGGAAATATTGGGTAAATAATAACAAAAAATATGAGCAAATCTCATCTCAAGGAAAGAATGGATTGCCCAGTGTTCCACAGATGAAGAGGGAAAGCAAAGCCAGATGGTAGAGAGGAAATGTGGTCTGATGGTTAGGGACACTGACTCGGGCCAGAAAACCAGAGTCCAAACCCTGACTGCCATTTGCTGGCTCACTCCAATATTAACAACAAAAATAACAAGTCAAACCTTTAAGTGATTTATTGGTCAAATTATATATCATAATGGAAGTGATAAAATATTTAGGAATGGATGTAAATATAAATACCACAAATCAAATTGAATGGGATACAGCCAATGTGCTACGTAAGCAGAAATTTATAGTCTCTAATCTATGTTTTAGAAAAGAAGATTAAAAGTTAGTGATCTAAGAATCCAAGTAAAAAAAATACCAGAACAAATCTATGGAAAAAGAAAAAGTCATGAAGAGCAAAAATTAACAACATAGAAACAAGGAAACAATAGACAGGATCAACAAAGCTCAAAGGGGATGCATTAAAGATATGGATAAAATATACAAATGTCTGACAAGATTGATCTAGGGAAAAGGAAAGAAGAATGTTAGTAATATAAGGAGCATCGCGAGAGGTAATGTGGAAATATTTTCATATTATGAGTGTATACTAAAGAATTCTATGCTAACACATTTGGAATTTGGAAGAAATCAATAATTTCCTAAAAAACATATTCAAACATGTATTACCACAAGTGATTTAGGAGAACATAGAAAACCTATAGTCTTGTAACCCTTTAAAAAACCAAATTAGTAGTCAAAACAGAACCTGCCTTTCCTTCTACAAAATGCACACACACAAATACACACACAAATTACAGTAACACATAAAAGGAAAACGAGCCCTGGACAGTAATACAAGTTATAGCAGATAGTCAAGGCATAAGCAATTCAATTTTGATGCAACCTTCAAAAAATAAATAAATAAATAAGCAAGTGGGAGATTTTTCTATCTCACTTTATGACGTTATTATGACTTTGAATATTGGCAGTATAAAAAGAAATTATAAGGCAGTCTCATTCTTGAATGTAGATACAAATGTCTAATAAAATCTGACCAGTCTGAATCCTGGATTATATAAAGTAAATAACTTATGAGGATCAAGTACGGTGTGTTCTTGGATGCAACAATGGTTTAACATTAGGAAATTTACAAGAGTAATTCACTACACATTAGGATACCTTTGGCTTCAAAGTAAGAGAGAAGCCAATAAAAAAAGTAGCATGCAAAACAGAAGGCTCCGGGGGTTGGATGGTTTCAGGGCAACTCTCAGAGCATAACCGTGTTATCAGGAGCCAGGTTCCACTCACTCTCCTCTCTGCAGTGTTCAGTGTGTGGGTAATTTCTTGCATAGCTGCAAGATGGTAGGAGAAATGCTTAAACTATTCAAAAAATGTGAGTGTGGATGGGGGGGGGCTTGGGGGGGGGTGAGTCTCTGCCATATTCTTTTACTAGTTCTCCAAGCAAAATAAACTTTTATGTATCATTGACTAGGGTCATGTCACTCAAGCATGTTTAAACCAACCACTGAGAGAGAAAATAGAATTACTATACTTTGTTTAAGACTAACTATAATCTACCCTATGGAGCTGGGGAACCATCCAGTATGTGAACTACATAACCTCCCTCTACCTGAATAAAACCAATTTTCTCTTAGTAAGGTAGACCTGGAATAATGGTCTGGGTACAGCTTACAGTGTTGACACATAAAGAGGAAAATGTAAAATCAATTTGATAGTTCTAGTAAAAATAATGGATGAAATTTCATATTCAGTCCCGAGTAAAAGCAACATCTATGAAAACTACTTTAAAAATTGAGAAAGAAAAAGGAAATTAACATGATCGAGGCAATCTTCCAAAACCCTAAATATCTTAAAACTTACTCTTTTATGTTAAAGAACTAATCAAGCATGCCAGCGAGCTCTTCTCACTTTTATTAAATATTTTAATGGTATCTTCATCAGATGTCTGAAATAATCTGAAAATAACCTGAAATGAAAAGGGTTGTCTAGAAAGAGACAAAAAAAATTTTTTTGTGCATTATGATCACATGCATAAAAGTGTTAGAGAATATATTACCAAATTAATATAATACATAAACTTGCCCTAAAGGGTTTCTGGACATGAGATCAATACACATTTGTGCCTTTACTTACATAGCTAAATTGAAAATATAACTAAAATACAAAAATATTTCATTTATAATAGCAACAAAAGCAGTGAGGTATCTAGCAATAAATCCTTAGAAATCCTCATGGAGAAAAGAAAATTACAGAACTTTATTGTTGAAATTAAAAGTCATATTTTCTCAAATCGTTAGTTAAAAAGGAAATAAGTAAATTGGTTTTATAGGATTATTTTAAGGTTAAATGATGTAATGCCTAAAAATCATTTAACACTGTTCCTTACATACTCTCTCAAAAAGAGATTTTAAATAAATTTTTATAAAAATATTTTGTTATTTTAAGAATTTATAACATACCTCCTAAGAGCCGTGGAGTTCCTCGGAGCAATTTGAAAACCACAGGGTGGCATTTATAGTTCTCAATAATCTAAACCAAATCCAACACCCTTTTCCTGACCTAAACCAAAGCTGGGCCTTCCTTTTGGCTCTGAATCCTCTTAACACTTATGTACGTAGTGTGCCACATCACCATTTGTCAATAGGTTTTTCGTCTTTTTAGTTATGTATTTATAGGAATGTTTTGTTCTCCCAAAAAGAGAACCAATTCTCCTAGTTTATGAATTATCCTTTCTCTTTCTTTTCTATCCCATACAACATCTGGTATTCATTCATTTATTATAGACATATTTTTTGTTTTTTAAGATTTTATTGGTGATCAGGGAAGGGGAACAGACAAGTTGCTGTCCTTGTGTTCTTCAGTCTAGTTGTGGAGGACGTTGTTTCACTGGCCCATGTTGGTATTACCATTGCGCTCTTCCCAGGTGAGGCAGATGGGTAGCTGGCCACTGGACAGCCGCTCATGGTAGCTCTTGGCGGCTCACACTGGCTGCCGGCCACTCATGGTAGCTTATGGCAACCCACTGCAGCTCCGCTGCTGCCTAGCCATCATCAGCGACTCACAGCACTCCAGCTCCAGGTCGAGCTGTTGTTCAGCATCTTAGCTGTAGAGAGCAGTGTCACTGGCCCTCATATGTGGGATCCGAACCAGGGCCTTGCTGCTCAGAGCTGGCATCCTAAGCCAGCTCTTACCCAACACGCCACTTGGCTGGCCCAATTACAGACGTATTTTTGAGTGACTACTCTGGATTTTTCACTTCTTTGTAAGTACTCTGGTCCAGGCTCATGGGAGAAATCAATAAACAAAATCTCCTGCCCTCGTGGAGATTGCATTTTAGTGATGGAAACAAATATTGAACAACAAACCTATGAAATTGGCTAGTTATTGTGGCAGAGATCCCTAGCTGTCCACCAGAATTTTATTTCCTTTATTCCTGGGTACAGAGCTAAACTATATTTCCCAGGTGCCCTTGCAAATGGGTGTGCTTATACGACTAAGTTTTCACCGATGTGATAGGAAGTGATGGGTGCCATTTCCTGGCCAAAGTATTAGTTGCAGGGAGAAAAATAAAGAAGCCAACAAACCAAAAAACAGATCAAGGTAAATGGGTGTGGGATGCCAACATGTGAGGCGGATGCAATTTTAATTAGAGTGCTTAGGGTAGGCCTCATTGAGAAGGCGCTATTTCAAAAAGTCTTGAAAGAAGTGAGGGAATTATCCAGGCAGATCTCTGGAGAAAGAACATTCCACTAATTCCAACATAATGGCTGTAAAACAGGAGCGTGCCTGGCATGTTCCAGGCATCCCTGGGAGAACACTAGTGGTAGAGCTTTTATTCTGAGTAAAATCAAAGCCAGTGGAGGATTTTGAGGACTGAGACTGATTTAAAAGGCTCATTCTGGCAGCTTTGCTGAGAACATCTAGAAGGGTCCGAAGAAGACTAGTGAGGAGGCTATCACTCTAAACTACATGAGAGTTGATAGTGACTCAGTCTGGGCTAGCATTGGAGGTGGTGATAAATGATCAGACTTGGCATAGATTTTTGAGATCAGAAACAATGGTATTTGTTTACAAATTGAATTTAGGGTACAGGCAGAAAGAAGAGGTGAGGGAGGCTTCAAGGTTTTGGGTCTGAGCAACCAAAAGTTCTGAGCTCACCATTGAACTGAGACGGTGGGGTCAAAAAAGTTGATAGAGAGGAATTCTATCACGGAATGATTAGATCTGAGGTGCCTATTAGTTTTATATTAGTGTTGAACCATATGCAATTGCTGATATTCAATCGTGTATAATTGCAAAAGTGGCAATTTTGTAGCATTCAACCTCATACGAGTCTGGAGCTTAGAAGAAAGGTCTGGAAATCATCAGCATAAAGGTAATATTTCAAGCTATGTGGCTAGATCAGATCACTGCATTGGTCAGGGTCCAATCAGGAACCAGACACCACATCAATTATTTTAACTGGGGGATATAATATAAAGTGAAGTTAACCAGGTATTAGGGAACTGAGAAGGCAATGAGAAGACCCCACTTGCAGAAGCAGTTACCATTCCTTGGCTGGGGAAACAAAAAGAAGAGGTTGGGATGAATAACATATAAAGCCTGGGAAGAGGGGCCCATAGGGCTCAGATCTCTGAGGAGGTGGCATTGTTGGCCTGGTGTTTCAGAGAAAACGGATTCTGGGAATACAAACTGGGACAAATAGTTTCTACTGGAATCAGCGGTCTCTTCCTGGGTGATGAGGGATTTCCCTTCAAGGCCCTTCTTTGTCTTCTAGTTTTCCAGTTTACCTCTTGTGTCCCCTATTGAAAGAAACTAAATGGGGCCAACTGGGGAAGGAGAACTGTGGTTTGCAGGATCCCAAGGTCAGTAACACAAAGCCCAGTATAAAAGAGCAGCTTGAAGGTGAGAACCAGGATCTAAATAACCAGCACAGTCACCAAAGAGGGAGCATAGAGAGTGTCTCCAGCTCTAGAACGCTCTATGTGACAGGTCATGGAGGATAGGGGAAAAGAAAACATAGAAGAAAGAATCAGTGAGGTTGGAGGAAACTTAAAAAACACGCATCCTTGATATCCCAGTAATTAAAGTGCTTCAAGGGAGAGCTGTTCCTCAGCTGTGTAAAATGTAAAAGATCAAGTAGGCTGTGAACTAACAATTGATTATTGATTTAGTAGTGGAAAATCAGTGGTGACCTTGACCAGAGGGGTTTTGGTGGAGTTGTGAGGACAAAAAGGAAGGACTGGAGGAGAAAAGGTAGATTCTAACATATATACAAAGTATTGGGGAGTTTTGCTGCAAAAAAAAAAGGAGCAGAGAAATGGAGCGATATTTAGAAAGAGAGGTCAAGTTGAAGGGTTTCATTTTAATAATGGGAGAAGTGGTAGCATGTTTGTATACTAATGGAATGATGCAGTAGAGACAGTAACATGGATGACATAGAAAAGTAAGGGAACATTTCCCAGATAATGCTCTTGGAGTGGCAAGAAGGGGTGGAATCAAGTGGATGAGTGGAGGGATTTGCTCCAAGTAGGAGCATGGGTAGATCATCTCGAATAATAGGAGAGATGGTGAGGTCACGAGCACAGAGGCTGAAAAGCATGACAGTTGGGGAGTGGAAATCTGTCGACATTCTTTCCCAATTGCTTAACTGATGCTTAAATTGTTTATGTCATCAACTGAGCATGAAGATGGCAGAGAAATCGTGTAACAGTGAGAAGAGCAATAGTCATTGGATGAGGGCAAGGGGGTTTAAACTAATTCCTAGAGCCTTAGTTACTTCGTCTGAAAAAAAAATTAAATAATAATGCCGTGTGCAAAGTAAGTGCTATTAGAATCCTTGAAAAATGAAAAATATAGTACAGATGTCAAATATTATTGATGATGAAATCTATACAAAACAAAATAGAAATACTTTCTTAGTAAAAGACATAGCCATGAATACATATAATTTAAATTTTCCTGAAAATATGATAACATGAAAAATCATTTATCACTTTCCAATGGACATGCATTTTTAAATTGGTCTATTATACGTGCATTTCCTAGGAATAGTCTCTATCAATATTTAGGTTAAAAATTAAATCGTTAAATTGAAATGTGTTGAAATCAGGATATCTTGTTAAGCCTTCAGTATTAAATGAAAGCACCTCACATACAGTAGGAGTTCAGTAAATATTTTGGAGTAAATTAATATAGCAATGCTAGTCTGTCAAATACTATTTAAGACAGAGGTAGGTGGGGTAGAGGGGGGAGAGAGGGAGAAAGAGAGAGAGAGAATCAGATAAAGTCACATTCCAGGTACTATTGACACTTCTTTTATGATGCAATGAAGTGTATCCTAGTGTCCCTGAAGTTATTTGTAAGTCTAGTAACAAAAGGTGTGACAACTAAATATGTAGGAATGCTCTCTCCTCTTTGAGCTATGATTGGATTTAAATTATGGGCACATAGGCAATCTTGAATGATTACTAATGGGATAAATTAATACTTCAGGTTTAATTTTCTCATTTAAAACTTCCCGATGAAAAAGATAAAGTCTTTGTACATCTAGGTCTTAAATGAGATGTTGAAAGAAATGGCAGCTGAGATTAATGAACGAATAATAGTTTCTGCTCAAGAACTAATCTGGGAAGACAGCATGATTATTTTTATGTTTGGACCATGGTAATGCTGTCATTTCTACTAATTGAGAATTAGCTGTATGTGAATTACACACTCAGTTTTGATGCAAAGGGACTGTGCACATTTAGTTCATAATTCTTGATATTCATCTTGTTAGATACCCCAGACCATGACTATATCAGATCATTCTTTGGGAAAAAAACAAGTTTTTCTTCTTGATATTGACGGTTAGGGTGAAGGGACTGAGAAATTATTTGTTAAGTCATCTGACTTATTGAATAGTATTAGAGAAAAATAGTGTCAAATATTTCTTATTTTTAACAACTTTATTGAAGTATGATTTATATGCCATTAAATTCAACAATTTTAAGTGTGCAATTCAATGGATTTTAGTAAATTTACAGAGTTGTACGACCATCATTACAATCAATTTTCAAACATATCTGTCATCCCTAAAGACCCCAAATCCCATTTACAATCAAACCCCATTCCCACCCCCGTCCCCAAGTAACCACTAATCTACTATCTGTCTCTATAGATTTGCCTTTTCTAGATGTTTTATATACGTGGATCTTACACTATTGCAGCCTTTTTTTTTTTTTTTTGGTCAGGCTTCTTTCACTTAGCATAATGTTTTCGAGGTTCATTCATTCTTTAGAGATCTTTTTAGATTTATTTTAGATTCTTTAGGGGTCTTTTCATAGAGACTTTATAGCACTTACTTTATTGTGATTCATAGTTTCTAGTGTAATTCACAGTCTTTCTCGTTGGGTTGCAAAGTCCTTGGGGCAGCGGCCCTGTATCATTCTTTGCAAACTATCATAATTTAATGTGCTATGTAATTCGCACTCAGTTACTGCTGGTTGAGTTAATGAATGAATGATGAGAAAGTTGATTTTTACCTTCTGGCATTTGCTCCTTATTGTAGATTGTCTGCTTGGGAAGCAGATTACAAAATGGAATTTAGTGTACAGGATGTTTATTAGGGAGTAAGTACCCTTGGAAGGAAGAAGGAGGAAGTGGGATTGGGTCCAGGGAGAGTTGAGCTGTGATATATACCCTATCATAACCTCAGCCAACCCCTCAGGGAGCTCTGCAGCTAAAATGACCTGTCAGAATTGTCCCATGTTGGGTTGAAATGGCCCGGCCTTTGTAACCCCTTTCCATTAGTCAGCCATTGGACCTGGGCCAACATGTGAAGGGTGTAGCCTGGGCCCAGTGGCTTTCTGCAGCTGAGGGAACCCCCAGAGGAGCTGACAGGATGTCCTTCCTTGTAGGGGACCTGGGCTGTGCAACTCTGCGTCCATCGAGTCTCTGCAATTTCTTTTTACTAAAACTTTAGTTAAGGCAATGTCATAATCACATTCTACTATGTCTTCAAGACTTTCTATTTCTGCAAGATCCCTGTAAGATATGTTAAATCCTGCTGCTCAAACAGCATTTTTTGTGTTTAACAAATACTTTTTTTGAATTTGCATCAAGTCCTTGTCAGAAATGTTCAATAATTTTATTTCAAAATTAAGAGCAAACAAAGCCTTAAAAGACAAACATGTTTTCTAATCATTTTAGAAATATCCTAAAATTACTCTGTTTCACATTTTTAATAGATAGTTCTTCCCCTGTCAACAGATGTGGGAGAAGTTGTTTCAGATTATTGAAACTCTTGGATGAATAATTTATCAAATTGTCAGCAGCTGCTTTTCTAACAATAGATTTTAATGGATTCTTTCGTTTTTCCAACTTCTAAAAAATGTTTAAATTTGCCAAAAATATAGTCATGAGCCTTTTCTACAACTTCTTCTGTAATTTCAAATTTGGCAGTGATTTTTTTAGTCTTCTTAAGAGCTGAAAAAATTTTTCTTAAATAATTAATATTTTCTTTTTGAAAAAATAAAATTCCCATTTGCATACAACTTACTGACCTTTTGGCTTCAAAACACTTCTCCCTTTTCAGCATACACCACTTGTAAGTCAAGAAGGGTTGGGCCCCTTCATTTGGTTTCACATTGCACATCAACTAGAGATTCTTGGTGGATCTCTTGTTGCTACTGATATTCTCATTCAAAGCACTAAAATAACTATAGAGTGATTTGCACTCTATAGTAATTTATTAGGTATTTTCAGGCGGGTTAGCTAACCAATTAAGAGGACTTTTGTTCTTTTTGGTACAATCTCAATGGCGGGCAATGTGGGCTCTTACTAACAATAGATTTTAATGGATTAGTCTTCTTCCAAAGACTCCATAAATTCTACCATCGGGGGGCGGGGGGTGTACTATGTATAGAAAGTTCTATGTACCATGATCTTATATTAATTCTAACATCAGCTTTGTAAAGACAAGCACTTCCCTTTCTCTAGATAAGAGAAAGTTCATGGAGAGTTCAAGTGGTTTTGTTCAGGGTCCTATAATAAGAAAATAGCAGTCCTCATAGTCCAAAACTGAGGCTAACTCTCTAGTTATCATGTTTTCAAAATTTGAATTGAGCCAATAGAGTTACATTTAGAAAGGGTGTAAGTATTTTTCTCATCACAAGCACAGGCAGTAGAATTAGCACTGGTTAATTCATTGACTAACTTGAATTGCATTTTGGAGGGTTATAAGAATTGTAAAAATAAATATAAAAATTGCATTTTATTACTTAAGTCAGTCCTGAATCCCCGTAAGATCAATTATCTTGTAAAATGCTATGATGAAGAGTCAGGACAGATTGAATACATGACTTTATTCCCTCTGAAGTGCCCACTAAAAAGACAGTGAAGGAAACAAAATGTATTAACTCCATTCATCCAGAGACTGGGGCAGCATCCCCTTCTGCCCTATGTATTGCAAGTCCTGTTATATCTGCTAGGTTACATGATACAAATGACAAAGCAGCTTGCATAATAATATGTGCTTGTTACTGAGACTCGTCTTACTCTGGGTCTCCATCAACCGTTCTAAACTGGCAGCCTTGCAGAGTACTTGGTAAGTGATTTGCTTCATACTCAGCCTATATAAGTATATGTTGCTTCCAGAATTCAGACAGGTCTTCTAGGTGCTGGGCTTCTTTTTTAGTGGAAGAAGATACAAGATGCAACAACTTCCCCTTTACTTTGGAGGCTATACCTCAGCTTGCCTCAGACCTCTCAAACCCCCGAAATTTCACTGAGGTGTCAGGCTGCTTGAGTTTTATTGGATTTATTTCCTACTCTCTGGTATGCAATGTGTTTTCCTCACCACATTTAATCATCATGCTATCATTAGTGTGTGGATTAGCATAATATCTTGTGGAATGCAAGATGGTAAAGGTATCTTTGGACTAAATTATAACACAGGGCTCTATATCTGATGTAGTACAGTGGAAGGATATTGCTGTCTTTGTCAGGTAAAAGCAAACTATTTCTAGTAATATATATCAGTAGATACAAAGGGGGCAAAAACCACTCGCTAGCCCGTCAGCTGTGTACTTGGTCATAGAGACTGGGTTGATTGGCTCCAGCTAAGAACCTATATCCAAAATATCATCTTCAATTTAAGTTGCCTCCTGATTAAATTTTCAGTAATCCGTTTCATTCCTCAAGAGCCATCTCTTTTGTATACAAGCTAAGCAGGATAATTGAATGGGGATGAGGTTGGGATTCTGAAATCCTTCTAGAAAGAAGCAGTGTTGATTTTGATGTACTCTTTTGACAGGCAGGGGCAGTTCTAGAGGCTTCCACTTGGCTTCTCCTACTATAATAGCTCTCTCTTCATAGGTCAGGAAAACAATATGGGAATTCTGCCAGTTTCTGAGTATGTCTTTTCCAAGTATGCTTCCCAAGAGTGAAAAAACAACCATACATTGGGTTTAGGAACCCAGGAGACCAATTGCAAGCTTGATTAGAGGCAAACTCCATTAATCACCTGGATTTCATAAGCCCTACACTGACTGATGGATTTTAATCTTATTTGAGCCCCTAGGAATTACTGACGGTTAAGTATAGTAATTAAGTTTAGTCTAGTAAGTTAAGTCAGTATCTAGTAATCCCTCCAATTTCTGAGTACTTTTCTTTATTCAGTTTATCCCCATGTGAAGTGATTTTGGATTCCATTGGGGAGGGCTAACAAGAAAATATATGGTGTAAATTGTTGGCATTATATCAGGATATTTCTTTAAGGGAAGCTATCGTTGAACATATAATGTCAGTGAACTAGGTCACATCTAGAAATTGGCTAAGGAATCTTAATTATCTTGTGGTGACTAAAGTCAAATTTCCATTCACAAGACATAGATTTCATCACTTGGAGAATCTAAGTAAGACTTCAGTAGACTGTCCAGGTATTTTAGCCCTAGGGGTACCACCAATAATTTTGCAAACCAATTCATTCTGATTGCTGCTAACCCTTATAGAAACCATGCCCATCTTGTCTTTATAGGTCAAGTTCCATCAGTTGGCTCCTGGTTTTCTGAAATCCCACCAGTCCCATGGGATTCATGAACCTCATTTTATAGTGGCATCTCATACTCTATTCCTAGCTTGAAGATTTCATTCACTAGAAATCTTCTCATGGATTCTGGTACTCCCCTCACAAATGTATTTCTCAAAACTCAGGTGAAGGAGGTTATGTTCTGGAATCTCCTGGGTGTATAGTTACAGTATGAATAAGTAAATAACAATAATAATAATAGTATTACTCTAACAGTCTTATTTCTCATAGCCTTTAGATATCTTCCTAAAGCCTTGGATACCTTCTTAGACTGAGTATACTTAGGAACTTCTAGCATTACAGCTTCATTTAGTATAGACCACTGCTGTATTCAAGAGAACTATTAGAGACACTTTCTACCACTCAAACTATTTCATTGCATCTAGACTATCTGCACTGTGCACAATATCAATAAATTCAGCTTAATCCAATATTTTCATATTTTCTACTCTAGTTTTTAGGATCCATTTCCATAAACAATATCCAGGTTTCTTCCAGTACAAAATGGCAAAATTTTAAATTTTTTTTAGTGTTTATGAGACCGCCAGCTAGCTCATACATTGTTCCTGGCCAGCTTGAGCTTGCTAGGATTTGAGTTTGGCTTAAGTCTAGAAACACCAAATGGTGGTAAGGGTGAATTTGAGGAGGATCATTATTGTCCCTGAAAGTAAGCTACATCAGAAGAGTTTAAAACAAGTTCTTGACAAGGTGGAATCATGTTCTCAGACAAGAAAGGAAGGGCTGCTCCTACCATCAGGGTAGCATGGTAGATTTGGGTGTTCAGGGTCCTCATCTGCATTTACCTCATCCAGATTTTCAGAACCTCATTCCTTTCTTATCAAAGCCCTAATCTCAACACTAGAGGCTCCACAAGATTCTGAATTTAATTTGTCTTCTTGTAGGATAATATTTTCAGTTTGTTTTTTAGAAATTCTATTTGTAGGATAATATTTTCAGTTTGTTTTTTCAGTTTGTCCTATGGCTACAGGAGATAAGGACTTTGTTCAGGGGGGGTCATAAGAGAGCTATGGTTCTTTATTTGAACCTCGGCTTGGAAATTTTCTGTCTTGAAATCATCTTTTTACTTACTCTCTACTCACTGGCTCATTCAGAAGCAATCAACCAACCTCACAGTTTGACACTCTCTATTACTGCTATAGTATTCTATTAAGACAACTATTTTATCTTTAAAAGACATATCTTCTAATGGGCATTTTACTCCAGGTGACTAGAGATGATAATTGAAATTTTCCTATTGTTGTTCCCCTGCTGGTCATGAGACGCCATTTGCCACAGGGCATAGACATAAGTCATTGTTATTTTTACTTTGGAATCTAGTCACATCAGAGAACCATGTCCAGAGTCTCATCTTTAAAGCTCTATTTCTCTGAAATGAATTCCATTAGCAACAAACTTATCAGTCAGGATTTGGTCAGAGAAACAGAAACCACTCTTTGTATTTTGGACATAAAATGTTTATATAGAATCAGATTGTGGTACTATTGGGAGAGCCAACTGGGTGGGAGAGAGCAGTCATCAGTAAAGCTGCTGCCAAAATTCAAGAAGCAGCTGCAGAAGGATGGGAAATTTGACAGTTATAATCTGTGTGAAGCAGTCGAGTGACACCTGACACCTTTATATCAGGAAGCCACTGTGAAGTTATGTCTGCACAGCTGACCACACCACCTCCCCAGAATAGTAGATACTGGTACCCTACTGCTCTCCAAATCTCATGCAATAACAAGCTCTAACCTGGACCACGTAGCTTAGGAGATGCTGGAGATCACAGTCTTTGGCCTTTAGTGGGTCTGGTAATGGTGGTGAGGAGTTGACAACAGACTATGCTGCATAATGACTAAAACTAAAAAAATTAAAGCAATGTTAGGAATATGAACAGAGTATTTAGAAGAGGTAACTAGATGCTGCATATGATTTCCTAAGTAGAGTGTAAAGGGGAGTGGACTGATATATGGTAAGGTACTATTTATCCTATAGCCTTTTAATACTATTTGATTTTAAAAGAATGTGCAAGTATTACTTTTAAAAAATCTAGGGCAATAGGGCTAAAGAATATCATTTTTCAGGTAAATTAGAAGATTTCACTGTGCAGATTTAAAACATTCTTATGTAAATTTAAAATAATTTTATGACACTTGCAAAATAAATGGAGCATTTGGGTTGGTTCTACTACTAAGCATGGCTCAAGCTTGTCATTCGCAGACCCGGAAGAGGCATGATGTCCTCCAACGGCCCACATGATAATTGAGGACACATTGTACATCAAGGACATTATGTTTCCTCTGGTGAAAACATACAGAGCAAGCAGCTCTTCCTCCAGGGGCAAAAGGTCAGGTGTCAGTTCTGCCCCAAACATGATCTTGGCTGGCTCTTCACAAGGCTGGGTAAAGAAGGGCAATTTCTGTTTTCCATCGCAAGTTCGGGACCTGGTTTCACTGGAGGTTCCAACATAGCCTACATTGTTTGGAAGGAGATTAAGTGCTAAATGTAACTTTCAGCTTGAAGTTTTGTTGGAAGTCAGAGCTGGGGAAGTTTGGCTTTGTATGTAGAGGTTATAGAAAGAACTATATAGAACTTATTTTAGGCCCTTAAGTGTTAACTGTCAAAGCTTGGAAAATCTTTTACTTAAACATTCTTTTGGAAGAGGTGACTTTGGAATGGAATTCATTGAGTTTTATTGTTGTTGAAGGTTGTTTTCTCTATCTTAACCAACAGCAGCTCAGCACAGAAAAGAGAACTTTTTCAGAGAAACCGAATTGCGTAATGTATTAAGCATGCATGTTTCAGAAACAGACGCTTCGGGTTCAGGTCCTTCTGGGCTTTGCCAACCAAATTCCCCCAGAATTGTTCTAGTTAGGCATTGGTTTCTCTTGCTTAAAATAAAGTGAATACTCCCCATCTCATAGTATTGTTAGGAGGATTCAAAAACTTGATAGTGCATGTAAATTGTTTAACAAAGTTTCCAGTACATAAAATATTAGCTACCATTATGAATAGGTTTAGACTTTTTTTTAATCAAAATATATCACACAAAAGCATGTTTTTACAATGTGAGAGAGAATGTATGTATGTATAGGTGAGAGCTTAGGAAATTTAGAACCAAGACATGACAATATTCAGACTCTATCTTTTGGTGTTCTTTGAAGGATAGATGATTAGGAACCCTATAGTTATTGAAAGGAACAAATAAAATCATATAAATAAATTTTCTTTGTAAATCTGTGAAGAATGTAACAAAATGTAAACAGATCTTGCAGAACTGCATTTGATAGTCAGATGCCCTTCAATATGCTTGGAACACCATGATGCCATGGTCTTTCCCTGGGAGCCTGGGAGAGCTAGAGGGGCAATGGTTTTAGCATCCTTGTGTCCCAATGCATTGATAGAAAAACCCCATGCTCATAGAATGCCTCAAATAAAGGTTTCCTCATATTATTATAATTATAGTAGGACAGAACAATAGAAGAGCAAGAATAAACTTCAGAGTTCTCTTAGCCCAAGGTTTTTCCTGTACTGATAAGCATGAGACTCGCAGCAGGTCCCAAAAGAGTTATTCCCTGAGAGCATACTAGAATGAAGACTTCCCCATTTCCAGTTCTTCCCTCTTCTCCATGTTGATGCTAACTTACTGTATTAGTCTATTAGGGCTGCTGTAACAAAATACCACAGCCTGTGGGGCTTACACAACAGAGATGTATCTTCTCACTGTTTTGGAGGCTGGAAGTCCAAGACTGAAGTCCTGGTAGGGTTGGCTTCTTATGCGGCAGTTCTGCTTGGCTTGCAGATGGCTTCTTTCTCACCATGTCCTCACATGGTCTTCCCTCTGTGTGTACACATTCACTTTCTATAAGAACACTGGTCATATTGGAGTAAAGCCCTACCCATATGACCTCAATGAACTTTAATTACCTCTTTAAAGGCCCAAATACAGCCACACTGGGGGTCAGGACTTCAACATATGAATTCTGGGGAGACACAATTCAGTCCATACACCTACCCATGAAGATATTGTTTTTCTAATATTCAAATATTCTTCTAAGTGGACACCTTTGCTGGATGTGCCTGTGTCCAGATCTATGCATCTGGACACGTATGTCAAATCCAACCATCCCATCTTGGATCTTACCATTCAAGGAACAGATCAATCTGCCAAACAGAATAAACAACTATATTTTCAGAACAATTTAAAATTTCATTTCAATTGTAAAACATCAGTAACCTTTGTTATTATATTCAACAGAGTAGAAAATACATCTCCAGTTAAATGGAAAAAAAAAACATTTTAAATTATATTTTTCATAATGGTTTTACCTTGGAACTAATAGCAGTGAAAAATGCTTCATAGTTTAACAGCACTGGAAAATGCTTCCACGTAAGTGTTTTCTACATTCTTAAAGCTTGATTTTCCAGGTAGAGCCCTTATCAGAAAAGGAAAAATCTAAATGGGAAGCATGATCTGCATGCTCCGAAGAGTTATAGCTATAGACAGAGACAGAAATTATAGAGACAGGGGTGGGGGTAAAGGATAGGAATAGAGATAGAGTTAGACATGGATATAGATATTTATGTGTGGGTTTGTAATTTTTATTGTACAGCAAAAGATTTTATTCTCATACACAAATGTAAATAAGGGCAAGTCTATCTCTTTTTACAAACTTACATCCAAGATGTGAGATAGGCAACTTACAGAGCTTGAAGGCACAGAAATTGCAGGCTTATTTAAAAAAAATTACACACAAATATTCTAACTGCTGGGAATCACTTTTTTTCATGAAGGAACCCAATAGGTATTTTACATAAATATAATAATTATTTTATACTGTAGCTGAAATGCTTAGGGTTTTGGTAACTTGGCCAGAGCTGACACTGGGGTTGCAGATGTACCAGGGATCAGGCTGGGTATCTGATTCCAAAGGTAGGTGGAGTTCCTTCTACCACAATGCTTGGTTCATTTTGCAGAACATGAAAATGAAGCCCAGGAAGATGAGAGAGTTTTTAAAAGTTCAACTCATGAGGAAGTGCTAGAGATGGAAATGGAAGCAAGAACGCTTGATTTTCACTGAATGAATTGAGTTCCACCTAAGCTATAAATTACCACTTTTCTCTCAGATCCTCTAAATTCATCTCACTGAACATACGGGTCTGAGAAGGGCTAGTAATTTCTGAGTCTGGAAATTCTGTTTTTGTTTGCCATACAGAAAGCTTTGGACATATTCTTTTCTTGTACAGAGCCGCCAGCTGGTACAGAGTTTCCCTTCTCTTCTTGGGTTCATCACATGCCACTAAAATATAAAACAAAAACCAAATCCTCAATGTCTTTCCCCAAAATATGATACAGTTTGGTGCCACTGATATTGATTTCTTTGTCATAGAAGAGAAATGTTTATTGCTTAGGTGAACAAGGCAAGGAAAGAAAGAACAATTGAGAATCTATGATCCACCAAAGATATATTTTAGCGCTTGGGTTTAACCTTCTGCAGTAAACCATTGCCCATAAATACAGTCTTTCACAAAGAAGTACAACTGGTTTTTGGTTTGTTTTGGTTTTCATTTTTTTCCTTCTGAGCTGCTTACCCTCTGGAGGAGATGCGAGCAGGTAATGAGATTGTCCTAAGAGAGTTTAGTGGGTGGAAGTTTACTGGGTCAACTGTAGATGAGGAAAAGTTAGCACCCATAAATGACTAGATGTGATTTCACTCTGCTGTTTGCCTCTCAGCACAAGCTGTGTAGCATTACATGCTAATGTGATGTCAGCATTTTCTTTACTATTTAGACAAAAGAAACCCTAATGATATTTCTAAGCCTGCACACAAGTTTCCATAGCAATTCTTGCCTTGGAATAAAATTAGGATAAAGAATTCCTAAACATGACTTTAAAATCTCAACTCACTCACAGCAAAAGGTTTCAACCACAAGACAGACATTTCTGTTGGGAATACTGATTTGATCAAGCATCCACAATAGAGAACTTTATTTAGCGGTACCATCTGCAGCCATAATTAGTTTGAACTTGTGAAATGAAGAGTTTGACAGGAGTTATGAGATTAACTTCTGAGATAGGAAAACGTCCCTGTTTTGCATGAATGAAAGCACAGAAATATAATGAAAAGGCATCCACAGAGACACCACAGGAACTTGTTAGGAGCTTTTAAAGGTTAACATAGAGATGGAGAAAACTGGAAAACTTACTTGGGACTGGAAGTCAAGCGAGTGAAGCTGCTGACTTAACACTTCTTACTACTTAGATAGCTTCTTTTCTGGGGGTAGCCAAATGGATGTCTTTCTTGTGAACCCAGAAACTAGAGCTCCCCAAGGATGTAGAGGTGCTAACCAATTGTCTACACCTCCTTGGGGACCTAGATCTCCATGACGCAGGCTCCTGAGAAGTGGCTTTAGAGAACAACTGGTGGAGACCAGCTGACTCTCCACCATTTTTTTGAATTTCAATGATCACACCCATCACCTGGGAATCTTGTGAAAATGCAGATTCTGATTGGCCTGGGCTGAGGTGGGGTTAAAGTCTACCTTTCCAAAAAGGTGATGCTGGTCACTACTTGGAGCAACAACCTAGATCATTGAAAACAGGAAACCTAGGAGGCTCATCCATAGCCACATTCTCTCCCAGCCCTCACCTCAATCACCAAGTAGGCAAGAAAGCACTTTTCTCTCTCATCCACTTCTTACTTTTTCTGTGTCCTTTATGCCCCTGCCTCACTTGATGTTTAAGCTCTCTAGAGGCTTCCTGGGAACTCTGGGCATGAGGCAGGAGAGTGTGGAAGAAAGGAGGTGATTTTCCCAAGACCAAAAGAACCCTTCCTAAGAATACACACAGCCCATTTCTTATTCCTTACATGTATGTGTCTGGGGACTAACATTTTTGTCCTTGGCTTTAATCCCACATGCTGGGATTTATCAGGACAAGCCTCTTGACCACTCCCAGTAGAAAGAAATTCTTGTTCTTCTTTTAATATCACACACCAAATTTAATATGTTGTATGCGTGAAAGGTAGTGTTTGTCATTAAGAAAAACTACTACTTTAAGAAAGACACACCTTTTTTTCTATTAAAATAAAGACTAAACATGTTACGTAACATCCTTATGTCGTATTAAAGAAACAGGTTATCTAACTGACTTTCTATTGGGTTGGAACTCAACAGATGTGGATTTTGTTCCTTGCTCAGTCTGTAATTCATTCTGTGACCTGAAGGCAAACATTTAGCTTTCTGGGCCTCTCTTTCCCTATTTTGCAACGTTGGATGCAGAGATTAATTAGGTGCCTTCTGAAACTACAATTCTAGAGTCCTAGTAAATATAGTAATTGAGTTAATACACTGCAAGAGTAAATTTCATTTTTGACAACACTGTATATTTTGGAAAATGACTTAATTTCCGCCAGCTTTAGTTTTCACTTCCAGATTGAGGGCTTCATTAGCAGCATGTGCAGCTCAATGAGAGATCTCTTATTTCTACCCCTATTACTTGGCCATTTCTTTCTTCGCATGTGAGCACCCTTCCATTTTGAAGAGAAATATGCAGAATCATATGCAAGAATCATAATGTGTAGCAAGCTCTGTTAAGAAACTTTACTTTTAAAAAATAACAGCTTTATTGAGATACAATTGACATACCACATAATTATATAATTCACAATTGTGAAGTATACAGGTCAATGGTTTTAAGTGTATTCATAGAGTTGGGTAATCATCACCATAGTCAGTTTTAGAATATCTCATCATCCCACATAGAAACTCCATACCCATTGACAGTGACTTCTCATTTTCCCTCAAACCCCCCATCTCCACCTCTCGACAACCACTAGTCTACTTTCTGTGTCTATGAATTTGCCTATTCCAGACATTTCATATAAATAATGTGATGATACAGAATGTGAACTTTTTATGGCTGGCTGTTTTCATTTAGTATGTTTTCAAGGTTCATTCTGTTGTTAACATGAATCAGTACTGCATTCCTTTTTATTGCCAAATAGCCAATTATATGGAGGTACCATATTTCATTTCTCAATTCATTCATTGATGGACATTGGGATTTTTCCACTTTTGGTTATTATGAATGATACCATTATCAACATACGTATGTATTTTTGAGTGGGCCTGTTTTTATTTCTCTTACTTAGATACCTAGACATGATATTGCTAGGCCAAATTTTACTCAGTATTGAACTTTTTAAGGAACTACCAGACTGTTTCCAAGGAGGCTGCCTCCTTTTATGTCCCCACCTGCTGTGTACAAGGGTTCCAGTTCCCCATGTCCTCAACAACACTTGCTATTGTCTATCTTCTTGATTAGAGTCATAATAGTGAGTGTAAAGTGGTGTCTCACTGTGGTTTTGATTTGCATTTCCCTGATGGCTAATGACACTGAGAATACTTTCATGTGGCTTTTAGTCTTTTGTATATCTTCTTCTGAGAAGTATCTATTCACTTCCAAGCCCATTTTTAAACTGGGTTGTTTATCTTTTTCTTATTCAGTTATAAGAATTCTTTATGTATTCTAGATACAAGTTCCTAATGAGATGTAAAATTTGCAAATATTTTCTTCCAGCCTGAGAATTATTTCTTCACTTTTGTATGATATCATTTGAAGCACAAAAATTTTTAATTTTAATGAAGTTTATCTATTGTTTCTTCTGTTGCTTGTCCTTTTGGTGTCATATCTAAATAAACCATTGTATAAACACTTGCACCTATAAAGAACTTCTACCCTTGATAGAAACATTTTTAAAATACCTAAAAAATTCAGAGTTCCAGAAACTGGTATACTAAACACACAAGTTGATAAACAATTTAGAGTAGTTTTGGCAGAAGGACAGCAGGTCGCTTGGGAAATTTTTACACCCGTTGGCCATATGACACTTTGTCCATTCCCTCTGTCACGTCATTAGGCCAGATTGCAAAAACACATTAAAAATGTAAATGCTTAATTATTTGGGGAACAACTTATCTCCTTAGGAATATAAATCTGTTGGAAAACATGCTGGGCATAAAATTCATAAAGCAGGAATCTTGTGTGTTATTTCCCTATGATTAGTCCATCCTGAGGATCTTTAGAATAGCATCTAAAACTTATTGAATATTTTTTTAAAACTTAATTAACTGAAGAGCAGCTGGGTGTTCATTTAACCCTGTCTCCTCTCTTGACATCGCTTACATTTCTGTAAAGTGATATCTATTAATTCAAATTTCCAGCATTAGTTCTCCTGGTGCTTTATATTACCTAGACCAAATGAAGTACTTTGAATGAAAGTCATAATTACTTACTATTTTTTACATGTTGAATGCTTTTCTTCCCAGTTGCAAATGTATGCTTTGATACCCTAAAGGTCAAAAATGGATTTTCTCTACTATACAAATGTTATGATAACCACATTAAAAAAGAAAACTATTTCCTTATTGTACGATCAGGACAAAATGTTTCATTTTGCACATTCTCTTCCACTCTTTGCTTCATACAAGATATCTTTTCATGAATTATAGCCACAATGAATATTATTTTTTTTTCAAAAAGGATTTTTTTGAGGTTAAAGGTTTAATTATTATTTAGGTTTTTTTTTAATTAAAGTTTATTAAGGTGACAATTGTTAGCAAAGTTACATAGGTTTCAGGTGTACAATTCTGTAATACATCGTCTATATATCACATTGTGTGTTCAACACCGAGAGTCAGTTCTCCTTCCATCACCATATATTTGATCCCCTTTACCCTCATCTACCACCCCCTTCCCCCTTCCCCTCTGGTAACCACTAAATTATTATCTGTGTCTATGAGTTTTTTTTCTTTGTTTGTTTTTCTTATTCTTTTGTTGTTTACAGTTTTATATCCCACATATCAGAGAAATCATATGGTTCTCTACTTTTTTTGTCTGACTTATTTCATTTAGCATTATAATCTCAAGATTCATCCATGTTGTTAGGATTCTCCAACACATTAATGCATGGAGAGGCTGGTATCTACTGTGTCAGAGGGTTACAGATTTGCAAAGTGACATTGCTCAAGGTAGCACAGTTGTATTTTTAGAGGTACATTCAATGTGGGAGCTGTATCTGATGGCCTCATTTTCGCTCTGATTTGCATGATCGTCGCACACCTTCAGACTGCTACCTTTCCCCTTCATGCCGTTTCCTGCCTTCCTGCTGTTTCACAAACAGGGAGAGCTGTGGCCATATTCCTGCCTGCAATTGGCCCCTGGCTACCTCTCAGATTTCTTCCAATACCACTCCTTAGCTGGCTCTGCTCCAGACACCATGACCAAGACCTTTCTTTCCTCAGAGCTTTTCACTCGCTGTCCCTTCAACTGGGAACACCCCGTGCCTGGATCTTGTACATTTGGCTGCTTCTTGAACTTCATGGCTCAGCTAAGCGTCATCTCAGGGAGAACTTATCCTAACTGAAAGTTCCTCTCCCTCTCCCCTCCGCATTACATCATTCTGTCTTATTTTATTTATAGTGCTTATTATTGCCCATGAGAATCTATAATCTAAAATCTGATATTTACATACATTTAGTTGTTTATTGTCTGTTCCTCCTCTGCTGACAAATGGATACTTCATGAAGCAGGAATCCTCTTTTTCTCCACTGTAAACTGGTACCTCTTACCACACTTGGCATATCAAGCCCTCCATAAATATTTACTGAATGAATAAATGAGTAAAATTGTGCACATAAACAAAGCTTTTTTTCTACACTAGTGTCCTTTCTTCCTCTCTTTCTCTTCTGAACTTGGTGGGAGCAGAATGTTTCTGTTTTTATGTTCTGTAATAGGTGTGAAAAACAAACAGCAAGAAGGAAAGCATTGAGACACACATGGCTAGAGGGAAGTGAGGTTAACAAGTGTGTGCTGTCTTTGAGGGGAAGCTCAGGTGTTATACAAGGCCAAAGGCATGCCCTTGGGAAATGTGTTTCAATACATTTAGTCAGGCAAAACTATGATGCAATAGTAACTTGCATGATAGATGGATGGTTTGCCTCAATACTGCTTGTTACAGAATATCATAATAACTCTGTTTGGATATCATGTTGTGCATTTTCTGCCTGTGTTTGGGTCTGGAGAAAAAATGTCTAGTGGTAGGAATGAAAAAGGAAGTCCCCTAGTCCTTCAATTTTAAACTTTATGGCAAAACTATGCCCAGTTGTGACTGGGTTTGAAAGGGATTGAAGATCTGAGGGTAAAGTAGATGGCTATCGCCTCTGAAAATATTAGGCAGAGAGCCATGTATTCTGAGATTGGGCTCATCAGAAACTGAATTGTCACTTCTATGCCAATTTGAACCTCAAACTGTCTAGTTAAATGTGTTTTCTTCCTAGATCAACCAGATCTCTCAGAAAAATAAAATAAAATAAATAAATAAATAAACAAACAAATAAATAAATATCAAGGACAGTTTTTGGCCTGGTCAAATAAACTGAAAAGCTGTAGCTAAAATTTTTTTGTTTTGTTTTGTTTTGTTTTTCAAAGAACTGGGTCTCCTTTCTCCCCTCTGGGGACACCACTGCCCTTCGAACAAAACAATCATCTGTGCATTCACCTCAGGAGTTCTTTCTAGCACTCAGTATTATTTCCCTATTATCCTGTAAGCCTTTTCCACTTCCCTATTCAGGCTCTTCCCCAGGATAAGGGACCAGTTGTGAGAGAATTCTGCAGGCGTCTATTTCATCTTTCATCTCAAAGTGGGAAATCCTTGGCAACAGGAAGTGCCCTGCTGAGACTGAAGAATAAAGTGGCAAATTATAGGTCTACATGCTAAGCTCCGAGGCTCAGTGTTTATCAAGTTGGCAGCTGGGGATCAGGGAACGATTTAGCTGGGGGTGGGAAGGTTGAAAGAAGCAGGGAGAGGGTGGAGGGAACATGTAAAAGTTTCAAACTTAAGCATTGTATTATGCTGTTGATCACTAATTCTAAATTAGCACGTGTGGTACAAATGTCAGAAGAGAGAAAATGGAAGGAGAATAAAAAACAGAAAGAGTAAGATATTAGCTGGCCATAGGTAGACTGAAATAATCACACAAAGGAAGACCCCACCCCACACCTCCGAATTCAGAGAGTGAGTGAACTTCCTGATACCCCATCAAATGTTGCAAATACATTCATTGTACATAATACTTATTTTAAAAAAAAATTCTTCAGTTCTTAGAGGAATTATCCAATGTTTACAAGTCACTTATTCACAAACCTGCATCAATGTAACTATAATGCTCAAATCCTCTATATTAATGCACCATATTTCAGTATGATAATAATATTTAACTTTTATTCATTGTTCCTTGTGTACCAGGTGCCAGTTTGAGTGTCTTACTTCTATTGCTTGTTTATTCCTCAAACCTTCTCTATCAGGTAGGTCCTATAATTATCTCCATTTTATACATAAGAACAGTGGCCATGGAGTAGATGAGGAACTTGCTCAAAGATGGTAATGAGGTCTCTAAGAATAGACTGTTGAGGCTATGAGTGTATTAGAAGATGGAAGAAATTATTTTATCCAAGAAATCTGACATTGCTGTAGTCATATCATATGATATAGAGGCCGTCTAGACAAGAATGTGAACTCTGGAGACTGAGCAAAGTTAATCTTTGAAATTGGCTGGGCACTAGATTTATTTCTTCTACTTTGATTGGCAATTTAGAAAGGATTGTTTCTTAAAATTCACTTTGTCACATCCAAGTGTGAAAAGGGACCATCCAGTTTTTCTTCTAAATTTTTTGGGGGGATGGTATGAGTGTTGAAAAGTAAATACTCAGGATACCCAATGCTTGGTCACACCCATTCAAGAGCAAATTGAAAAAAAATATTTGTTTTAGGGAGAAGAAAGAATATCAGGCAAAATTTTCCAGGGGTCCTAATCCAGGTAGCCTGAAGAATGAGTCATTCATTCATTCATTCATTCATTCATTTGTCAAATAATGTTTAGACACCTGTTATGTATCAGGTACTCTTCTATGTACTAGGAATAAAAATATGAACAGCATTAAAATATTTATAATGGTCATAATCGGTTCCCTTAACAAGCTCAGTTCACTGAGGAGATGAACTGGGAAACAGAAAACTACAACACACATTGGTGAATATTGTCACTGAGATGCTATAGGAGAACAAACAGAGAATGAAGAACATCTAACCTTACAAAGAGGGTCAGGGAGGTAGTGAGGGGGGGAAGACATTTTAAGCCCTAGGGGCAGCTACAGGAAAAGGCAGTGATTAGAGACCACGTGAAATGATGGGAGATCAGTTAAAGAGGACTGAAGGTGTTTTGGAGGTGACTCACTCATTATCGACACCAAACATGGCATTCTGGAGACCCATTTGTTACTGCCCTGGTATATAAGAAGCTCTAGTCAAGACAACTTCCCTTCTCCAATCTCTCCCGTCACCACAGCAAGCCTGGATCAGACCGCCCCTTCTCCACTTCCCTTTCGTTATAATGTGCTGCATCCTTAAGGTTTGCTGTGAGAAAGACATAGAGCTAAACACTTTAACACCTTATCTTATTTATCTTTGGAAAACCTCTATGAGATGGTTTTCATGATGATGGCTCTTTCATGAGTGATGGAACTGAGGCCTAGAGAAGGTAGATTTCCAGAGATGGCTTAGTTAATGGCACAGCTGGGACTCAAAACCAGGTCAATTTCATGTGGAAGCCTCTGTTCTTAAATTGACACTCATCTGTCCTTCTTAAGAAGCAGCTAAACCTTTTGTGATCCATACAAACTGCAGGCTATTATGTGAGTTGGCGAACAACTTCCCAGGGTTGAGTGGACAGCCTGAGCATTGATGCTTGAAGAGAGTAACGAATTCTCTTTTTAAAGAGAAACATGTTAGATTTTTTTTTCACCCAAGTTTATCTGGTTAAAGTATAAGAGGATGGTCCATAGTATAAATATTTTTATGCAGCACACTTTTACCAAGGAGGAAGGGCCTTACCTCCTACGAGTCCTCTTCTTCCTCAAGGAGACACAGGGTAATTTTTATTGTACCCTCCATGCCCAATGTTCTTCATTATTTGATAGGTATCTTTTATTATTCTGTTGTAGAACTACATAGATAGATTGCAGGTATATTTGTGCCTTCTATTTTTGTATTGTACATTTTATTACCTGATAGATACATGCCAGAGACTTAAATAGGAATGGCTCTGTTTTGAGTCATCATGCAAGTTAAAGCTTCAAAAACTATTGAAGATTTGAGGTCAGAAAATTACTGTGGAAAGAAAAGGAGACCTGAGTTCTGGTTGCAGGTGTTTAGCTAACTAGCTCTGTAATATGAGGTGATGTTTTAAGCATCGATTTCCTAATCTATGGAATGTGAAGAATACATAATTTCTAAGGTCTCTTCCATCTCTAGAATATGGTGATTGTGATGTTTAAGTGGTTTCCATTGCCATGCTAGTAAAAAGCAGCTCATAGCCTTTTTGTTGCTATAGTTGACAACTGATAACTCTTTTCTTTAACCTTGGCCAGATGGAATGAGTTGCTTGTATCTAGCAAGCCTGAGAGAATGAGAAACAAGACTGGTAAGTTTTAACAGGTAAGGAATGATCTATGTGATGCACAGTCTGAGTGGGTCTCGAAGTGTCCTGGTGGTCCAAGAGCAGAATGGGGACACTGGGGAAATTATAAATCTCTGCATATGATGATTCAGTGTCAGACTGATCCCAAAGCTTCCACGTAGTTGGCAAAACCACAGTGCTTCCTTGAGCAGCCAGATAGGCAATAACCCAGATCTACTTATGTGCCTGCAGAGATGTAAAGTAAAGGCATCCTTAGAAAAATGAAAGGAAAATTCAAATCAGTTTGATGGCGAGACTCCCTTTTAGTGAAGGGGATGAAAAGCAGCACCCTTAAGTCTCTCATTCATATCCCAAGGGGAGGGGTTTTTATTATGCGTCAAGGCAGAATTTCCTATCTTGAGGCTTTGGAAAAAATGTGCAATATAAATGCAAGATGAACTTACTTTCTGTCAGGGAGATATATGCTACAATTAGCAGAAGTTGATGGAACAGTTTTAAAGAAGCTATAATTGACTGGAGCCAATATCACATAAAGCACAGCTCAAGCTTTTACTTCTACCATATAATTACTTGATACACTTTAAGCTCAGTGACCAAGCTCGGGGCCATAAACAAGTATTGAGCTCTGTCCCATTCACAGCAGAGCTCACAAACTGGGTTTTATCTCCCCTATGTGAAAAATGTTAGGCATGATTTCAGGTGCATTCAAGACATAATTCAGCAGCCTGAGAATGCATGAAATTCAGGCTTGCAGCAGATGTTTAAGCAATTCACAAGTAGTGCCACAAATCCTTCATTCCATGTCAGCCTTTGCATGAAGGCAGGATCTTGGGATTCTGCAATGGTCTTAGAAAATGATGATCATTTCCAAGGTAAGCTTTAAGGAGTACACTCGTCACTCACTCAGCATAGAGTCCACATTCAGGGAAATGGAGAGATTTACTGTTTCACAGACACTGGAAACAAACAAAATGATTTGGTAAGAACAGTAAATCACAGGCATCTATGGGTGAATGCTTTCACCAAGTTGAATGGGCAGCCTGAGCATTGATGCCTGATGAGAGCAACAGATTCTCTCATTCCATTTTATGGACATGTGTTGATAAACAGGTATTTAAAAATATATACATTGACCCTTAAACAATATGGGTTTAAACTGTGTGGGTCCACGTATACACGGGTTTTGTTTTGTTTTGTTTTTCCAATAAATACCTATACTGGTTTTTTTTCTCTGTGGTTGAGAGTCCATGGGTGCAGAGGGCTGACTGTATACATTGTTCTACACCACTTTTTACAGGAGACTTGGGAGTCCATGGATTTTGTTATCTTTAGGGGTCCTGGAACCAATCCCCCATGGATACTGAGCAACAACTGAAGTTTTTGAGGGATCAAATGTTGTATGTGAATTTTCAACTGCATAGGGGGTCGGTGCTCCTAAGCCCTGTGTTGTTCAAGGGTCCACTGTATTTGTGTATTATGCTCTCTTTTACTCCAAAATGATTTGAAGTTTACAACATAAGAAGTGATATGAAATGGATATTATAGAAATAGAAAGTGAAAACCAAGGGAAAAAGAAATACCCAGCTGTGACGACAACCTAAGGTGTAAGGGAGTTAGTGTGATCAGCTTCAAGTTGGGCACTGAGCTTTCTGGCACCTGGGCACTGTTTACGCACTGTCCACTCTAGACGTGCTCTGTATTGGCTGTGTGCTGTCTGTGTGTGTGTGTGGAGGGGGAGGAAGCTAGAATCCTGCTGACAGCCATTTGGCACAAGCCTTCTCTATTTGCCTATGTGCAAACAGTTGGCCATCTCACTCTTTAAAAGTACTTCCAATACAATAAATTATGCACTGTACGAAACACTAAATATGCCTTGTTTAGAAATATTTTGTTTACTTTTGCAATAGGTAATATCTGCCATTGCACAGCATTCAAAAGACACAAAGTAATATGCAGTGGACTGTGTTCCTTGTTCCTGTGTGCCCTGGATACCCAGTTATCTCCCCAAATACCAGGACTTTTTAAAAGTATACTTCCAGGGATACGCTATGCATAAGGAAGTATACGCATATGGGTGTATATAACCCATTAATTATTCTACACTAGTGGTGCAATTCCACATACAAACTCTGTCCCTTACCTTTTTCATTTAAATTGATATCCTGAGGATTGTTCCATGTTAGTACCTGGAAAGCTGCCTCATTTGCCTTATAAGACTCATCATGATACCATGTTGAGACAGCACATTATGGTGGTCAAGCTCATGGACATGGAATCCATTTCTCCTGGGTTCAAATACCAGTCCCACCACTCACCATGTGTATCATTTTGGGCATGTTGCTTAACTTCTCGACTCATAAGTAAAACTCGTTAATAGTAGCATTGTTGAGAAATGTGAAAAATAGATTAAAGCACTTGGAATGTTGTATGGTGCAATGAAATACTATATATGTGTTTGCTTTCTTCATGGTATTGCATTGCATGTATGCAATACAATTAATTCAACTACTTTACCATTCATGGACATCTAGCATTTTAAATTCCTCTGTTATTACAATGTTGCAGTCAATATCCTTGTCTATTCATTACCATTGCACTTATGTGTGGATATCTGTAGGAAAAAGTTCTTAGACTTGGATTTGCTCATTTAAAAATTGTATACATTTTCAATTTCAATAAGGGTGGCTGCAATTTACACTTCTCACAACTAGGTACCAATGGGTCATAATAATTTAGCCGTATCAACAATGTATAGGAATGCTAAGTGAAATAAGTCAGACAAAAAAAGTTGACAATCATATGATTTCACTGATATGTGGCATATGAAACTGAAAACAACAAAGGAACAAGACAAACAAAAAAAGAAACAAAAACTTACAGACACAGACAATAGTTTAGTGGTTACCAGAGGGTTACGGGGGAGGGAGGTGGTAGATGAGGGTAAAAAGGATCAAATATATGGTGATAGAAGGAGAACTGACTGTGGGTGGTGAGCACACAATGTAATATATAGATGGTGTGTTACAGAATTGTACACCTGAAATCTATGTAACTTTGCTAACAATTGTCACCCCAATAAACTTTAATTAAAAAAAAAGAAAATCAATGTATAGGAGTGCCTATCCCTATTACAGCCAACAATGTATTACATACACTTTGATCATTCAAATATGATAGATCAAAACCACTATTTCCTTGTAATTTTAATTTCTATTTTTTAAATTAAAAGTGAGGGTGACAAACCTACTTCCACTAATGGTAGCATAGCTTATATCAGACCAAACTTTCCATAGATAGCAATTATAAAGTGGACAAGACAATTATAAAATCTGTAAAACAAAAACAAAAGAACAAACCAAAAAACTATCTGAAAGCCTTAGAATATATAGCAAAAGCAGGCAGAAGTGGGAAGTGAGTGGATACTTTGAAGAAAGGAAAAACATTGAGTGTGTATGCTGTTTTTGTGACTCTATGACTTAAGGTAGACCCCGGTTAGTGCCTCACAAGGTGGCTAGAACTGAATAGGAACCAAACCATAGGACAGAGTTCAGGGCTACTGCCACAGCTAGAAAGTGGAGCAAAAGCCTAGAAAGTGGAGGTTCAGAGATGGGGAGTCCTAAATTCTATGTATAAGATATTTTCAAATCTCTGACTGATGCTTTGATTACACATTCAGGGGACAGACTCCAAGCAGGCTGGTAAGGACTGAAAGCAGTGAAAAGAGATTTCCATCACAAGCTGAATTCCATTGCAAGGAAAATAGAGTATGGAGTGTAGTTCAGCCAAGTTAACTGCCTGCTGACTCAAAATATTACTGGTCTTAAGAGTAACGTAACAGAATTTGTAGTCTCTTCAATGTATACTTGAAACTGTATAGGATTGATTCTCAAATTACTACACATGTGAAGAAGCAGGAAAATGAGACACATATTGAAGAAACAATAAACTGATATTAACACCAATATGATCTAGGTGTTGAAATAAGCAGATAGAATTTTAAAGCATCTGTTATGACTACATTCAAAGACATGTAAGTAAATATATTTATAATAAATAAACAGATGGGAAATTTCAACAGACAGAAAGACATGATAAATAAAGGAATCAAACAGAGAGCCTAAAACTGAAAAGTACAATATCTGCAATAAAAATTTCAGTGGATGGACTTAAAAGCAGATTGGAAATGACAAAAGGAAGTTGGTGAATTTGAAGATAGATCAATAGAAAGGATGCAACCTGAAAAAAAATGAAAACTGATTGATGTAAAAAGAATAGCTCATCCAACACAATTCTGAACAGTCCAACATGCACTTTGGTGGCTATAAATATACACCACCTGGATCTCCATCAAGAACCTACTGCAAGGTGCATAGATGACTGTATAGCCCCACTGTCTCACCTTCAGATCTGCCCTGACATTTTTCCTGCGTCCATACCTCTCTCCCGGCTGTGCCCAGCCAATGATCAAACACAGGAGAGTTTCTACAGCCAGGTCATTCCTGCTCAACATTGGACTCTTTAACAGTCTTTGCTCTGGGGATCACTATCAACCTGCGTGAGTTTTTCTCCGAGTTGGACTGCAACCTGTGTCTCCTCCTACATGATCTTCCTTCCTTCTTTCTCTTTCACAGATGTCCGAACTGCATCATGGTCTGAAGGCTATCTCCATCTACTCCTGCTTCCTTGCCCCCGTTTCCACTCCCGGGCCTTTTACCCATTCAATCTCTTGACTAACTAATCCTGTAATGTGATCTGCTTCTGGGAGGAATCAAAGTGACACATATGGCATCCAAAATCTCCTTATACTGAAATACAGAGTTAAATAGAAAGTCTTTATTAAAAGTAGCCAGAGTAAACAACACATTACATATAAGAGCACAATGGTATAAATGATAAGGATTATTGTTCACCTAGCAATATTGAAATCTAGAAGTCAGTGGAGAGTCATCTTTAAATGCTGAAAAAAAAACACCCTATGAATTCATAACTGTATATGCAGCAAAAATGTCCTTAGAGAGACTTTTCAGATAGAATTCGTTGTCTGCTCTGTAAGAAATGCTAAAGGAAGTTCTTCAGGCTGAAGGGAAATGGTACCATATATCTTCAGCAAGGGGTGATGAGTGCCAGAAGTGGTGAATGTGTAGGGTAGATATTTTTAAAACTGTTTTTTCTCTTAATTCTTCAAAATACAATGACTCTTTAAATGGAAGAAATGCGGATTGTATTTTGGATATATAACATATGCAAATGTAATGTGTCTGACAACTATAGCATAAAAGATCAGAATAAATGGAACTATATGGTCACAAAATGCATACATTTTATTTGAAGTGTTGTAGTATTAACTCTAAGTAGAGTGTAAAATGTTAAGAGGGTATTGTAATCCTTTGATTAGGCTCTAAAAATAAGCACAGACTCTAACAGAGACATTAAAACAGAGTTCAAAAAGGTATTCAATTAGCTTAAAGAAGAAAAAAGTAGACAGAAAACAAAAAGGACAGCAGATGGGACAAACAGAAAACAAATAACAAAATGGCACACCTTTATTCAATATCTTAATAACTACATTAACTGCAAATGAACTATACAGTCCAAATAGAAAACAGATTGTCAGACTCAACTAAAACAACAAAAAAGTGAGATGTAACTATATGTGTCCCACAAGAAGCACACTTTACCACGACACAGAAAAAGATATATCCTGCAAATATTGTAGTGTCTATACTAATGTTGGATAAATTAGACTTAGTGACAGAAAGTTTCCTCCAAAAAAAAAGGGATATTTCATACTCAAAGTGGTAAGTCATCAGTAATAATGACAATCACGAATACGTGTTTATGTTACTAATACTAGAGTTTCAACATTTATGAAGGAAACATTGAGAGAATTAAAATGGATAAAATCAAATCCCTGTGTATTTGTATACAAATCCACCACTATAGTTGGAGATTTTAACACCTGTCTCTCGGTAATTGATAGAACAACAAGATAAAACATCACTAAGGGCATAAACAATGTTAACAACCTTGTTCATCTTCAGTCTATCTGATAATTATAGAACACAATACCCAATGTATTTTTTTTTGAAGTCACATAGTACATTCATCAAGATGGACCACATCCAGAGTCATAGAACAAGTCTTAATACATTTTGAAAGATTGAAAAGTTATAAAGTAGAACTCAATAATAGTGAGAGATCTGTAAAGCCCCCAATATTGGAAATTATATAGGAGACATCCGTAAGAACCATGAAAGAGATATTACATGGGAAATTAAAAAATATTTTGAACTAAATGATAATGAAAATACAATATAAGGAAAATCTAAAATTAATAATGTAAGGCTCTACTTCAAGAAACTTAGAGAGAGGAGAGCAAACTAAACTCAAAGTAGAAGGAAGAAAAGAAAGATAAGTGCAATAATCTATGAAATAACAAAGTGAGACTGGACACCTTTACAATGTGTAAGACACATTTGTACTTGCCTTTTTATGCTCAATTATTTATTCCATGAGGCATCTTGCAGTTTATTTTATTTGTATTGATATTCTTTGAACATTAAGAACCATAACTTGTTGCATTTATTGGTCTGAGTTGTTTTCTTAAATTTTATCTTTAAATATTTTTTCTTTTTAAAGTTTCATTGTTTTAGTTTTCTTCACTAAAAGAAACCAAATCACCATTTGTGGGAATAGCTTTGCATGACTTTTGTAACTGCCAGTTTTCTCTATTTTTGACTCTTCATTTCAATTTCATGTTGCTCATTGTTTTCATAATGCATGTCATCAAAGTTCTTCACCAGGTGTGGAGAAGTGTCTATTTTCCTCTGCTGCTTCTAATGAATCTTGTTTCCTACATGTTTTTCTGTGTCTTATGTGGTGGCTGTGAGTTCTTATTTACAGAGAACATTTGGTTCATGCCATTTATTAAGTTTTTATAGTTCATGGTGATATAGTTGTCATAATTTTAATTTGTTCCATTTCCACATTATTCAGAATTTGCTATTTGTCCTTTCCCATTTCTTTTTCCTTTGAGTGGGGAGCATGTAATATCCTTGAGGTGGGTAGGTTTTTGACCATTGCCCATAATTGAACAAGTTAAATTCCTTCTAGACCTATTATTTTCAGCAGGCTTGTGGCGATAAGGACAAGAGCCATGCTTTAGGCCAGCAGAAATTCTTTTGTGACAGTTTTATGGGAGAGTGAACTTGCCTCAATTTTTAAGATTTTTATTAAAATATAGTTAACGTACAATATTATACTAGTTTCAGTTGCACACCATAGATAGGTGAATTTACCATATTGCTGTTTTCCCAACCTCTAAAATGGGTAACGGCAGTGTTGCTCGTAAGGCAGAGAATTTCTCCTCCCCTTCTTCATCAGAAGTCGGCTTCCTGCAAGAACGGTGCATCGGTGTGACGCCTCTGACTGCCACTTTTCTGTCATCGTCTTCCTATTAGCCTGGGTTTAGGGCGACCTCCACCACAAGTCTGTTCTCCTATTTCCATTCTTCCATTGCTGCTTTTACATTGCAAGTTTTTTTCAGAATCTGCATCTGCTCCTCTCTCAGCTTCTTCTAGCAACCCTGTGCGACCTTCCCTTCTTCTGGTTGTCCCTTCCTCATATTTTGTTTTTGGTAGGAAAGATGTCTTTTCGTTTCTTCAGACATGAATCTGTTTTTTGTTCTCCTGGGTGTCCGGCCAGCATCATCTTTACCACCGTGGTCAAATCACAAGAGTAATATTTTTGTTGTTACTAACTAGTACCTCTGGCGAGCAGCTTTGATGTTGTCAAGTGACCCTGGGAAAGCGATGCCTCGTCAGTTTCCCTTTTCTCATACACAAACATTAAATAAAAAGACTGCCTCATTAACCATTAAACAGCCAGCTCTCCTCCCATATTCTGCCCCTTTCCTGCCAAGGGACCTCAGCCATGAGAGACACTGCCTCCCATGTCGGTCTCCCCCACCGATCCAGCTCTTTATACCCTGAATGCAACATTTATAAGAAAATATGTCAGTGGATTTTGATCCAACTATCCTTGTAAAGAATGTCACCAAAGACGGGAAAACTCCCTCCTCAGGCCCCATCAGGCCGGCCGCATAAGCCTCATCCAAGCTGCCTTCTGCTCGTCTCCTTTTCCAAAGCCTCCCTGTCTTTCACAGCTCAGCAAACATCCTGTCTTGTAAATAAGACTTCTCTAGCTGCGAAGCACACAGTGACGTCTCTCTGAATTCTTTAAATCCTCTTTCCTTCCTTCACGTGGTGGGACGTTGTGGGAGTTTAAAATGTGCGTCTACAGGCAGCCTGTGTGAGCTGAAGTCTCAGTTCTGCTAGTCCCCAGCTGGGTGACCTGGAAGACGGAGACCCTCAGTGTCCTACTTAGAACAAAGGATACTTGTGCCTTATTTACTTATTTTTAATTTTTAAAATGGGTGATACAATGTGCATTGTAGGCTTCTTTTATTAACTGAATTAAATTAACAAATGATGCTGGTACATAGTAAGCAAAATATAAGTGCTAACTGTTGTTTTAAAATATGTACTTTTAAACACTGATGCATAGCAGGAATGTATACCAAACACTGTGTTAGGTGCTTCAGCCAGTGCTGTTTCTTGGGGGGAGGAAAGGTTCCAAAATTCTTTTTGAGAAATTATACAGTATATCTTATTTTTTTACCACCTTCCTGAGGCAAAACTTTTGTACAAAAAAAAAAGTGTACATATTTAAATAGTACAATTTGATGAGCATTGGGAAATGTATACTCCCACAGAACACCACCATGATAAAAGTAACAAATATTTTCATCACGCTAAACGTTTCCTCAAGGCCATTTGCAGTCCATCCTTTCTGCTATCCATATCTCCAGGCAATGACTGTTCTGTTTTCTGTCCCTATGGATTAATTTGCATGTTCTAGAATTTATATAAATGGACTTATACCATTCCCTTTTGTGTCTGTATTCTTTTCCATTTAGCATAGCAATTTTGAGATCCATCCACATTGTGTGCATCAATAGCTTGTCGCTTTTATTATTAGTAGTATTCAATTGTTTGGCTCTATCACAGCTTGTGTATCCATTCAACTGTTTATGAACACGGGATTGTTTCCAGTACTTGGCTCTTACTAATTGAACTGTTATGAACATCCGTGTACAAGTCTTTCTGTAGTTGTTTTCATTTCTAATGGATTGATACTCCTGGATCATCTGGTAAGCATATATCTACCTTTTTATGAAACAATCTCTCTATCAATGCCCCAATTTTTCTGTGGCTGATTTCTCTTCCTCATATAACTTATAATATTTGGCAAATAAATTTTGAAGGAACTCCAGGTATAATGGAAAGCACACATCTGTAGTACACAAGAACAAAGAAAAATTTCGTTTCCCATCACCTGTTAGCTCAAAGTCCAAGTAAATCATAATAAGCTCTGTAAGCACAAGTGACCTGGCCCTTCTCATCCACAATTAGAGCCTTTGTCTTTCAGTCAGTGTCTGGTACATGAGAAGCTCACAGCAACTGATTTTTGAATAAATGTTTGAATAAATGAATGTTTCAATGTCTGAATAAAGATGTATTTTGAGTTCAACTTGTATATTGACATGTGAAATTGTTCCTCAAAAATAAATAGACCTGGAAATTGCTTTTAAAAAAAATGCATCAGATTGATGCATTTACATGTCCTGTCTGAAAAGATAGCAGTGACATGAGCAATTGTTATTCTTATTTCATTTGTCACCCTCTGTGTGGCATTGGGTTGTTTGGGTTCTATACAGATGTGTCTCCAACACCACAAATAAAATATAATTTCCTTGGAAACAGTCATTCATTATTTTGTCCACCATGGCGCTAAACACACAACCACAAATGCTGTAGGTTGCCCTTATATGCTTGCCAGCAGGTTGATTGTTAATATCTATCTTTGCAGGTTATTCAAATTCACTCATTCCATGCCTATTTATTGAGTGAGCACTATACTGCCAGGTACTGTTTTAGGGGATGTGGAAAGATCAGAGAACCACAAAGGCACAAATCCCTACCCTTATGGAGTTTAAATTTTAGGAGGGGCTGGTGGGCAATAAACAAAATAAATAAATAATACATCAGATATATACTACATGGCAACAAGGGTGATGGAGAAAGTAAAGTGGGAAAGTATGGTGATGAAGACGCAAGCCACATAGATCCTTGTGAAAAAACACTTCAAGCAGAGAGAGCAGCATTTGCAAAAGACTTGAGGTGGGAGAATCTCTGGCAGGGAGCATCTTGGATCACAGCTGGGAGGCCAGCGTGACAGAAATCAGGCAGGAGTGAAGTTAGCACCCCTAACTTCACCCCTGGGACTGAGGGCAGCAAAATCTCAGGAGATGAGGTCAGGTCTTCCTCATCAGCGTAAATATACTTGACTTCACTTTGAGTGAGCCAGGAAGATGTTGAAAGATATTGAGCTGATAAGTGACATGATCTATCTTATTTTTTACTGGGATCACTTTGACTGTTTGTCATGAATAGACTGTGGGAGGGAAATTGGGACTCAAGAAGACAGTTAGGAATTGGTTTTAATGGCTCAGAAGAGAGATTTTCATAGCTCGGACTGGGTGGCATTAATGGAGAAAGTGAGACATGTGAGCATTCAGGTGATATTTAGAGCACGTTATTGAGAAGCCTGTAGACACTGGTGTGGCAGTGTGGAATGGCCAGTTGGATATACAAGTCTGGAGTTCAAGGGAGAAGGAAACACAGGGTGGAGATCTACATTTTGGAGTCAGCATGTCAAGATGGCGCATGGGCGTGGGTTATAGTAGCAGAGGACTGCAGTAGTTAGGGCAGACATCCAAAGCATGAACCTTGGAGGACTCCAATAATAAGAGGTCAGAGAGATGAAAAGAAATAAGCAAAGGCAACCAAGAAGGAGCAGCCAGTGAGGTAGGGAGAACACCGGAGAGTGTAGAGTCTTATAAATTAAAAAGTATTTAAAAAGGATAAATGTGAGGTCAAAGATGGGGTTTTTAACAGTGACTGAAGGATAATGGTATAGAAGAGCCAATGATGAACAAGGAGAGAACCCATCCCACCTCCATGGCTGTTAGTACATGGAGGAAAAAAACTCGTAGCTCTTGAGACAGTGAGGCCTTGATTTTTAGTTGCAAATAACTGCCACTAGAGCTGGCTTAGTGAAATCAAGGATGAGTCTTATCAGCTCCTTCTTTTCATAGTGCTAGGGGAGCTAGTAATGGTTGCTGAGATTAACCATACATTTTGATTTTTTTTAAAGATTTTATTGGGGAATTGGGGGAGGGGAACAGCGCTGGGGAATCAGGGGAAGGGGAACGGACAAGTTGCTGTTGTTTTGTTCTTCAGTCTAGTTGTGGAGGACATTGCTTCACTGGCCCAAGTTGGCACCATCATTGCGCTCTTCCCGGGCAAGGCAGATCAGTCGCCTGCTTCTGGATGGCTGCTCACGCTGGCTGCTGGCTACACACGGTAGCCCATGGCAACCACTGCACCAGGGGACTGCAGCCTATGCCGTCGCAGGTGACTCACAGCAGCCCAGCTCCAGGTTGAGCTGTTGTTCAGCATCTTAGCTGTAGAGGGCAGTGTCACTGGCCCTCATATCGGTGGGATCCGAACTGGGGCCCTCTGCCATCCCAAGCCAGTTCTTAACCAATGCGCCATTCGGCCGGCCCGCATTTTGATTTTAAAATATACCGTGCTTCAACTTATAAATAATATACACAGGTTATAAGTGCCTGGAGAACCTGTTGAAAGGGAGAAGTACTGCATTGCTCCTCAGGCTCAAGTCTTTCGTGTGTGGTCATGAACTTCAGATGAGCTTCTTTGTCTGATCAGTTAATTTAAGCCACAGAACCAAAACCAACAGGGAGCGACGAGTCAGAACTAAGAATTTTGAGGATTTAAAAATATTTCCAAAACTTTTATTTTTTTTATTTTATTGAGTGTTCCTGGTGTGTTTGGTTGTTTAAGGATCTCATGTCTGTTTTAAGAGATTATTTTTGGAATCATAATGAACTTAACTGTAGTCTTTTCTTTTTCTTAATCTTTTTGTGCTCTCAAAGATATATTAATCTGAAGAGTATAAAAGGCTCTTTATTCTTTGTTTTAATGTTACTCATTTTATAAAATAGCACTTGAAGCAGAAATGAAAATGTCATCAAACTCTCTATGTTTTATAGTATACATCTTTAACAAGCAAGAATCTGAACTTCATTGTGTGAGATCCTCTGTTGCTTTGACATCTTTGTTCCATTTTAATTAAATTTTCAGAAAGTTTATACTTTTTACACATCAATTGTGATATGCTACTTACATTTATAATAAGATACAGTTCCTGTTTTTTAATTCCTTCTTCTTTATACTTAAAATTTAGTTGTGAAAACTCCCAATTTCCATTAGCATTCACAGTAAACAGAAGCAATTCTATACTTGCAGTAATATTGCTTTCAAATGTATCTTCCAAAATTTACTGCTTAAAAAGAAAAAAAAGTAAAGAAAGAATTTAAAGAATTCCCAGAAATTGCAACAAGGTCTACTTCTGTGCTGATGAATGGCTCCTTGAGGAAAATCAGCTCGCTTATTAATATAACATCTGGCTTGCATCTTGCATAAATAAAAACACAAGAACAGGATAGAAGGAACGGAAGAGGGACGAGGGAGGAAGGAATGTGAGTTTTCAAGCATAATAATCTCTAACAGCCAAGAAATCTAATTAGAAGAAATGTCATCTAATGAAACTGTAGTCAAGAAAATTTCACAGGAGAAGGCAAAGCCTCAAGGGACCATGAGAAAAATATTGAACCCGTTAGGTAATTAAAGAACAAACAAACAAACAAAAAACCCAAAACTAAAATAACATGCATTGACTGCAGGACTCCATTCAGTCAAAATGGCGATTATCAATGGCTTCTCGTGGGAGTATTTATGACTCTTACCACAGAAATTCCATGGCTTGGTTAATGCGTTTTAAGAGAAACTCTACTGTTCTCATCCACATGATCAGATTTCTGCCTTTTTCTTTGTGCACTTTGTGTCAGTCTGGAAGAAGAGAACACGCCTAATTAAAGATATAAACAAAAGCTAATTCTCATGCTATTACATGGGTGAGTGGAATGTTTACTCCTCTTTAGGAAATGTCGTTTCCAACAATTTTGTTAGAGGTCAACTTGATATTAAAGTTGAATGTCATTTTCTCTAACTAAATCTTGTTGTTCGATTTTTCCAGATCTGAAAAACTGAAGCAATGAATTGAAATTAAGTAACATTGACTAGTATCAAATTATACACACTCAAAATGATAAAACAGTAAAAACTATATAAATGAAAACTAGACTGAGGGTTTTTGGTGGTGTTTGTATTGCTGTTGTTGTTTTAAGAGTTAGTTCACTGCTTTGAGCATGACAAGGCATGTCTGGTGTTACCTTTTATCTATTTTGGCTCCACGTTATCTGGGAAGAAAGCATGCCAAAGAAAAAGTCAATTTCTGTGCCTCTTAGTGAATTTTCAAGATTCTGGAGACATAACCTGGCCACTTAGAAGAGTCACACAAACTAATCCATATAAAGAAATAGATATATAAAATAAAATATCAGGAAAGTGGAAATCTTATTAAAAATAAAAAGTATCACTTATGATACAAAATATTTATTTCTCTAGGTTTCCTAAAATCAGGTTCATTCATATTTATGCCAATGAAGTTTTTTCTCTGCCTTTCTTCCAGTAATCATTTTTATTTATGACTTAATAAGAACTTTGCTGATATATAAAACCAATTAGCATTTCAATGATATTTTGGCAATAAATATACATTCCCCAATTAAATGTACCAATTAAGTTAATATGCTTTTGAAAATGTATAACTTTTGACTCACCATTTCTATAATATTTCTAAGAATTTATCCTAATTGCATAATTACACAGGAACATAGGCAGATGAGTATTTATTTTAGAATTTTTTATAATAGTGAAGATTGGAAACAAACTAAATATTCTCTTAAGAAGGAATGGGTTACCCATATGGTAGCATAATCGTGCTATGATGTATGATTTAGCCTCTGTGAAGAGGATACGGAGTTTAGCTAACTCTAATCTTTAATTGGCTGCTTGTTCATGTAATCAGCCCTTCCCCACAGAGCACTGTGGTCTAATGTACAACCTGAGACATGCACTACAAAATGATGCTTAACAGATGTTGACAAGTATAAGCAGAAATTTTAATATTTCATTCCTATTTATTCATCAACTCACTCCTTGAATTGATCACACCCCACCTTAGATATACCTGCAAAGATGATCCATCCAACCCTGATTTCCATTTTTTGAGCTCTTTAGCTCCAGTACCTGTTTCTTCACCATCCCTTGGCCCTTCACTAAAATTGTTATATCCTTCATATTTTCTCACCAAATCTCACTGTCAAATATCTCTTTTCTACTATTGCCTATTCAGCTAACTCATTCTACTACCACTAATTCAAAAATTTGCAGACATCACCAAGAATAGTCAATACCACCTCACTTGCATTCTTTCTCAAGACAATGGGGGAAAAAATTCCACCATAAATTCTCCTGACCTTGTTTTCTCACTTTAATCTGGAAAAGGATGACCAATCCTGGTCATCACCTTGAGATTTTGGACAGGCAGATCTGTCCCTTTTATCTAGTGTGAGATTTTTCTCTTCTGGTTTTTTTTTTTTTGGTTGTTTTTTTTTCATGGAAATGTCAAAATTTCTATGAGATAGACTCTCTGTGAAATGTGTTTTCTGCTTCTAATCTGGACTACCTATAAAGTGAGATTTGGGGGATATCTATATCATCTATATCTATATCTATATCTATATCTATATCTATATCTATATCTATATTCAAATTATCTGGTTATTCATATATCATTAAATATATTTAAACATGTATATTTTAACATTTCTAAAACAAGTTACCTTGAATACAATCAGAATCATATCAATACCTTGACACTGACATATCAGAATATTATATGTCAATTATACTTCAATGTTCAATGTTCATAGTACACACATGATAAAGCAAACAAGTAATTATGTTAATGTCATTTGGAAGTCAGATTTTCAGTACAAGAGAAAAGGAACATATTAAAAGATCAAAGAAGGTATTGTAAAAGCCAGTTAACCCTCAATTTGAATTGGAAACAACAGTGTGAACTCATGATGTATTTTCATTATGTTTTTTCTTATCTCCGTCCACTAAAAAAAAAAACCCATAGAAACAATGGTCAATCTGTAGAAATGAACACCCTTTAGGATCCAGGTTAAAATCTCTCAATATCATTTGTTGCCACAAGAAACCAGAGCAATGTAAGAATGGCTGATTTCAGGTCTGTGACATAAAGTTGAGAAGATGAACAAATAATATCTATTCATACCAGATAAAAAGGACATTGTTAAAGATACTAGGTTGTGTCTGGAATGGTTGGGAACCAACATGATAGAGTTTCCTCTGGCAAAAATATGGGAAAATCTGGGCATCATCAATACAGACAAGATCTTAAAAATTCTCACCACAAGAAAAAGAAAAGTAACTGTGTATGGTGACCGGTGTTAACTAGATTTATTATGGTGATTATTTTGTAATATATACAAATATTGAATCATTATGTTGCACACTTGACATTAACATAACATTATATGACAATTATACTTCAATTAAAACAGACAAATAAATAAAAATGAATAAATAAAGACAACCACAGTAGTTCAAAATACAACACCTAGGTTAAAATGTACATGAGTTTATAATAATATTAAAAATATATAAAAGCAGAATACTTTCTATACAACCCTTGCAGGAAACAAGGAATCACACTTAGTCTGAAAACTGGTAAGTAAATGGAAAGAAAAATTTATCTTCTTTCCTTTGTGAACTGTCCTCAAGCTAATCATTATAAGAAACAGCCCTGGTTTTATAAAAATTATTCTAGTTGATCACTGCAAATAACTGCAGAAATAATTATGGAATTAGAATATCACCACTTTGTCCCCCTAAATGAAATAAAGGCTGTAGATAAGGATCATGTGTGACTGTCCAAACCATCAGGTGGAAAGTGGATGGAAGTCTTTATGATGGATGAATCAAGCTGACAACAGCTAAACTCACTGATCAATTTTTACCTTTAAAAAAGATGTAAGGCATGGTGGGAAGACGACAGTTAAAAAAACAAAACAAAACACCACTATGGATTCAAACAGTAAAACCCAGAATGTGGGACTGCTACAAGACAAAACATCCGGTTTCTTAAAATAATAAATGGAATGCAGGTAAAAGGAGAGAGAGAACCTGATAGAACTGAAGCGTTATGAGACATATCAACCAAATGTCGTGTATGGAAAATTTTCAGATACCAACAACAAAAAGTTGAGCCACATAAACATTTGTGTGACAATATTTATAAGATATTAGGGGAAAACTGGAATGCTGACTGGGTATTTGAGGACATTATGGGTTTATTGGCAGTAGTTTTAGGTGCAAAAATAATGTGTTTATGCAAAAAGAAAAGAAAATTGCTATTATCTTTTTATAGCTGGTTTCTTAGGTATCTACTGAGGAAATGATATGGTATCTTGAATTCGATCCCAAATATTCTGGGGCTTTAGGGAACATAGGTAGTGGGTGTAAATAAAACAGGATTGACAGTGCATTGAAAGTTATTGAAATCGGATGACTGACATTGATGTTTGGGATCTTCCCCAAGAGTCTTTTTATGATATCCTGGCAGATCCTAAGATTGTGACTTTCTGTTCTACTCATTGCCCTTTGTACCAATCTTTTAGGCATTGTTTAGATAGTAGTTAATGTTAATGGGTGTCTCTATTTCCTCTCTGCTATTTAATGGGTTATAATGGCAGCTAAAAAAAATATTGGCCATTCTAATTACCACCAGGAATCAAAATCTGTAATTAAGAAAAAAACTATTAGCATTAACCACTGCAGTAGATGGGTTTTTAGAAACAAGTTTGATTTTTGAGATCAACCAAAATTGCCACATAACAGTTATTTTTTTAAATGTATTAATTTTGTGTATCTAATGCTTGAGATTTTAAGTTTGGCTTATAACCGAATAAATACCTGCAAGCTGATTTTGAGCAGTGATCCAAATTTTGTGGAATAACCTTGCTAATTTTTCTCTCCCTTAATCTTTGGTCTTTGCAAATAGAACTAGTGAACGGGATTCAATTTCAGTTCTCCTACAGGTTAAACCATTCCTGTTGCTGCTGACCTCACCTGGCGAGCGTTTGAAACTGTTGCCTTTCAAGGACCAAGGAGAATTTTTATTGCTCCATTTATTTTCAGTATTCACTACAAATTGCTGGACTTGCTGCTTAAGATGACGCCTCTTAAAACAATTACAAACCCCACAATAAGGCAGAGCTTACATATGATTTCCCACCTTGGTAAGCAATGTACAGTAAACCTTTAAAAAATTGATTTGCATTTTATCAAAGTAGCATGCATATATACTTTAACAGGGTCCAAAAGTACTAAAATAATTTTAACAAAACTCAGTGGCTTTCCTCCCCATACTTCCTATAAATAAATGCCCTCCAGCTAAAGACCACCAGGAACACACCTGTAGTTGAAAAAGGTGGCTTATTATTCCTTGAAACAGGGAGACCACACACCATGGGATCTGTGGGAAGTCTTGGTCAGAGGGTGTTAGAAAAACCTACAGGATTTGAGCTAGTGTTGGGTGATTTTGGGAAAGGTTTTTTTTGGGGTTTTTTTGTTTTTTTGGGTTTTTTAATTGGGAAATTGGGGGAGGGAAACAGTGTTGGGGAATTGGGGAGAGAAACCAGCCAAGTTGTTCTTCAACCTTAGTTGTAGAGGTTGCCAGTTGCCATCTGGCTGCCCGTTGGCAGCTCGTGGCCTCTAAGCTCAAGGTGCTGTGTGCAATCTTAGCTGCGGGTGGGCGTAGTCACCATTCCATGCGGGAGTCAAACCAGCAGCCTTGTTGTTAAGAGCGCGCGCTCTATCCACTGAGCCATCTGGGTGGCAGCTCAGTCAAGGTGCTGAGTTCAGCCTTAGTTGCAGGCGGGCGTAGCCCACCCTCAGGCAGTCTTGTTAGAAGCATGTGCTCTCACCAGCTGAGCTATCCTGCCACCTATTGGCAGCTCAGCGACAGCTCAGCTCAGCTGCAGCGTCAGTGGCCCATGTGGAAATCGAACCGGCAGCACTGTTGCTCAGAGCTCATGCTCTTAAGCTAACTCTTAACCAACTGAGCCACTCGGCCGGCCCTGAGGAAAGGTTTAAGGAGTCTTTGCTCTGGATCAGATGATGTCTGCAAACAGGGGCCATTCTATAATCGTCTATCTTCATAAATTTTATCTAGAGGGAAGAGTAGAGTGAGGCTAATGCTTTAATTGGTAAAGAAGCAGTAGTCACTCTTATTAGCCAGGAGGGGGGACATTTGGTCCATTTTGTGGCTTGAACAATGCATGTTCCATACCTGTTCAGACATGACTACAGAGTGCTCTTGTTTTTGTCTCCATCCACCATGGGCACAGAATGACCTCATCTGGCTGATATTCTGTGAAGTTTATGTTCCACGGGAGACCACGCCTACAGCTCCAGGAGATCAGGGGCAACTCCTTTTTCTCACTCCTCACTTCCTCAAGTCCTCTCTTGAGCTTCCTTTTCCTGAAATTTACAAATATCCATCTAGATCATAGGCACATAGAGCCTCACACTGATTTCCCCTATGATGAGGATTTAGCTCTTACCCACCACCATCCCCCTGCTTCTCTTTACTCCCTTCCTAATAGATTTACAGGACACGTTTTAGTTAAATGAATATTCAGTGTTTCTTTTAATGCCTCTGCAAGTATTATTCACAGTGAAATGTTTCATAGAATTACGATGTTTTCTTTCTCTATTTTCTGTTTTTCTTGAGATTAAAATAGTTCCTTTCGATTTTTTTAATTGACTAGACTATTTTTGTACTTAATGCTAATTTTTCCAAACTTCTAATAGCTTCAGAGGACAATTTCCCATAAGGTCAATAAGATCAGTTAATCTGTTCAGACTTTGCTTTCTTCATGAACCCCAATACCTCTCCTGGAGATCTCAATATCCTCTTCAGGCTGCTTTCACCCCAGCTCCGCTGCACACTATCGTCGGTGTACTTGGAATTTACTAGTCTGGCTTTGGATTCCTTGTTTTCTAAATGTCGTACCTTCCTCTTCCTCGGTTTCCTGACTTGTGTTGGGCACATCCTCCAGCAGCTACATCAGGTTAAAGATGGCGCCTCCAAGGAGGGCATGGAGCTGACAGCTGTGCTCAGGCCTGCTTCTTGTGTCACACTGCTCCAGGAAGGTCTATGTCTGGGATGCACTTGTTTCCCTGTATCTCCCCCCACCATTATCTCGAAGATGCTCATCGCTTCCCTCCTGGGTTGTATCTCCTCTGTGATGAATCCCTCAACATCTCTTTTTCTTGGTCTGCTCCCTTTTAAAGTGGAAACCATCTTTCAGTAGCCCCTTTAGGGAGGATGCATTGGAAGTAAATATTTTGAGAACATGAATTAAGAAAATATCTTTTATTCTACTATGGCAGTTGATAGTTTCAATATAGAATACTAAGTAGGAATTAACTTTTCATTGTAGAGGGATTGTTCCATTGGCTTGTTCTTTTCATTGCTAATGAAGAGCCTAAAGTCATTTGATTTCCTGATTCCTTGTAGAAATTTGCTTTTTTTAAATTTTCCTCTCTAGAGTAGAATTGTCTTTGTCACTGCTAATCTAAATTTTCACAATTTTGTTCTTTTATGTGGATAAATTTCAGTTCATCATGCTGTCTTATTTCCATCTGACATTTCAAGTCCTTCTATTATGCTAAATTTTAGTAAATACTTAATTGGTGATACCTGCTCCTTTATTTTTGTGTATTCCTACTTTCTGTAACACCTATTATTCAGCTATTTGATGTCTGTGACTACTCCTCTAATTTTTTTATGTATTCTATTTCCACCTTTGTCTTTCCTGCTCTATTTTCTGGGTGATGCCCTCAGATTTATTTTGAAGTCCTTTTTAGCAATAGCTTTTTTTAAAATTCCCCTAACATGTTTTTAATTTCTAAGAGCTATATGTAGTTATCTCGATGTCCCATTTTGTACCACCAATTCCTGTTTCATGAATGTAATATCTTCACTTACTACTCTGAATATGTCAATAAACACTCTGATTTCTTTACCATGCGTGGTTGCAGTTTCCTTCAGGTCTCTTTTGTTTCCTGTTTGTCCCATGCCAGTGGGTTTACTCAGATAACTAGCAGTTTTCGGTTATCTACTTATGATTAAATAGCTGATTGAAATTTTGAGTTTGTGACAGGATTTATCAACTTTAAATTTCATTTTGAAGGAATCTTGGTAACCATCTGTTGGTATGGTCAGATTCTTGCATGAAGGATAAGGGTCTGGCTACCAAAGACAGTAAGTAGAGCCAAGTAATAATGAAGCACCCAGGGCCTCAGCTTTAGGGATGCATTATGTAAAGCCATCGCTTCTTCATCCTTCCGTTTTTGTTTGTTTGTTTGTTTTTTCTGATAACTGTGTTCTCTGTTGTGTTGGGAACCCCCACAGAGAACTCTCAGTTTTACTCTCTCCTGAAAACAAACTTCCAGGGTTTGGTTGATAATGGAAAAAGAACAATGCCAAAAAGTATGGCGTCATGGAGGAGACGTAGGAGTCAACTGCTTCTCTAGAGGCTCTCAGTAAGTTCTCCTCATCTTAGCCCTCCATTTTTCAAACCCAACTCCAAAGTGCCTTGTGATTCCAGGTCATGTGACTGTTGAGTATTATTCTATTCAAAGCAGCTTGATTCTCTGCTCTCTCTAGTGCTCATTTGGGATTAGGCTTCTCGGGGTCCGCCCCATCAGGTACCATTAGCACAACTGGTTCCCAGTTTCTAGTTGTTCCTGGTATCTCTAATCCAGTTCTTTTTGCCCCTGTAAGTTAAAATTTTTGGCATCCCAGTTTTAGTGGACACTTGGGGAGGAAAATATTTGCATGTCCATCAGCAGATACAGGACAAATAGAAACAAGATGCAACATAAAAAACACAGCATCGTATTTCTAATATTACTGCTAAGGATATATATCCTGAATCTAACTTTGATAAAATATCAAATAAACTCAAACTGAGGGACCTTCTACAAAATAACTATCCTGTAATTTTTCAAAAGTATAAAGGACATAAATTTTTTTAAAAAATAAGTAAAACTAAGAAACTGTTGCAGAGACATGAAAACTAAATGTACAAATATTCTGAAGTGGATCCATTTGCTGTAAGTGGCTTTGCTGGGATAATTGACCAAACTTGAAGAGAGTATCAGGATTAGATAACAATGTTTTACTGACATTCATTTCCTGATTTTGATGGTGGTAGTGTCATTATATAGGAGAATGTCCTTATTTGTAGAAAATAGATACTGAAATATTTGGCATCAGGTCAGGAACTTACTTCCTAACAGTCAAAGAAAAAAAAATCTTTGTATTGTACTTAATATTTTTCTATATGTTTGATGTTGTTTGATAGTAGAAATAACAGAAAATATATGTGTATATTTAATCCAGTGTCTGAATCTGGAAAGCCCAAGCTGAAGTTTTCATCCTTATGTGATCATGTACACAATGATATCTTGAGTTGTTCTAGCTGGAATTTATTAGTAGGGAGTGTGATTGCCAAGGTTTCCTTGTCTTTCCACATTTGAAAGCTCAGTGCTGCCCTATTACATTTCTGCTTCCTGGAGGAGCCTTGTCCTGCTAAGACGCCCCCTCTCCAGAGTGCCAGGAGAAGTGTTGTCTTCAGAGCGCTAACACCACAACCTATTTCGACACCAATTTACTGGTGATTCCTCATTAAAACATTATCATGCCTCCTATTTTTTTCAAGGATCTGATATTTTACCCTTTCATCGTGAAAAGCAATGCTGTCTACCTTAAGTTCAGTGCACAAACAGTGGTGCAAAATAAGAAGACAAGAGTTCAGGAAAATAAATCCTTTCTTTGTCAAGATAAAATTATGTTCTCTACTTCGAGGTGCAAGTCTAAGTTGGCAACTGTGTGTTTCCAAAGATTTATCAGAATTTTTCCAATCTAAGACATTTAAGAATTAATTAAGACCATACAAAAAGGCCAAACAGACACATCAGTGGTTAATACCCAGATGTGAGGATCTAGGAAAATTGGGAAAGAATTATGTGCTGATCAGTATGTAAAATATCAAAATGACCTTGTAAATATTATCATCTCCATTGTAAAAGTGGAGAAATAGGCTCAGAGAAATGACATAACTTATTGAAGCCATTTATTTGGTACAAGATAAAGGGATGATTTAAACAGCTTTGTGAGTCTCCACTTCGTTATTTCCACTATACCTTGAAATTGTCCTAAAGGAAATGAAATTTTACTATGTGATACAAATTCCACAAAATGCCTGGTAGTGGGATATGTTCGCAACTACTGAAAATTAATTCCTTAATATGTAACTGAACCTTTGCCCAATTAAAAGAAAAAGTATTCATTTAATTGAGTAAATTAATAAGTCTTTATTGAGCATTTGATATGGGTAAAAGGCCATGTAATAGAGATTAATGTTTCTAATATTTAATAAGTATTCAAAATGCAAGAAACAAACATGAAAGATAGATATATTTTTAAAATTTGTATTGATATTACATATATATAATTGATATACAATATCATATAAACTAAAGACACTGGAAACAAAAAGGAGATATAAACTCCAGTATAAAAGGCAATCTTTGATTTGTAATCCAAAATTAAACCTTGAAGTCCTATTTAGGTTTACAAAATTTTAAATATATTTTTTAAAATCCTCAGTTTACTTAAGCTAAATAATACATTTTTGGACGGTGTTTTTTAGCAACACTGTAATTGAATTGAGGTAGTTGAGTATTATGTGTCATCAAATACTTAGAAAAGAATCTAGATAGCGTCCTTTCCTTCAGCCTTTGAAAATAGTTTTAAAAACAGAGAAAATCAAAACTTTTAAAACAAGTCATGATTATAGCAGAAATGATGAAACAGGACTGGTTACATATTAGATAATGTATGATTTTATTTGTATGAGTGAATAATAAACTGTAGGACAGCTTTGACTCATACTGGGCAAACACATTTTGTCCTTACTTTGTACAAACAATGGTAGAAAGCATAAAGCTACACTTGATTCCAGTTGGCCTGTAACTACTATTTTCATCTCCAAGAGGACTATGATCTTACATTCTTGGCTCTGAAGCCAGCACAAATTATGCTCCCTGTGATTAAAAGAAGATATTGGCCATCTCTCCCTCAGCCTTGGGGTTACCTTGTCTCAGCTGAGCATGAGACAAAGTTTATACTCATTTTCATTAACATTTTACCATTACCAGCAGACTTTATCTTCTCAGGAGAAAAATGTCAATTAATCTCCCCACCAGGGTAAAGGATAATTACAAATTCCAGTGTTTCTTTATTTAAATATCTTTGAACTTTACATTAGAGAATTCCTATGTTAGATTGAAATAAGCTATGATGTGTTTTGCTCTTGGTTGGTGTATTAGTTATCTATAGCTGCCACTATAAACACCATAGAACTGGGTGACTTGAACAACATACATTTATTTTTTTTATAGTTTTGGAGGCTGAAGTCCAAGATCAAGGTGTCAGGAGCTTTGGTTTCTTCTGAAGCCTCTCTCCTTGGCTAGCAGATGGCCACCTGTCATTGTATCCTCACAAGGTCTCCCCTCTCTGTACACACACTGTACACACACCCCTGGTGTGTGTGTGTGTGTGTGTGTGTGTGTCCAAATCTCCTCTTTTTATAAGGATGCCAGTCACATTAATTAAGGCCCATTCTAAGGACCCCATTTTAACTAAATCACTTCTTTAAAGACAATTTCTAAATACAGTCACTTTCTGAGGTACTGAGAGTTAAGACTTGAGCATATGAATTTTGGGGCACACAATTCAGCCCATAACAATTGGCTTGTTCATTTTTTGAGTCACACAAGAGATATTGGAACAAACAAACTGAGCCTTTTTGATAAAATGTTGTCAATTCTAGTGAAGTTTAGTCAGTAAAAATATTTCTAAATATTTCTGTATGTTTCCTTATTAATAACCTGGTAACTATTTTCTCATCTATTCTTCTGTAGTGGATTTACCCTCCCAACAAGTTTGTTAATTTTTAATCTATGCACATGCTAAGTTCTTATCTAATCTTATTCCACCATTTTGTTAAGACCATTGTATTTACTTTACACTGTACTCATATAGACACCCCCTTAAGATTTTATACATCCTACTCCATACATTCCCACATAGGCAACCCAATTATTTTTATGTTTTATAGCTACTTCACAGAAATTTTGCCTATAATTATCTCTTTCAATAATCAAAACAACACAGTGGGTTCCACTTCCATTTAAGATGGAATGACCATCACTTCCAATACTATAGCAAGAAAATGATGGATAAACTAAAAATCATACTTTTATTTTTTAAGCCACCAAAGTGTGGTGGATGGTTAGAAGTCTAAATAACTAATTCCCAACAGAAGATACACCCTTCATAGAAGAGTAAAAAACAGCAGCCACTTTCATACAGGGAGCCATTCCTCATCCTTGGTACTGGCGGCTGACAGGACCAGGGGCCTGTCCTAGGCAGAGGGACTTCTGAACAAAGAGAAATGAGCTAAGTTTTGATTGGCAGAATGAACTGGCTTGACAGATAGAGATCTGGAGAAGTACATGTACAAAAAACAATCCCTCATCCTGAACATTCGCATGCTTTGGGAATCTTGCTGATGAAGCAATAGTGGAGAAATAGCAGGAGAGCAGAAGCAGATTACATCACACACAAGACTGGAATCTAATCTAGAGGTGAACTGAAACTAGTCCACCTCCTCTTAGTTCAAATTCTGGTAAGTTTAAGAAATGAGCACTTCGAAAGGCAATAAGGAAAACTCAGAAGTCGGGCTGTAAGGCAAAGAGAGATTCATATAATCTCATTTGAAACCAGATAAAAACTGAAACTAAAGTTATGTCCTATGATGGTATCTAAATGATCAGCCTTCACCCTCATTGCCTAGCAGAGAAAAGTATGAATTCTCTGAGAAAAACAAAACAAAATGGATTATCTACTTTAGTTTCTATTGTACCTTTGTATAAAATGTTTGACATACATTGAAAAATTATGAGATTTACAAGTAAACAGGAAAATGTAGCTCATGATCAAAGATAAAGATGATCAATTGAGGCCGACTGTGGATTACCATGATTTTGGAATACACATAGGAAATTTTAAAACAATGATTTTGAAGTAATTAAAACATTTAGCAGAAAGATGGATAAAATGGATCGATTTATAATTTCAGCAGAGAAATGAAAACCCTGATATTAAACCAAGTAGAAATTCTAGAAACAAATATTAAAGTACATGAAGTGAAGAATTCATTGGATAGATTTAATATGATTCTAGAAAGCAGAAGAAACAAAAAGGAACTCAGAGATCAGTCAATGGAAAGTAAGAACAAATCTAGAGACTACAACTAGACACATCAAAGAATAACTGCTGGAAACCAGAAAAAAAGAAAAAAATCATAAAATCATCCAGAATAAGAAGTGACATTGTATTCAGATGAACAACAATAAGAAAGACAGCTGGCTTCTCAACAGAAACAATGGAAGCCAGAAGACAATGCAAAAGAAAAAACAGTTATTAACTCATAATTCTATATCTAATGAAAGTATTTACCATGACAACAAATATTGCATTGTCAGAAAAGTCATGATGTCTTTTTCTAAAAAGGTTTTCTAACTTTTTAAAAGTCTTGATGTGTTTTTCGTTGCAAACATGCATCACGACTTTTCCAACAACCCAATGGAAACATCCTCAGACTAACAAAAGCAGAGACGAATTATTGCCAGCAGATCTGCATTACAAGATATGCTAAAGGAAGATAATTAGAATGAAGGTAAATGGTACCAGAGGAAAATTTGGATCTCTAGGGAGAAATGAAGAGCACTGGAAATGGGAAATAAATTTTTAAATAGATCATTGATTGTTTAAAGGTAAAATAATGAAATGCTGTGGAGTTTTAAAAAGATATAGAAGTAAAGTATATAACAATGATAGTAGAAAGAGAAAGAGAGAAAAGAAAAAGGTATTGTTTTGAAGTTCAGAAATTATACACGTTATAATATTTAAGGTAGAATGTGATAAATTAAGACGATGACTGCAGTCTCTAGAAAAACCATTAAAATTGACACAAAATGACAAAGCTAAAAAAGTCAATAATACAAAAAAACATGATTAATATTTTTTAAAAGGAAGAAAGGAGGAAGAAGGGAACAGAGAATAAATGTGAACAAATAGTAAGATGGTAGATTTAATTTTTTTTTTCAGCTGAGCCATCCTGCCACGTGTTGGCAGCTCAGCTCAGGACAGGAATTGAACTGGCAGCCCTGTTGCTGAGAGCTCACACTCTTGAGCAAGCTCTTAACCAACTGAGCCACTCGGCCAGCCTGGTAGATTTAAACTTAACTATACTGGTAAACACATTAATTTAAGTGACTAAGCACTCTATTAGAAGCCATAGGCTTAGGGGTGGATTAAAAATATATTTATACATGCTCTTTGTAACAGGACATTTAAAATATAATGATATTTACACTGAATATAACATTATGGAAAAAGACATGACATAGAAACACTAATCATAAGAAAACTATTGATATTATTTTAGCATCAGGCAAAATAGACTTCAAAACAAGCAATACTGTCATAAAAAGGTATCTTTCATAATGATAAAAGGAAAATTCACCAAGAAAATATTAGAATTCTAAATGCGTTTTATCTATTAACACATATTTATAAAAAAGAATCAATATCTGACAGAACTAAAGGAGAAATATGCAAATCCACAGTTCTATTTGAAATATTCCTAACTCAGTAATAATTGGCAAAAAAACTGTAAGAATTTACACAACACTTTTAAGCAAATTGATGTAATTATTAGTAGAACACTTCACATCCAGCGTACATAGTTGTTTTACTCACTCGTGAAACATTCACCAAAGTAAACTTATGCTGGATAATAAAGCAGATCTCAAATGTCAAAGAATTGAAAACATGCAGATATGTATTCTGGGACCAATAAAATTAAATTAGAAATCAGTAACAAAAAGATAACTAGAAAATCTCTAAATAGTAGAAAATTAAAAACCATAGTTCTAAATAATCCACGGGTCAAAGAATAAATCCTAAGAGAAATTAGAAAATATTTTAAACATGTGGTAATAAAAATACAACATTATAAAATTTGCTGGATACAGTTAGATTAGTGCTTAGTGAGAAGTTTATGCTTTAAGTACATATAGAGGGTGCCAAAAATATATACAAATGACTTGTATTTATCTTTTGCTAGCAGAACATATTGAGTATTACAATTTTAATACAGTTTTTCTTTTCTTAAAATACGTATACATTTTTTGGCACCCTCTGTATATTAGAAAAGAACATAAATCCAAAATCAATGATCTGAGCTTCTACTTCATGGATCTAGAAAAATAGCAAATTAAACCCAAATAAGTAGAAAGGAAAGAATAATAATAATAAGAGCAAAAAGCAATGAAATAAAAATGACCTTCAGAGGAAATTTAAAATCAACTATGAAAACAAAAATAAAAGCTGATTCTCTGAAAGTATTAATAATATTAATAAACCTTCTAACAAGAGTGATGGAGAGGCAAAGGGAGAGAAAGAGGGAGGGAGGGAGGGAGGGAGAGAAAGCGAGAGAGAGAAAGAGAGAGAGAGAGAGAGAGAGAAAGGTTGAGAGGACACACAAATATTACCTGGGGTGAGAGAAGAACCTCAGTAGAGATTCTAGAGATTTTTAAAGGATAATAATAAGCTATTGTGTACAATTTAGTGCCAATAAACTCAGCAATTAGATGAGATGAACAAATTCTTTGGCATCTTATAAAACTAACGCAAAAAGATATGGAAAATTCTAAATAGTCTTATATGTTGTAAAGATATTGCATTTGCAAAAACCAAATCACTCATTAAAGAAAACTCCAGGTCCAGGTGACTTTGTGAGGGAAACCTCTACCCAACATTTAAGAAAAAAAGATACATATCACTGATAAACACTTTTAGAGATAGAAAAAGTGGAAATACTATCTGGCTATGAGGCACCATATCACCTGTGTAGAATATTACAAGAAAAGAACATTGCATCTTAGGAGGCAAAAATCCCTCTAAAATTTATTCATCTGAATCTAGCAACATATAAGAAGAGTAATATGACTAAGTGGCATTTAATCTGTCAATGAAAGGTTTTTTGTTGTTTGTTTTGTTTACTTGCAAGGAACTTTTTTTCAACATTACAAAATCAGTTGGTTTAAATCACAACATACACATGGACACACATACATCAGAGTAAATCAGTTCAATAGAGGCAAAATTTCTATTTGACTAATTTCAACACCCATTTATAATGAAAACCTCTTAGTAAAGTATAAATAAATTGGAACTCCCTTACTCTGATAAAGCATATTTACACAGAACCTACAGCTAGCAACATACTTAATGAGAAAATACTAAACGTGTTTTCCCTAGGATATTGAACAAGTTGAAAGTGTCTACTCTCACCAGTTATATTAAAATTGGGCTGGAGGTCCGAGCGAGTTCAAGAAAGAAAGTAAAAGAAATAATAGGCATCAAAATTACAAAGGATACAGTAAAATTGTATTTATGTGTAGACCACATAGTTGTATACATAAAACATCCAAAGAAACCCTCAAAAAAATAACATAATAAGTGGATTTCATGAGGTCCTGGGCTACAACCGTCAATAGAAAACATGTATTTCTATATACTATCAATAAGTCACTGGAAGAAGTAAGTTTAAAGACAAAAATTATTTACTATAACATCTAAAAACATCAAATCCTAGAAAAAAATATAATGAAACATGTTACATCTCCACACCGACATCTACAAAATATTACTGAGAGAAATTAAATGAGGACCTAAAGAAATGGTTTGGAAGAATCAATATGTTACAGTGTCAGTTTCATTCAACATAATTCTAATGAAAAAATCCCAATGCTCTCTGTAAAATTTGATATATTGGTTTTAAAACTTATGTATAATTTTCAAGGATCTAAATAGACAAGACAATCTTAAAGATAAATTACAAAGTAAGATTTACCATGCCTGATTTACTGTGTGATTCCATTTATTAATCGAAAAAACGAGAAATCAGAAAAATGATTGCTTAGAGGGGGGACTTTCTGCAGAGGAAAAAGAAGAAACATTGTGGGATGAACCATATAAATTTTCAATCTTGTCCAACTAGAATTAATCTTTTCTTCTTGCCTGGGAGTAGTCCAATACTTTAAAATGAAGTAAGGAAATAATGAAGAACACCCACAAGGCATTAATCAATAGTTTTTAATGGAATCCCTGTTTTCTTTGAAACGTATTCTGAGATTACTTTTTCTGTGCCCTGATTTGACCCTTTTCAATTTTCTTTGGCTTCAACAGGAGGGAGACGAGCGCTTCCTCTACCTTTCTGAATCAGTTCCCTCATCTGACAGCTTCTAAACAAAGTAGACTTTTTTTTTCCCTTTTCTTAATTTAAGTATATAAGCATAGCTGGCATACAATCTTATATTGGTTATATTAGTTTCAGGAGTACAATAGAGTGACTTGACATTTTTATACCTTACAATGTGATGACCCCACTTATTCTAGTAATCATCTGACACCCTGCAAGCTTATCACAATATTATTGACTATATCCCGCTTCACCTTTTCACCTGTCTCCCCACCCCCTAATTTTTGGTAACCCTCCCTTGGGTCTCTGTTTCCATGAGTGTGTTCTGGGTTTGGTTTTGTTTTGAATTTTCCTGATGAAAGCTCAACTAAAGATGAGTTCCATTTATGGCAGACGGCTAATAGCAACTATTGGGTTGTCGGAAAAGTCATGACATATTTTTTTCTATGTTTTTCGTTGCAAAAATTCATCATGGCTTTTCCGGCAACCAAATAATTAGGGCTGAATGCGGTATTTAGGATAGTTATTATTCAATGTCCCCTCACAGGGTAAATTAACTTACTACATGTTCATGGCAAATCACAGGTTGAACTATTAGACTTAAATCAAGAATGAGAGCAGGGAGGTGACACTTATTTTGAACAAAAATTATATGTGAAACTAACAGCTAACCAAAACTTATGGAGTGTACTGAGGAATTTTTTAATCTAATTTTATTTTTAGAAAACAGTTTAGGAGTGTTAAGAATGTATATGGTCCTGCAGCTAGCTGTAGAAAACCTCATTGATAACTTCATTATTTAATGCATCTGGTGGTAGTGGTCAGAAGTTATCCATCGCCACCAACGTTTCATGTCTGGCCTATGCCTATTTGGAGTGATATTCTTAAATCATGGTAACTGGGTGCTTGCTTTCCATCAGAAACCTTGTAGAAGAGAGCACGATTCCTTTACTTCTACCATGTCTTTCTTTCGACCTTTCTTATCTCTGATTAAGCTAGATAACTGTCTCAAAGGCATTGCTTGGAAATTTTGCTATATATTATATATATTTCTTTTTGGCCAGGGAATATTTACTTGAGCCATAGATAATCAGACCTTTTATCTCTTCCCTGTGGCTCTAATTTTTTTAAGCTATCCAAACCTATGTTTTAAATTAAGGATCACATCCAATCCTCACAATCAGGCCTATGTTTCATTTTTTCATATAGAATTAACATTGCTGATATGAATGCTAGTGAGCAGGTTAAAGGAAATAGCTCAAAGGAAAGCATCAAACACTCCTTATGTCGAGTTCTGAATAACAGAATCATTTGACAAATCCCAGCTAATAATTCATATCCAAATCATGTGCTCTGTGAACTCCAAGAAGCATAATCCGCTGTCACAGATGCCAAATGACTGCTGGCGATGGTACGATGTCAATTTCGCATTTAAAATACCTCCCAATTTGCTCCCTAGGGGCGTACTGTTTTCTCTCTCTGCACCCTGTCTGTAATTTAGACTGCATAGAAGCTCCTGTAAGACAGGAGACAAAGGGGCAAAGCTCAGCCTTTCTCTTGGGGATCTTGGAAGAAGACAGACAGGGAGGGCAGAAAACTCAGATGATGAAATAATGAAGTAATGCCTTTAGGAGATGCCCCTACATGGCCATGAACTTTAACTCAGTATTGATAGCAGGAGGTGCCTGACTATGAACCTGAGCTAGGGCTGCTGATTGCTTCACAGCCTATGCAGGGGAATCATGGAATTCAGAATTTACTGACTACTCTGTGAGAAGGTGCAGAGAGCTAGAGAGACATGGGAGACCAGTAGGAGTCTGGGTTCTGGACAAAGAAGGTTTAATTTGTGAGAGTTTCAAGTGGACCACCAATCAACCAGGACCACAGATCCAGTAGCAGGTGCCAAAGCATTCTCAAAGGCCAGTGCTCACCATCCCAGAGAGCATACTAGACCAGCTATCACACAGTACCCACCAGAGGATCCAGAGGCCAATGGTAAAAAGGTCTGCTTCTAGCCTCCAGTCTGCACCATGTGTAACCTTAGCCCTAACTCTCACACACAGCTGGACATCATCTGGAGAGGACAAGGGGAGGACATGATACCAAATGAGACTGCTTTAGACTGAAAAAAGATAAAGAGACAGTTTACCAGAAGACATTGAGATAGCATGTGCTGGTAAGTTTAACCTTTATTGTTCAGTGGGGTGGGGACTTGTGAAAAAGACCAGGACAATGATATGAAATATACAAAGCTACCTTTTCTTTGGACAGCTAAATCTAGCATAAATATATTTATGATCTGCCTACCTAGAAAAGAAAACAACAAATATCCCCAGACTGGAAAGCAATTGCCCGCAGTCTTTGGCCAGTAGGTCAGTAGGGTTTTTCTTGAATTTTCTTGCAGTGAGAGGCATTGCCACACATAGTGGCTGACAGCATGAGCTCTGGAGCCAGTTGCCTCATCTGCAAAGAGAGACTACAACTACCAGTATCTATGTCACAGGGCTGTTGTGAGAATTAGAGGCGTTATTGCACATAGAATATAAAATGCAGTACCTCATAGTAAGCACTCAATAAACATTAACTATTGTCATTGAGAAATATAAACAAAATGCATGCTCTAGGAGTTTAGATAAGCATGAGGTTACTACAGAGTGAAATGGTCCTGGAAGTGGAGTTTAAGCTGCACTTTAAAGAGGGGAAGATCCAGGGGCCAGAGTTAGTAGGAGGGGAGGTCCTTCCACTCAGTTGAGAGCTAACACACACAGGCTGCAGTGAACAAATGGCCCTTAAGAAAAGACAAGTGCCGTAGGTTTCTAGGTCTTCAACTACTTAGGTGCCCACTAGCTCCTAGAAGAATGGCCTGCATGCCATTTCTTCCCGTCCATTTGTCTCCAGAGGTTCAGAAAGTACAATCCCAGAGATATTTCAACAGACCAACAGGAGCCCCAGGAAACCGCACTCTGAAATGGTTAAGAGTCAGCCTGGAGTTTTCCTATGGTCCTTGGCCTTGGGGTAACAGCAGAAGTTTCCGCAGCCCTAGATTTTGTGGTTTCCACCAAAGCCCACAACCTGGGATCCTATCCCTGTACATAAGCCAGCAGGACACATCCACAGGCAACCACAAATCATCTTTTCTTACAACTGAAGGCATGCATAAAAAGATTAGGAACAAAAATGGAATAAATACATTAAAAATCAGGTTAGGAAGAAAAGGATCTCTGTTGCCTCATGTTTCTTCCTCATCATTCTGAGTCCTTCAAATTATATGCTGGCACATCATAATAATGAATGCTTGTTGAATGAGTGGATAAAGGAATGGGGGGAAAAAATGAAACTATTTAGGGAACAGAGTTCTCGTGAACTAGTATATTATGTAGTCCTTACATTCAGCTCAATTGGCCTTCATGAACACGTGCTACGGGCAAAGGTTAATAAGATACATGGAGCTCTGGCCTTTAAAGTTCTTCCAGGTTGCTCTGCTTTGGTCTTGGCCCTTTCAACAGAGGTCATTCTCTGGGATTCAGCAAGGTCACCTTCCCATTAACCTTCCTGTCCTGCTGCTCCTGACTTCCTTGTTCTGCCTGTCGAGCCATCTTTGGGGTGTATTCAGGCTCCTGATTCACATGTGTTTCATGATCTTCTTTGGAACTATTTTTCTCAATTTTTTACCTTATTTCCTCTGCACTCAGTGGTTGATTTTATACGAACGCCTCCATTGAATTAATGAGGAGGGAGTGGAGGAAGTCAGGAAAGACACTTTTTCAGGACTTAGAGATTGATTGGATATGAAGTATAAGCATTACCAGCATCCGTACATCAATACAATGTTTTGGAGACTTATTGACAAGAGGATCTTGGTAAAAATAGGGGAAAATGTTTGGAGGTGAGAAGAGATGATGATGATGATATAGAGAAACTAATAATCGGATATAGCAAATGAATTATGTCTCCCCTTGTATCATACTTTAGTCAATCTTTTGATATGCATTAACTCATTTCACAACATTTGTGTGAATTAAGCACTGTCATAACTACTTTGTAAAGGAAGACACTTAGGTTCAGTGAGTTAAAATAATGGTCTAAGTTTCCAGGGCTAGCCAGTCCTGCTGCAGGTTTTATCTCACCTTGATTGAGTTGGCCAGTTGACTCTATGTCAACTATTCTACTGGCATATAAAGGGAGTAAGGAGCTTCTCTCTCTGTTCCAATGTTAATGCAGGTACTCTCCACCAAGTCACAGATGCACAAGGATGTACTGGAAAGAGTTAGGAAACTGGGTTTCCTCTTTAGGCTCTCTGCCTCTAGGATATTTGATCTTATCAGTTAAATTCTTGCTTTGAGCATGAGAATTCAAAATTCAGTCTGTGACAAGACTGTCCTGGACTCCCTTATCTGCAAGTCCTCTTCCTGTTCTAACAGTGCAAGATTCATTAAATATGATGCCCAGTAAAAGTTTTATGTGAAAGAGCCAGGAGACGTTTCATCTCCAGGGCTGTGAAAGGCTTCCTTGCAGTTCTAACATTGTCAAGACACTAATAATATCAAAAATCCTGAAAGCACAAGGAAACCCAGGAGAGGTGAGTGACTTATCCCGGATGACACTCTAAGTCAAAGGAAGGACTTGGCACACAACTCAAATCAGAATTCGGAATCCTGCTGTAACTGCCGGATCTCACTCTCATTGATATATTAGCCATAAAAATAAAAGCAGCTGGAATCTATTGATATTTGGACTCTGTTTGGAATTCCTTTGTTTCTAATGTATTCTAAAAGTATTTTTGAAAGCTCTCTTAATAATGCAGGACACTGAAAATGTTTTCTGTGGGTTGTTTGTAAATGTGGGTTATATGATACACATCTGCAAACTGCATGATGAAGGATTTTGTATTGTATGCTCCACATTTATCATCTTCTTAATCTGATGTTTTGGAAAAAAGAACTGTGTACTGGGGTCTTGTGTGTTTGCCGATGCTGTTCAGCTTGTTTAAAGTTTCAGATGTTTTTACTAAATTAGAATTGCCTTTTATTAAGGCCAAAGCAGAATTCGGCTTGAAGCAAACAAGCCTCATCTGGCTGTTGAATCACGAGGACATGATTTTGATTCAACAGATTACAAAGAAGCCATTCATTTATAATCATCATAACTAACACTTTTGTTATTTCTTAATAGCATTGGTAAGTAAGAATTTGCAGCAACTTACAAGGTGTTGATTTAACCAAACTTTATGTGAAAGACTTGCTGGACCTCCAAATTATACTTGTTTTAAAAATCTAAAAATATTTAGAGGTTCTTGCAGGAGAGTTAATCCACTCATATCCTCAACTAAAGAACAGCTCTTTGAGGAGATCATTTGTTTGTTTGTTTTGTTGTTGTTTTGTTTATTATGGAGAGCAGCTTTTGAAGTACAGAAAATAATTAGTGTAGTGAGAAAGAGGGACAAGTCCCCTCCAGTCAGCTCAACTAGCCAGGTCAGCTCTGCCAGGGAATGGAGACATGAATCCCAGTCTCTGAAACAACACTTGTATAAACACATGTACATGGAGAAGGATTTCTATCCTTGTTATGTAGTCTTTATCTCATGCCTTTCATACATATGTGTTGAAAACCAACTATAGGTAAGGCATTGCAACAGGTACATGAGGTGAAACAGGTATGGGTATTGGCCCATTTTCAGGAGCTAAGATAATAAGGACTCCAGTGGAAAGCCACATGGGCCAAGTAGGAATGGAGGAAAGTCACAGGGCTGCAGCACAGTCACAGCCAGAAGTGTATGGAAATACTAGACATTTTATTTTGCTGTAGATCTCAAGTCCTTCACAAGCACCCATTCTAGCTCAGCCATAAAAAAATGTTAGAATGTAATCTCAGGTAAAAATTCAATCCCAAGTGCCTATTTTTCTAGTCTAGTTCAGTCCTCTGTTCAGTCCCCAGCTCTGTCAGACCTCTGCTTGTGCTGTCCAGATGCACATGTCCACTGTAATCTCTCTTGTGTGACTGAGAAGTTACACGTGCCCACACGCGCATGGGGCATGTTAAATGACCCCCTGGCACTCAGCCAGGGTCCTGTCAGCTTCCTGGGGGTGGGGGCTACCTCAGAGGAAGAATTAATTGCTCCTGTCTTTCATCCCCAGCAGAGTCCTTCCCAGGGCTTCCTGAAGGGCAGTGAGCTGGTTCAGGATTTTGCCAACTTCCAAGGCATAGCCTTCACCCATGGAAAGCTCTGAAACCCACGGGAAGCTTGACGAACAGCTTTCTGGGAAACAGGGCCCGACTTGGCCCTCTCCCCATTACCGATGCTGCTTTTCTATTTCGCTGCTATCTTCCCCTCCACCCAAGCAACACTGCCACTCTGCCAACTTGAGATACGAAGTAATCCTGAGTCTTCCATGTTCAGTGTCACCATAACAGGTCAAGGGACAGTCTCTCAGTTGCCTCCCACTACTCTGTCACCACCAACTGGAGGCGGAACAGGCATGTCGTTCTCATCTCCTTCACACATTCTCCCATTCCTCTTACGGCAACTTTTCCAGGCATGAGAGAGAAATCATTTGTGCTAATTTCACATTACTGGATAGGTCTCTGTTCAATGTAGTTGTTTTCATTCTTAGGTTTGAGCTGTCACCACAGCAATCATAAACGTGTAGCTTGTGTGCCAGAATTAGGTGGCTGGGGAGCTGAGCGATGTAGAGAAGGGACCAACCGGTAATACAGAGAGTGAGGAAGGAAATCCTCCATTGATATTTCACATGATTGTCTTTCAACAGGAATTTCTTGGTGCTCAGTGGTTGGGTGGTCTGACATTTTTCTTTGCCTGGGAGAGATGCAGCTTATCATAGCTTTTGTTCCAGTATTTTCTCTTTTTAAAAAAATTATTTTATCGTGGTAAGAATGATTAACGTGAGATCTACCCTCTTAAATTCTAATTGAATAATACCATATCATTAACTGTAGGAGCAATGTTACACAGCAGATCTCTAGAATTGATTCATTTTTCATAATTAAGAATTTGTGCCCGTTGATTAGTAACTCATTTTCTCCTCCACCTCAGCACCCATTCATTGAGCACCTACAGTTTATAATGTACAAGATTTTGATAATTTGATAGACTGACTCAAAAAATATCATACTCACATGTACCCTAAGCTCAAATGCTAAGAATATAGCCAAGCTTTTAGACTCCCTTCCTACATCTAACTATCTATATCTGTCCTTCTATTATATGTGTGTATGTACATATATAATGCATATATATTATCTATCTATCATCTATCTATCCACTATCTATGTATCTATGTATCTATCTATCATCTATCTATCCACTATCTATGTATCTATGTATCTATCTATCTACCTATCATCTACCTACCATCTATCTGTCTGTCTATGTATCATCTGCTGTTTTATCTCCTTTGGTTAAGGGCACTAGAATTCACCCAGCACTGGAAGCCTAGAAATTTCCACTTTATTCTTTCACTGCTATCCCAAGATTATCATCATGGCCTGTGTACCTTTATTCACTCCCATATGCATCACAAGCGTATCCTCCAGCACATCTGCCTCTAGAAGACATCGAGTTCCGACCCTCGTCCTCCCTCACTTAGACCATTGGCAAAGCCTTCACATTTTCTCTGTACTGACTGCCCTTACAGCACCCTTCACACATTCTGTCACTAGAGTGAACTTTCAAAAACAAAGGTTGCTTATCTTCCTGCTTAAACATTTTTAGAGCATTGCAAATGTACAAAGTGGTGGTTCTCAAAATGTGGTCCTGGACCAGCTTGCATCAGTATCTTCGGAAATCATTTTTCTTGGGCCCCACTCCAGACTTACTCTGGATCTGTACACAGGGACCCAACAACCTGTGTTTCAACAATGTCTCCAGATAATTCTGATGCATACTGGTGTAGAGGCTAAAATTTCCCCCTAGACAACTTCACTCAGATTGTTTTTTTTATTCCTCCAGTGATACTTCTCTGTGTATTTGTACATAGAGAAGTTTCCTTATTTGGGATGACATTTCCTTCTGGGTCATCTACTGCTGTCTTTTCAGATCCAATGTAATCAGTTCTCTAAGTGCGTTGGCCTGGGGTAGGGGTGAGATGGTCAACATGAAGCCTCTCTTATCCTTCTAATGTCGCCCCCCTCAGTCTCTGTGGTCCAGGGCTGCTTCAGCTTCATCCCCAGCTTTTGGAGTTTTTCACAATGGTGTCTTGTCTATGGAGAGTTGCAAGTGGGTCTGCTTGGGAAGGGAACTGAGGTGGGAAATAACCTCTGTCGCTATCTTGATGATGTCACCTTAATCTAGATCCAGCGCATTTGAGTCTCTTCCCCAGAACTTTGCATCAGTGATGTAAAGACATAAACCTGGGGAAGTAGCAGCGGCAGCAACATTTGTGGCCCAGAGTCACTGGGGATGATACTCAAGGGAGAATCCGTGTCCTGTGTCTGCACCAAAGTAAAGCTCAGGATGGTGGCAGCGACAACCTCACAAGGCTGGTTCTGGGGCGTGAATGAGGCTGTGCTTTGTCTGTCTGCATTTTCCTTGCTCTTGCTCATTTTCCCAGCCCACGTCTCTAAATTGCCCAGTGATTCTAAGTTTTCATACGTTCTTTTATAGCTTCAGTTGACCAGTTGTTTCCTATTATGTGCAAATAAGAACTCTGGCCAGTACATTTCTCCACTCAGTCTTTTAGGTTATGTACTTACATTTTATTCCATTATTTTTATGGCTTATTTACTTACTTTTTAAACTTTCACATCTTAGAATGATTTGGAGTTTATATGGAAATGAGAGATGAGGTAGGGAATACAGCTTCTTCTTCTTTTTTTTTTTTTTTGCCCTGAATAGCTGGACATTGTCCCAGATCCCCTTATTAAACATTCTATTTCCCCCCACTGATTTTAAGTGCAAACTTAAACACATACTATAAAGTCCCAAATGTATTTCTATACTCAATTCTGTTTCATTGATTGCTCTGCTCATTCTTGTAAAAATATCTAAATTTTCTCTCTGTGCCTCATACGCATTTTAGAATTCTTAGGTTATTCTTATCAGCTTATTTTTCTCAATATCATGCTGCTAAATCTCTTATGAAGTCACATAACTTTGTATGAATTGCTTTCTCTTCATCGATTAAAATAATAAAGATTTGAGGAATGGACATCTTTATAAATGTTGTCTTCTTATTTAAGAACAAGATAATCCTATTCATAGTCTTTGGTTTCAGAATGAGGTAAGTCTTTGTATATTCTTCCATACAGAACATCCTTCTTCATTACACTCTCTACCCTCTTTCTGATTATAACAATGGACTCGTGGGTTTTAAAAAAATTATGTGCATTGTAATCCATCACTGTCATTCTCTTTAACACTCATATATTCTCCCATTTGGCCACTGGGAGCCCCTGCAAGCAAACTCCTGTGTCCTTTTGACATGGTTCCATTAATCTTTGAACATTGACCCCATTAATCCTCGGGTGGCATTCCTACTATGGGTGGGAAGTTGAATTATGTATGATTGAATTATAGAATGGGATAAAATGAAATTGGCTCCTCATGTCACTGCATCTTCTATAATACTGCATCTAATACTATAGGCATGTTTTTCAGCATTGTTTTACTCTATTCTGTCCTAATGGCTTCAGTATATTGCAGGCTTCAGATTACTTCTATTTTTACTAAGACCCACTATAGCTCAACAATCAACAATAATATTAACTTTTTCTTTGGGAGACCTTTGTGACATACAGAGCCTCACTTATAGAATCTTAGATTTCCCCTGATGTGGGGGCAACCTGTGTCATCTTCAGATTCTCCAAGAGGTTTTAGCTGGGATAAACTGAAAGCTATAAGCTATAGAAACTGACAGTGACATTTGTACATGGTCTATTTTACAAAACTGACACTTGTTTACATAGAATTCGATTGGAAATGTTTCCTCGCCCCACAAAAAAAAACAAACAAACCCTGAATAGTGTTTTTAATTCATTATAAAGATTAGTTAAAATAATATCTACTATGATTTAAAAGTGCATTCATAAAGAAAGGAGTTTAATGAAAAGCAACCATTCCCTGCCCCATTTTTTTCCCACCCCCAGGTCTGTCTCCAGAGGAAACTGAGTCTGTTTCTAATAATTGGAAAAGTTACTCCCATCTCTCTAAACACGTGTTTAACACTGCTTTTTCATTTATCCATTTTAGATATTCTCTCTTGGCTTTTTACTTGGACAGAAAAGGATAAAATGAACGTAAAGCTCCGGCTCCTTCTCCCCACTTTTCCCAGTCTAGGGGCGTAATTATTCTCAGGTTCTCTATCGGTCAACGTGTAACTTTACGCAATATGGTTAAACTATCTGGCTAGGGTTGCCATAACGAAGCATGACAACTTGGGTGACTTAAGCAAAAGAAACGTATGCTCTCCGAGTTCTGGAGTCTAGAATTTCAGAATTAGGTGTCAGCAGGGTTAGTTCGTCTTGAGGGCTGTGAGGGAGGGTCTGTTTCAGCCATGTCTCTGTAGCTTGGAGATAACCTTCTCCTCCCTGTGCCTTTTCACATCATCTTCTCTCTATGCACACCTGTCTTTGTGTGGAAGTTTCTCCTTTTTATAAGAACACTGGTCATATTGGATTAGGGTCCCCACCCATGGCGTATTTTTAATTTGATTACCTCTGTTAAGACTCTATCTTTAAATAAAGTCACATTCTGAAGTGCTGGGAGTTAGGACTCCAGCATATCTTTTTTTTTCTCCTTTGGGGGTGGGGGTGGGGTGGGCACAATTCAACCCATACCAATGATTGTATCTTTATTTTCCATTTCATAAAGATTAGAAATTTTCTCTACACTCCACTTTGTAAAATGACACTCTTAACATCCTGCCCTGCCCTTAAATTCTTTTAAAGTCTCTATCTCTCACAATCCATCTTTTGTATTTTACATTTAATTTGCTAAGGGTGATCAAGGTTATATCCTGTTCTATAAACATATTTAAGCTTTTCATGTTATGTCTATAGTTTGACTCAATTTGAAATTCTATAAATAGTATTTTTAATATTATGGTCATAAAAATGTTATTCACTATATAACCAGGTAATGTACTAAGATTGTATTTCTTTTGTGTTTTTTCATAGATTTCATGGTTGATTTTTGTATTGTTTGCCCTTACTGTATTCTGATGTGTTCTTTCAATATAACATCATTAAGAGTACACTGGAGTCAAGCTGCTTGGGTTAAAATCCTACCTTTACCAGATATTAGCTATGTAATCTCAGGCTACTTATTTAATTTTTCATACTCAATTTACTCTGTGTAAAATGAATACAGTGGTACTAGTAATAACTGACTTTATAGGATTGAATGTGTTTATACTTATATAGCTATTAGAGAAGTGCCTGGCACACAACACTCTTAACGTGCCTTAGCTGACATTATTATCACTTTTTAAAGAAAGTATAAAATCTCCAAAATTCCCCTGTTGTGGACTGAATTCCCCCCCCCTGCCCCCATTCTTATGTTGAAGCTCTAACTCCAATGTTACTATATTTGAAGATAGGGTCTCTAAGGAGTTCATAAAGGTCAAACTGGGTCATAAGGGTGGGGGCATAATTCTTCTCCTTCTTTTAAGAAGAGGGGAGAGAGCAGAGATCTCTTTTCATACACATATTCACACACACACACACACACACACACACACACACACACACGAGGCAGATAAGGATAGTAAAAAAGGTGATTATCTACAAGCCAGAAAGAGGAGTGTCTTCACCAGAAACCAATTCACTGGCAGCTTGATCATGGACATCTAACCTCCAGAAGAAGTATGACAAAATAAATTTCTGTTGTTTAAGCAACCAAGTCTGTCATGTTTTGTTACAGCAGAACCAGCTTACCGATACACTCCCTTTCCCTAGATTTCTGTCCATGGGAGGCCTCCCACTACGAGCTGCATCCTGGACGTGTTCTTCCCACCTAGGACACTACCAACAGGGTGAGATTTCCTCTTTGCTCTCCTGCACTGCAGCTATCATTTCTCACATCCACTTCCCCTTCTTTTTAGTTTCCTCTATAATTTTGCTGACGTACATTCTCATAGAGCTTCCTGAAATAGGGTGTTTCCAGAATAAATGTTCTGAGTCTTCGAATGCTGAATATATCTTTATTTTTCCTTCACATTTTATTCATAATTTGGGTTGATAGAGAATTCAAGATTGAAAGTATTTTTTCCTCAGACTATTTCCTCAAATATCGACAAAATGTCTGTTTCCTATTACTTGGTGGGAAAAAAAAATCTGTTTTTTGTTCATTTATTTGTTTGTTGGTTTTTAACCTGGAAACTTTTAGTCTCTCATTTTGGTGTTCTTATCTCACAATAAAGTGCTAGGTTTCTGTGTTTTTTACTTATTTTTCTATCCATTTAATATGTTCTATTAACCTAAAGACATATTATCTGTAGGAGACAGCTTGTAGGGTCTCCTAGAGATAAAATTTAGGACAACTTGAGTATCTAAAGTAAAAATGATAATAACAGATAATGCATGGACTAAAAGTTAATAAAAATCTATGAGTAATGATAGCTGGAGGGAAGGAGAGAGAGAGAGAGAGAGAGAGAGAGAGAGAGAGAGAGAGAGAGAGAGAGAGAGAGAGAGGACAATAAATATAAATGGAATGATAGTATTTGAGACATAATTTTGCTACTTTCTATATAATGACTGATTCATAATAGATTGTCAATGGGTGCTAAAACCAATAATTGGATGGAAAATTGTTGTGAAACAGGATATTCACAGGCTCAAGGTAATACCTCATGGAATATTTCCTAATTACATCAGGGAAGATGCAACTTCTCAATAGATACATTTAGGGTTTTCACCACTTCAATCAAATAACCAAACTTTGCCTCACCAAATTTGGAATAATATTCTGAATGTTCAAGACCTCTTTATTATTTCATGATTTTCCCTTGACACTTTTTTTAAAATTTTTGTAAATGCAGTCATTCTCAACTATCTCTGAGAATACTAATTAGAGGCTATTTAACTTCTCTTCTGTCCATGAATAATCTCTCTTTTCCCCAAGGACATGCATTTTTCACAATAATATTGGTCTCTTTTTTGCTTTCTTACAGGTTTTACTCAAATTGCTAGTATCTCTCAGTAGCCAAGAATAAGGCAGCAGCTGACCATGCTCAATATATACCAAACGGGGCTTCTTGACCGTGTGAGCTTAGGTTCAGTGTGAGTTCTGGAAGGTGAGGCTAGTTGCTTCACGGACTTTGAACTCTCTGGTACCTCGGAGTCCAGGTTTTCTCTTAGGTTCTGCAGGGCAGGTCTCTTTTCAACCTGGTTGGAGCATTCCTGCATGTTTTGTAAGCTGAGGTTTCACCTAAACTGTCCAAGTAAACACTTTCCCAACAACTTTCAACCATCCAGAAATGTTTCTCTTTTTATCCTCAGATGGCCTCTCTCTGGTGCTTTTTTATTGTTGTGGCTTTATAGCTATTTTCCCTCCTCTACTGTTATTTTTCAGTCAGCTATTGCTGCTGTAACCACCAGCCACATTAACTCAGTGGCTTGCAACATAGATTGATTTCCCACTTACGTTGTGTGAGGGCCCTGGGTCAGCCGCTGTTATACGTGATAATGCGGGCTTGGCTGGCCTCCCCATGTCTTCTCAATTGTGGCACCCAGGATGAAGGAGCAGCTAGATCTGGGTCATGCTGTTCTTACAGCAGAGAACGGGAACACAGAGAGACACTGTCAAACCACCTAAGCCCACTTAAAGTCTCTACTTGGCGTTGAAACTTCCGCCCATGTTCCATGGGCCAAAGAAAACCCCATGGCCAAGCACAAAGTCAAAAGGCAGTTAAATATACACCATCTAGATGGAGGCATGGCCTCAATTCAGCAGGAATGAATAATTGTGAACAAATAATGTAGACTTTTACCACCATTTTAGTGAATCTTGGAAAGGAGGGAGATAAAAAGAGTACTAAATTCATGATTCACATGAAATTGGCCACGTTACTTAATTTCTCAGTTTATTCATATGTAAAATGAAGATGAAAACAGCATTTTCATCGAAGGACTGTTGTGAAGATTAAATGAATAACATAGGTAAAGGGCTAGTTTAATGCCAAGTGCAGAGTAAGCACTTAATAAGTGTTAGCTATCATCATTTTGACTCTGACCATAACTACCATACACAAGAAGGTCTTTTTGGGAGCTTTTAAATGATTCTTTGGTACAGATATCCCCGCAAAAGAACATGAATAAATTTCAATAGTGGAAAACCATACCACTTGAAATATATATAAAGCATGTATGTAAGCTCACACTTACAAAACCACTCTACTTTTCATCACCACTGGAATTACAGCGGGCAATACTAAAAAAATCTGGGGACTATGAAGATTTATATCTATTTTCAGAATATACAGTGATCAGTTAAAAATGATTCAAATTCAGAACCCTAGCACTTGCAATAATTTTGCTTCTTTTGTTTATGTTGTATGAAACTTAAATATTAAACAAAGTTGACAGTTTGGCAGAGAAGCAAAGCTTCATTCTGCATCTGGTTTCTCTGAACAAAAGTATGTAAAGGAAAAGGAATGTGATTATTTTTGCTCCATTATTCTTGGAAAGATAATATCAAATGTTTGAGAGTTTAAAATGATTTTTCCCAGCTTGAGGATATACTTGTTCCTTTTCATTTTTTTTGTTGCTTTTGTGAAGTAAAATGTATTTAGTGTATTTTAATGAGTTTACCATTTTGGGTAATGTGTTTCATGTTATGTACCCAGATTATCTGACTTTGTGATGAGTCTCTGGGAAAGGTGTGTTCTTACCACTGCCTACTGCAACTTCAAAGAAACCATGAAATCACAAACCTACTCTTAAATTCCTGCTCCAAAAGGAAACATATATTTTAAACACACACACACACACACACACACACACACACACACACACATACACACACACACACACATGATACAAAAATACTTTTATGTAATAATAGTAAGAAATTTACATGTGGAGCCATCCCAAGTTTGATTATTCCTGACAAGATATTATTTTCTCTTGGGACAGGATGTCAAATTGTTTGTTAACATTCTAAGATAATAATGAAACCAAATAGTGTTAGCTCTTTAGCTTTGGAAGTCTTTGAAGATAGGTCTAAATTTGACATTCTGGTATTTAAAACCCAATAGACTTTTCAGTAGGTTTGGAAAAAAGGAGGCTGAATAAACACATCCACTTCCAGTATGGGGGAGAGAAAATCTGGAATTTGAAAGAAACAAAAATCAAGTCCTAATTTAGAAATTTCTAAAGTCCAGAGATTGTTTCATTCACTAAATATCTTGGGGAATTAGCTAGGGATATTTTATAACAGCAGAAACCACTCACAGTAGGCAAATTGTTGGATCAAATCTCAAATTCTGTGACCTTTGAGTTTGCCCTGGAAATGATCAAGGAAGGGATGGAAGCGCATAGAAAGGAGCACCAGAAAATTCTGTTTATAAACATGAAGTCGGTGGGAGAAGAGTCACGGATCATGTTTGGGTAACTGGGTTCGGGTCTTCATGCCTCTCTGTCTTGCAAAGTGATTTTCATACCTCATACCTCAGCTCTTCTATCAAGTATGACCTTTATTGATGTTTTCAATGACTGTAATAGTATATTCAAACGTCCTACATGTTATGTAGCTTAATTTTTTTATTGCACATTTGAGTTTTATTTTGCAAGAAAATCACAAAGATATGTGCACTCAGAGTTTTACTTAATTCATTGGAATACGTAGTGTGTGTCATCCTACACCGCCCATTGATATCTCTAGTATGTATTTCTTGACAGAAAATGTGCACATTGTTACAAGCTTTGTCTGTCACAGGTATTTAAGTCAAACTGGGTTACAACAGTGCTATCATCAGATTTTCTCATATCCACTACTCTCCTCAAATGAGAAGATATATATTTGAAGTAAGCACAATCAGGAAGATACCTTCCTCCCCCTCAACTTTTACAATTTTCTTCAGTTTATAAGGACAGGGAAACACATTTGAGCTGGTTGTCGACATCTGGTAATTTGTAGGGTCTTGAAACAATCACATTAGCCTTGCAGAAGAGTAATTGAATGCAGACAGTGTTCTCTCACTGCACAACTATGCATCCTACAGTAAAGTTTGCTTTGCAGAAGAGGATCTGGCAGCTTCTGTCCAGGATGAAACAGTTCAGCTGCACTTGTCTCTGCGCTTTGGTAATGGTGACCTCACAGACAAGATGGTCACCTTGGAGGCTAAGGATGTGGACAATCAAAGAAGGCAGAGCTCCTATACTTTAAGAATATGAAACACAGCATGCTTCTTGGAATGGAAGGGAAAAGAAAGAAGCTTCTCTATTCATGTTATACCCTGCTGGGTCTACTTGAGAAATAACTCGCTAGTTCATTGCATAGAGCATGTAGGACAAAGAAAGAGGCAGTTGCCTCTGCTTATAAAATGTGTCCACATCCAAACACCCAACCTCAGGCAAAAGCTGTTTCAAGTAACAAGTATTTGCTGAAGACTCACCATGTCCTAACACAGAGCTAGGCTCAAGGGGCCCAATAAAACACAAATAAAACCTGACAATATAAAGTAGAAGGCAAATGGCATTCTCACACATTAGTGGTGAAAATATAGAATGGTGTATGCAATTTAGAGTGACTGCATCTGGTAAAACAGAAAAGTGCACATGGATGAAGTATCAGTTATTCCATTTTTAAGAGTTTAATCTAGAGCAGTCACTGCACACATAGCTAAGGAACATGAACAAGAATACTGGTTTAGCATCATTGGTTTGTGTGACCAACTGGAAACAATTCAAATGTCCACACATAGAAAATGAGCAAATAAAACATGGCATTACTAGGTTTAAAAGAAGCCATGTAGACAGAGCTCAAAAACAGAGTTCTGAGTTAAAAAAAAAAGTAGGATGCATAAAACAATATTTATGTAAGGAAAACTCAAACAAATTAATACTAAAGATGGTATAAAGATAAATTTTTATAAGAGTATAAAAGCTAACTATCAAGATGACTACTTAATTCATTGTTCTGGTTGTCTCTGAGATGGGGAGAAGTTGAATGAGATAAAATGTAGAAGCTTAGATTATTTGTAATGGTATATTTATTTAAGGACTAGTGGAACTTTAACACTTTATAATCCAGTGTCATAGTTCTGTGGTTTTATTTATATCAGTGTTTGCACTCTTCTGTATTTCCTAAACAGTCATTGTCCCTGCCCTCACATTATTTACAATTTAGGTTGGGAACCACATCTAATATATATAAAACAATTGGAGAATAACCAAGTGCTAAATTCTGACATAGGGTTTCCTAAGCAAAAACATTTCAGAGAAGAAAGAATGGGACCCCCGAGAGTCCCCAAGATCCTTTCAGGGGTGAACAAATTCAAAACAATTTCCATAATAACACTAAGATGGCATTTTTCATTTTTACCCTCATACCCTCACAAATACACAGTGGAAAATTTCAGAAGTCATATAATGTGGGATATTGCAACAAATTGAATGCAGAATCAGATAAGAGAATGCAGCTGTCTTCTATTAAGCCAGACATAAAAGAGATTTGTGAAAATGTTGTAAAACAATGCCATTCTCAGTAAAATGTTTTTAATTTGGAAAATAGTTACTTTTTTTCAATAAATAAAAGGTTGTTGTTTACATTCACATATAATGGATTTATTATTGTTATGTTAAAGAAATAAATATGTAGCTTTAAATTTTTCTCCGTTTTAATTTGTTATAACAATAAATATAAAGAACTATAACGCATGCCAACAAAAGCCCTTTTAGATTCTCAACAATTTTTAAGAGGGTAAAGTGGTCCTGAGATCATGCCTGCTTGGGATAATTATTCTTGGAAGTGATTCTACTGGAGGTGGTGTTGAACTCAACAGAGGGAAGTAAGGAACATTTATCAAAAGGAGAGACCTGCTTATATAAAACCTTTTATGCTGATGAACCAAAGAGTTGAATCAAATTAATTTAGAAAGGTGAGATAATGATAATACTGATGGATGCAATTTTGTACCTGAGGGAATAATCTAGAACAATTTTTAATAGTAATTATTCAGTAAACTTGTTTTGAAAATTCTGTGGTAGGAAGTAGGACACCTACAGAGAAGTCTCATTTTCGGTCCTGTAAAAACTCGTAAAAGTACTATAGTAGAGATAGGTACATTGTGAAATGAAAGAATCCAACACATTATATATTGGTCTTCTATTTTTCAACTAGTATTTTGCTATTTTGTGAAAGTTTCCAGAAAAGTAAACTCTGAGCTATAGCTTTGGATAAATGAATATAAAATTGCATGTCTGTCTCAGTTCATTTACTGTTAACTCCTTTAACTAGATCTGTTGTACTTACACCCACGGCCATGAGCATCATATCAGTCAAGACAGACAGGTTAGCCATGGTAACACACGATCCCCAAATTTAAGACGCTTAAAACAATAAATGTTTATTTCTCCCTCTGCTGTGTGTCTGTCCACTGCAGATTGGTGGGAGGCTCGGCTCAATTTATTCCACGCCCCTGTTAGGCACCAGAGTCTCAACATATATCATCAGGGCTCCCTGTGACAGGGGGAGAAAGGCTAGAAAGCCAGGCTCCAGTAACAATCACAAAGCTTTCCTGGAGGAGAGGCATGTAGCCTCCACTCATATCTCACTGGCCAAAACTAGTTTCATGGCCTTGCCTAACTCCTGAAAGCAAGGGGGGAGGGTGTTGGTGGGGAAGTAATATTTCATTTCACTGGAAGTAGAAGTGAACCTGATATGGGGGAAATCTAGAGTGGCCCACCACAAGTGCTGCAAAAGAAAAATAAGTTACAGTAAACGCCTAATTCTAGACCAGAGACTTTCTCCAGCTGAATCAAATTCAAGAATCTTTCTCCAGCTGAATTAAATTTCTTCAAGCTGAATCAAACTTCCCCTGGTGTCAATTTCCTCTCCTCCCTAATCCTTTTAGCTTCATCTCTTGGCTGTTCCTTATGGTTACTTACTCTTAGACATATTAGTCCAGTTCAGACTATTTAGCTCTTTTCCAAAAGGACAACTTTTTGTGATACTGTTTGTGTTCATTGTCTCTCAATGCAATGAGCTAAAATTGTGGGCAAGAAGCACTGAACTCTACCACCAAGCCTGTCGCTGCTCAGCCCCAGAATTACCACCTGCCAGGACCACGGCACCCAGTCTCACCATGAACTGGAGAGTCAGAAGCTTCTTGTTCCCTGGCTTGTGTTTACCTCCAACCCTGTCTGGAGGTATGCAACTGTAATCAAATCCCTCCAATGTGGACTTTTGTAAAATTAAAAAAAAATGATGGTATATCCCACATCTCACCATGGCTAGTGTGCAAGAACTTAAACAGTATTTTTTCTTATATAGGTGGAGATCTCAGGGTTCGTGGTAAATGTTGCCTAGTACTCATTTACTGAGTTAAGTTGACAGGCTGAGACATCAAACTTCCATTGCTGAACTTTAGCCAGTAGACAAATATATCTGGAAAGCTGTGTGGGATAGAGATTCAATGCAAAAGCTCTACAGCCAGATAGATCTGGGTTTGGCACTAGGATCCACCTTGGATAACCTCACGAGAAGTCAGAGAGCCGCCTAAAACTGCCAATCTTTGATGAGCCTATCCAGGTGGGCAGGAGACCAGAATCCCGTTCTTTTGGGTTATCCAAATTCAGCAGCTGAGCATATCAGAAGGTTCAGCCCTGTAGCCGTTTCCAGGGCAGATGGGCAGAGAGTTGCTGTTGTTTTCACTTTTTATTCATTCTAGGAAAAAATAAAAACTTTTCATCCAGGAAGAGGGTATGAAACATGAATAACAGGCCAAAATAATAGAACTCGAGAAGAGGATCTTGAAAGTCAGTTACTCCATCTCCCATCTGATGCTTTGATCTCTCCTGCAGCACCCTACTAAAGTGATCATAAGCTTAAAACTCTCCAGTGGCAGCAGTCACCACTGCTCAGTGCCATTCATTCTGTATTGGAAAACTCTGACTGCTAGAACTGTATTTTATTTTGTGCCAATGTCTATGATTTAGCAATACAGATATGCTTCCATAGTTGAAAAGAACTGTGCTATTATGATTCCTGAAAAGATTTATTTTATTATCCCATTTGCTTCTCCCATCAACCCCAGAGAGTAAGTATTATTATTAGTTGAGAAAACTGAGGCTTGGTGAGATTGAGTGACTTGGTGAAGGTGGCTGTATTGAGTTACAAACCAGGAATGAATGAATCATTGTGCTTTCAAATATCACTGTGGTAGAGAAAAATATATATCATTAATCTACTCTGCCTGAATACAAACACATTTATACATGACAGTGATTTTGTTGGTAATACAATATTTTATGAAGAACGTGTGACATTGTCTCAAGTAGACCATCTATGGCTACCATTACTGTTTTATCTCCTGTTGCTAGCTTTTTGATTTCCTGTGGATAATTACGGTCTTTCCAATCTTTGGGGAAAGTTCAGTGTTGGCCAAAAAGTACTCAGAAGAGAATTGATGAATGACTATGCATAAAACATTCTTCCTATAAACTTTAACCAACGGTTTATGTTTTTTGCAGGAGAATTTTTTACTTTAATAAAAATCAGAGCTTGCACTCGGTCTGGGGACCATGTGTCCAGAAGGTCAGCCATTTTTAACTAAGTATGTATGAAATCATCAAGAGATACAGCCATCTCAGGGGTCATTTCTCTAACACAATTTGTTCAACATTCCAATCAAACAATATCCAATTAACCAATCCCCAAGAAAACAAACCAAGCTTTGAGCTACAGGTAATTCATTAGTAATTCTATCTATTAACATATTACCAGCTTTCCTGTGCTGCCTGAATATCCTTTTGCTTTCCCTGAGACACTATACTAAATCAATATTCCTATATCAAAGATATATTTTAAATAGTGGAAAATGTAAACCCTGGCTTCCTGTTCCTGGGACAAAATCATTTCTCCCCACTAAGAAAGAAATTGGATCACTTTGGCTAATTCCCCAGGAAAGCAACAACAGGTGTGGTAGGGACCCACAAAAGGAAAGAATGTAATACAGGTCTACTTTACTCTGGCATGCAAGGAAGGCTCTGGGATTCTCACTTCATTTCTTTTCTTGTTTTTATTATTTCTAACATACTTTTTTTTTTTTTTACAAATTCAAGTTTCTGCCATGAATTGCACACTCCTAGATGGTTATATTCAGAGAGGTTTAGGTTTACACTCAATTGTGACCCAATGTTTCAATTTCATCCAGCACAAGCTGAGCCTGGTGAATGCCTATATTGTCTGGAGTCTTCTTAGCCCATGAACTTCTAAGCAGAAAAAGCCAGGTTTTTCCATTGTTCTGGAGGAGAAGCCCTGTAGCCTGTAAGTACATGAGGCCACAACTAACCTTTTTACACATGTCCCTTTGTCCCTTGAATGATCCAAAGTCATTATCCTCAAAGTTTTAGTGCTGTGGGGTTTGAGTAAATGCCAATGTGAATTTAAAAAGCACACAGCATTTTAGTCTTACAGACTAACACTCCTTTTAAAAGGGGAGATGGGTTGGGTTACAGAAATCTGTAATCAATAATAATAGAGAAATTCCATTTAAATTCTCATTCAAGCAGAACTAGAAGGTAAAATGTGTTCTAGCATGCACTTTGGTCTACATGTCAATAAATGGGCTTTTTTGTTTGTTTGTTGCCCATCATTTTAAGAAATATATTTTTTAAAGCCATATAACTAATTATTTTCTTAAGATGACAATCTTTAAATAGCAGCTATGTTTTACTACCTTTTCATCCTTCCATTTTTCTAATTCTTAATGTCAGATCACTTAAGAATCCAATCCTTGCTTCCTCCTTTGAATGCATATAACATCTATTTACCTCTATTTTTATTCTTTGGAGATTTTTCTCATTTTCCCCCTTTCTCTGTCATTATGTGCTGAAAGGATGCTATAAGACCTCCAGGATTCATTGACGGGCCCATTAGAGAAAACAGTTCCAATGAAGAGATGTGGTTTGCATAGGCAAATTACTTATTCTTTTTATGCCTTTGATTCCCAGCCTGTAATTAGACTAATAATAGCATCTATCTCAAGGGGTTGTGAAGCTTAAAATGATTCCTCTCAAGTGCTTTGTACAAATGCTGGGTGGGTAGTAAACTCAATAACTATCAGGCTTATTACTAACATCATTTTTGTCTTTGTTATTCAACAAATGCTGTATAAGGCATTGAGCTAAGTGCCATTAAGGATACAAAAGATTAATAAGACATGATTCTTGTCTTCAAAGAAAACATCATCCAGTGGTAAAGGTGAGACCTATGCACAGATAGCTAAGATGAATATTAGAAAATGCTGGAGTTGTCTATCAAGGAAGTCCTTGGAAGATGGGTTAGGAGATGGGTTATGAGCCCTTCCCTTTGGAGGAATCATTAAAAGCTGTAATAAAGTGATGACATGATTTATCTGAATCTTGACAGAGAATTTAAAAACACCTGAGTATCATTATTATATATTATCTATAATTTTCATAGGTAAACAATAGTACATGCTTTAATTGGTATAATCTTTATCAAATGAGGTTGTACATTTTTCCATTGGGTATTTATATTGTGTGTCTGTGTAACTTGTCACTTTATGTCCTTAACTTGTTTCCCATGAGAATCTGTGCCCTTTTTCTATTGTTTTGTAAAAGCACTCTATATTTTATAGGTGACAAATAGTATTTAAATAGATTTCTAAATATTGATCCACCCTTGCATATCTAAAATTAACGAATTCCACTAAACTTGGCTAGATTTCTTTTATGTGCTGCTGGAGTCTATTTTTTCATTAATGAGATGTTTAAGTGAGACTCTGTCTCCATTCCAGCAGTGTCCCCAAAAACCAAGGGTGAAAAACGATGCATCCTCAAGCTCCCAAACTCAGGTGCTAGGCTGCTTATACAGGATTTGCAAAAAAGTAAAGACCTCTTTTGCCTCCTTAGCCCAACGCCCACTATGAAGAAAAAAAAATGGCCTAAGTTGGACGTGAAAAGAAAAAGATTCTTCGGAGAGTGTTATTGGCATTTGTAGCATTTTTTCCTCCCTTTGCTCCCCACATGGAGGGAAGCATGGATCTATTTTTCCTGAATTCAAGCTAAGTGACAAGAACCTGGTTATGTGGAATCTGTCCTTAGCAGTTTGGAAAAATAAGGAACTTGGGGCATATTGTATTTTTCTAAAAAGGCCAGAGTAATATTCTCTTCCAGGACATGACTGATTGCCAGGAAAGGGAGGAGTCTCTTTACCATCCTATTGAACCTGGGTGGGATGTGACTGCTCTATTCAAACACAGAGTGATTCTATGACTTCTGGGCTAGATTATAAAATGGAATAGCTTCACCTGACTACTCTTCATTGAGATGCCTGTTCTGGGGGAAACCAGCCCCCAGGCTGTGAGAAACCTCAATTTAGTCCGCACGCATAGGCTACATGGAGAGGAACTGAGACCCCAGCCAACAGCCTGCATTAGCCAGCCAACATATGTATATGTACTGCATTATTTAGCTTGGGCTATTATAACAAAATACCATAGATTGAGTGGCTTAAGGAATGGAAATTTATTCTCCTGAGTTCTGGAGGCTGTAAATCCAAGATCGGGGTGCCAGCATGATTAGGTTCTGTTGAGAGCTCTCCCTCGCTTGCAGATGGATGTCTTCTTGCTGTGCCCTCCCATGGCAAATGGAAAGAAAGCAAGTTCTCTGATATCTCTTCTAATATGAGCAATAATCCCATCAGACCCAGGCCCGAACCTCATGAATTTATGTAGCCCTAATTACCTCCGAAAAGCTCCACCTCCAAATACCATGACGTTGGGGCTTGGGTCTCCAACCTTTGAATTTGGGGGCACACAAACACTCAGCTCATGATGTGTACACACAGACACACAGACACACATAAAGGATTGCTCTCAGATAAAGTGGTATTTGATGGGAAGGTCAAAAGAAGTGAGGTAGTGAGCCATGGGACTATCTAGGGGACGGACATTCCAAACAGAAGAAAAACAGGCTCTCACGCCTCTACATTGGAGGATTGTACTCTCAGGCGTCCTGCAGAGACCAGTGTGACTGGGTGGAGTGGAGAGAGCAAGGAAGGGAAAAACAATAGGTGATGAGATTAAACAGCAAATTAGGAATTCGATCCTATAAGACCTTGCATGTTACTTGGAGTGAGAATGAAAGCCATAGGAGACTTTTAAGCAGAGGCGTGACACAGCACAAAAACTAATCTTTATACAAAGCGATATGATGATTTAGGAGCATACGGTATTATGATATTATGAAATTTTTGAAACATTTCCAATAAAACAGAAATAAAGGAGTTGTGTGTTAATGGAAATGTTTATGGAGTTACAGTTTATAGAGATATTCAGTGTTTTTGGTTTAATCAGTGCTGATATTTAGTAACTGTTGTCTTAGTTAAGAAAAAAAAAATGCATCCCACAGTACACTCCCTAAACAATGTCTCTTCTTTATTGTGAGGCATCATTATTTAAATGGAATTTGTCAGAAGGTCAATATTTAATTTAACATAAGTGAATGATTAGCATTTTGACATTAATATTAAATATTGACTCAAATGTAAATGATTTAATTTCATAACTTATTGCCTACATTTTACTGTGAAGAAAAACAAAAATATTACTTGCAAGTACCCGTTGACCTTGACCATGCTCTGGGAACAAACCATGCCTTCCACTTCTGTTTCCTTCAAGTATTCATCATAGTGTGGGCCTTGCAATATCCACTTCTCAACATGTTTTGAAAGAGAGAAGTTTAAGAGGCAGACTAACAACAAGCCAAAAGCACACCTTCTGTGATCAGATATAATTCTCCCACATGAGACCAAGGAGTTAGATGGAACGCTGTGATGAAGCTACTGTTTAACCAGTTACACCAGCTGCTAATAAAATGTGAAAGCCACTGCTGCTACTTCTCTCCTTGCTGTACAGTTTCCGCAGGTGTCAGCAATGATGCAATTTTTCTTTGATATACAAACCAAAGAGATGTGAAGTGTTGACTTAAAAGAAAAAGACATTTTTCTTAATTATTTAATAAGACATTTTCTTAATTATTTAATAAGAAATCATATTAAAAAGATATATCAGTAAACATTTTTTATGTGCATATTACATTTCATCAGTTTATAGCAAGTTACAACGTCTGATTTTTTTTTTCTGGAATGCAATTTGAATGCTGCCATTAAAAAAAAAAAAGGATTGTAAAATTCAGCATCGTTCCTCTATTAAAACAGCACTGACTAGATTAGCCAAAATTATCCAATAGCTAAGCAGTTACAAATCATACATATATTTATTTCATAGACTATTATTTTTTTATAAAAGAAAAATGGTGGCAAGGTTTCTACAATGTGATAAAACAGGTTAAAGAGCATCCCAAATAATAGAATCTTTGTCTTCTGTCATCAGAGGACATTTGTTCTACCATCAGCCGTGACAGTGGCCTCTATACTCCTAACCCAGCTTCTCTGTTAATGACGTCTTCACTGCTCTGTGCAGAAATGGGTTAAAGATAATGCGGTTTGTTTTCCAAAATGGTAAATATAAACAACTTAAAGAATTGTCTGTTATTTTCATATTGTATCTTTCCTACACTTTTGGTGTTAAAAAGTGTTAAAATGTTTTGTTTTTTCTTTTAGAACATAATCTTTTATTTATTTATTTATTTTTTTTTAATTTCCTTTGGAAATTTCTCTCAGCTGACTTCCTCCAACTTCTCTAATTTGCTAAGATTTTCAATGAAGACAGTCTCATTCATAAGGTGGCATTTGGGCCTCCCTTTTTGTTTCCAATCTCTTTTGCTTTGCTTTTCAACGTTCTGTGTTTCAGATCACTAGCCTATAAGAACTAAGAAAAGGTAACATTATCTCTTGTCACTCTAGATTTCTTTTTGGAAGATTGTATTTCTCTTGGTAAAATATTACCTTGTCTCTCCTTATGTTACTATCTCTGTAGGAGGTTAAACATTCCTACCCTGTTGAATTCAGAAGAGGCCATATGATTTACTTGCATCAGTGGAATGTGGGTGGGAGTCATATTTGTCAATAAAGGCCATTTCTTGGTTCACTATTTCTCTATCTTGTTAAAGTCTAGTTTATTATTTTCTTTTCTCTCCACTTAAGACGTCTTTGCTTGAGTTAAAGTGGCAGTTATTATTCTACATTTTCTTCTAGAAATTTTAACTATGTTTCAGTGTATAATACACCTCAAAATTTTAAATTAAATTTTAATTTAATGTTGTGCATGGTATGAAGTTAATGTCAAGATTTTGTTTTTTTGGGTTTTTTTTCCTTATGGATATTTACTTGTTGTAGTGCCATTAATTGGATATCATTCAGGCTTTGAGTTTTCCTTGTCTCAGCAAAGAAGAATACTGTAAAAATGCTCACATATTTTGGAGCAATTTTCCTATGGTTATACATATAAATAATACACAACTCAGCATTATTGAATCTCTCTTTGATATGATGAGTCTTCAGAAGAAAAATAATTTTTAGATTACCTAGTTCAATATAGGAGGAGAGCAGTGAAGAAAAAGTTTGGGAAAAGGAATTGTATAAGAGAGCTAAGTGGGAAGTTGACAGACAACATCTAATATGAATAAATTAAAAATAATGGTATAAATGTATGGTTTAGAAATGTGGATTTAAGTGACAGAAAATATAACTAAAACTTTAAGGATCCTCCTGTAGTTTGGGGAACTTAAAAGCAGAATTTTACTCTTTTGCAAAGAAAATCTTTAAATACATTGATATTTCTATGGTTATTTGCATATATTTATGAAATATTTTCAAACCCAGGAAAAAACATCTGTGGTGATGCATCCCAGTCTGTTCAAAGTGATATACTTTAGGGAGAGAGGTGGATGGGAGACAATACATTGACTTTCTTTTTTAGCCTCCTCAAAACTCATATGTTGATGTCCTAGCCCCCAATGTAACTGTTTAGAAATGGGACCTGTGAGGAGGTGATAAAGATTAAATGAGGTCATAAGGATAGGGCCCTAGTCCAATAGAGTTGGTGACCTTATAAGGAGAGAAGGAGACACCAGAGCTGTCTCTCCAGCAGGTCAGGATGCAGTGAGAAGGTGGCCATCTGCAAGCCAGGAAAAAAGTCTCACCAGAAATCAACACTGCTGTACTTTGAGATCTCCATCCCTCAGAATTGCGAGAAGATGAATTTCTGTTGTTTAACTCACCCAGTGTATCGTATTTTGTTTGGGCAGCCTGAGTGGACTGGCACACATGTTGTAATTTTATATTTTTCTCTTAATGAGCATTTATCATTTATGATGAAAATATTTAACTGTAGAGAAAAGAGTTATGTTATAAACATAGCATCTCCATATTTCAGAAAATTTGGAAAATTGTAAAAAGGAAGAAGACATCCTATATTTCTTTTCAGTCCTTTGTCTTGCAATTTTATATCTGTACATATTTTACATAGCTATAACTCTATCATTTATGTTTGGTTGAATATTTTGAATTTTATACAATAAGATAAATATTAATGTTATTACTAATGTTTATAACTATCATTTAAATGTCTGAAAAACATTTAGTTGAGTTGATATATTTTAATTTCTTTAACCATTTTTTTTTATGGCTGAACATTTTCATTGTTTATACTTTTGGGCTATTATGGAAAACTGTGTACTAGATACAGCCAGGCATATGGCTTTTTAAAGTTGAACTTATTTCCTTAGGATAGATTCCCAGAATTGAAATTACTGAATCAAAAAGTACAAACATTTAAAACATTCTTGATATGTTTTGCCAAATTGCAAAGTTGACAATATTAATCAATTCACAGTTCTAACAGCAATTTATGAAAAAGCTGGTTGTGCTTTACTTTGGGATTTATTAGGCATTATTTATTGAACTTTATCCCTATTTTCATAGACTAAATCAGATTTTATTGTTTAAATGTGCATTTCTTTTATTGCTGCTCTAATACAGTTAAGAGTGGAATTTCTTAGAAATTAGATCTTTGTGGTTCTCAGTTTGATCCCTTGCAGAGATATTCCACGAATGTATGTAATGCACCAAATGTGAGGTTTGTGTTGTATGTGGAGGGATATCTGGTCAATAAATGAATGTCGGCAAGTTGGTCATGCATCTAAACTAATCCTATAAAACATTGTGAAGGAGATTAGAAATGACAGTGGAAATACTACTTTCCTTCTTGGCAGCCCTTCCCCTGAATTATGTAACAGCATTTATGCTAGTCAGAGTCAATCTATTTAATATCACACCCCATCCTCACTTCCCTCATGTACTGGATGCTGGGTTTAAAATAAGTTGAAGTTGGATCATGAAAACTGACACTCTTTTAGATATTTTTAAAAGGAAAAAAACCTAAAAACTAAAAACTTAATACCAAGAAATAGGCATTTGCGGAACTATCAGAAGTTTTGGGGAAGTGAAGGTCAAGGGCAACAACTACTAATATTTAGAAAATCAGGAATTATGGGAATCATAGGATGCTGCCTCCAATTATCCCTGCTGCCTGCTGTTGTAATTCACAGAACACCTGGAAGCCCCAAACTCCTCGTGACTGCAGTCATCCACAAGTTTATGGCTGCTGCCAGAGGAGAATAATAGCTTCTGTTTCTCTTCTACCATCCACCTTTCACATTATTGTCTCTTTTTGGAAAAATTTGTACCAGTATCCTATGAACAAAGGCTTCTGGAAAATGTAGGTATAGAATTTTAGCCTTTGAAATGTTGGGAAGAGACAGAGAGATAGAGATGGTGCTGAACTGACAACAGATTTTAAGTAGAGGTGCCTGCGTATTATCCTTTCCCATTTCCTTCTTTGTAATAGAACCCTAATTGTTTTCAAGCATCTACTTCACCCTAGATTTAGAAAAAGATAGAATTTTGTTGATGTGGTATACCCCCGCAGCAATGAGTTGTCTAGGGGTGGGAACATAATTTATAGCTTTAAAGTTTATGTGTAGGGAGCATGTTTCTATGTCTCTGCCTTCTATTTAACATGCACCAGAAAGCACATTACTAAACCTTCACAGGCAGCCATTTTGAAACCAAGAAGAGACCAGGATGAAGTCGATAGTAAGGGGAAAATAGAGAAGAAACAGAAAAAAACATTTTTTAAATGATATAATGCTACAGATCTTCATAATATGCCCGAAGACTGCCCTACTTCTGAGTCTCATATGGGTAATAATAATTTTCATTATTGTTTAGGCTAGTTTCTGTCTTGGCTTTTGTTACTTGTTGGAAGCATCATAGTGAATAAACCTGACTAAATTTCTGTGCTTTGGAACCTGATAAACTATACTCCAAATGACAAAGGAAGTAGGTAGACAAGTATTTTCAGGAATTTCTCCAAATGATTAATACCATGATGGAAAAACCAGGTGCTACAGCCAGCCAAGCCTTGAGAGGGTCATTGGGCTCCTTGGTGCCCTTCAGGCTACACTCATATATCACAGGCAGCTACCAGCTCCAAGCAGCACAGTCACATCCCTCCATACCTGTGATTTACAGGGGTCTCTGCTATGAAATCTATGTTCTTATTAAGTGGACTGAGCTTGAAGACACGAATAAGACCTCAAGGACAAGTTCAGACAATAAATGTCACCAACAGTGGAATGGGACCAAGTCATTTATGGAGTGCCTTTGCAGATGCTGTATGTCAGTAGAGTTTTGTGCACTAGAAGCATATTTCTATGGTACATAGCTGTGGTTACGGAGTTAGAAATTTAGTGATCTGATCTTAAGGTGCCCAATGTATCCTGGTTTGCATGGAACTTTCTTGGCTTTAGCACTGAAAGTCTCACATTCTGAAAATCCCTCTATCCTTGGCAAACTGGGATGGTTGATCATCCTACCTGGGGCTTGGTCCCATCTGTCATGTGCCTGTCATGAGTCCTTGCAGATGTGGGAGGGGTTCACCTCTCTGGGTCTCCACTCCCCATCTGTAAATAGAGCAAGCTTGAAAAGCTGGTTGCCAGACCCACTCCCAACTCGGAGATCCTGTACTTTCATCAAGGTTTGCTTCCTCTATTAGATTTGAGAGAATTAGATTCATCACAATTTCTTAGTGGCAATCCCTTAGACTCATCACAATCTCCTTAGACAAGGAGACTGAGGCTTGGGATGTTAAGTGACTCTCTCAAAGTCATTCAGCTATGTAGGGACTGAGTCTAGGTTTTCTCACCCTCACCCTCAAGTTAGTATTATCTGGATTCCCAGCTGTTCTATCCTCACATCAACCAAAAGTTCAGAGCTGAATGATTTTTCCTATGACAAATACTCATGGATGGAAAAAGCTACTCAGCTGAGTTAAACACTTGTACATTTTCCTTTAACTCCACAGATGGACCTCCTCTCTAGGCTGCTCTTTGTGCAGTCACCAATCACATTTACTTTCTGAATGACACTATCTTGACTCTATATGTGGGCACAAACCAACGAAAGTCAACCTTGTGTCTCTGCAAAGAACTACTCCCTTCTCTCTCCAGGCTCCTTGTAGCTGTCATTTCATGAAAATAGCAGTAAAACTCCCTGCATAATATTGGTTTTTACCTCCTCCGAATCCCTAATATTAACACATACTTCTGAAAGGTTTGATGTGCTGCTTATTGTGCTTCACGATGTCCCAATTTTTTAACAAACATTGAAAATGTGATACATTGTATTAGTGCATTTTTTGCACTGAAAAAGGCTTTATTAGTCATGATTTACTTCAGGAATGGAAAAAGAAATTTCTCAGTCTTAGCTTTTCCCATTTTTACTTCAGAAGAAAAAAAAATATTTGCTCTTAAACATTCTTACTATGAATCTGGTACTTAATTAGACCACATTTGTAATCCATATCTGCTTTTTGTCCTTTAACATATGTCTCACAATGAGTTATTTCACTGGACAGCGGCATTCTGGTGGTGCAAGAATTCTCTCTTATGTGACTATCCCAGCCACATGGTATCACTTCATAAAAAAGGCCTTTTATAGTTAATACAACAGGGACTTGGGAAGGCTAATATGAGCCACATGAAACTTTATTTTCCAAGTGTTCTATATCCCATAACAAGGTCTTTAAGATTTTACATGTTTTTCTCTTGTCACACGGAGCTTTAGCAATGGCTTGTGAATATTATCCTTTACTTAGAATACCAATGCAATACATTTGGCTGTGGGTAACAGAGTACCCAATAGGTGTGGCTTAAATAGCAGGTATTTCTTAATCTCACATAACAGGCCATTGGGAGGTCAGCCATTCCAGGGCTGGGCACTGGTATCCATGACTCAGGCTCCTGGTGTCACTCTGTTCTGCCACCTTTGGTGGTTTATCAACTTCATGGCTTCAGGTGGCAAGTATTACATTCTCTTGGACAGCGTCCTAAGCAGAAGGAAGGTGGCAGCAACAAGAGGGCCCCTTTCTTCTTGTTTTCTGTTGTGTGGGGAGGAAAACATTTCCCGGAAATCTCAAGCCAACTCCCTCTTACATCTTTGCCAGAACTTGGTCCCTTATCCAAACTTTGACTCACCATGACTGGGCTTGGGTTGCATGCAATTATGGCAGATATTGCTACTGAGACAAAACTGGGGGTCAACAGGCAAGGGAGAAGAGAAACATACAGCTATACCCCTTTGGTTTTCAATTACTGCACTCAATTCTTTGGATCTATCCTAAGTAGGGGGGCAGAGTTTTTTTAACGTGTGTAAGCTTTGACAATTCATGACTGAATCAACGCAAGTGTTTTATTTGCAAAAATGTGTTTTGGTGCAGGAGTGGAGATGGCAAGCAAAGACGTTAAAGGCTCCAAAATCAACACTGTTGGGCACTGCTGGTTGCTTCAAAAACACGTCACCTATCTGAACTCTCAGTGACTCAGATTCTTTACCAGAAAAACAGGACTGGAAATTATTAATATTTTCATCATCCCACTGAAGACTGGTAAGAAATGCCTAATAGCTTTGAAGTGCTATGTAAATGCTAATAGAATAAGGAAGAGGAGAGCAGCTTGAGCTCCCAAAGGCATTGGCAAACGTAAATTAAGAAACCACAGGTAACGTTCCAAATGCTTTAGAAGGACTGTAGCATGGCCTGGGTTGCTTCACAAACAGTTTTCTCCTCCCCTCTCTCTCTTCAAGTCTCTATCTCACCTGACTCATTTGAATTCCAAACGTATGTTCAGAATAATCCCAAGGTTTTTGCTATGACTCATAAATGATCAATAACAAGAATGAAAAACACAGCAGGATGCTCTTTGGAACAGTCATTCCTTATAATTTCAGGATGAGTTCCCAGCGATTTATGATATGAGGCTCTTCAATTTGGGGAAAATAAAACAAAGAACAAAGGTACATCAGCCCCCCACCCTTTTATTCTCTTGGACATGGCATATTTTCCTGATAGCCTGCTCTACTTTGGAAGATGGAAGAGTCTCAGCAGAGTAACACACTGGCTTTGCATCTCCAAAGCCTCTTGGATTCCCAAGTTTTGGTGCTATCACCCAGAGTGCTTGTTTCTTAGGTTCTGTATCCAGAGATTCTGCTTTAGTGGGACTGGGATAGGTCCTGAGAATTGGAGTTTCCCTAAGTTCCTCTATGACATTGATACTAACTGTCCCTGAATCATGGCCATGGAGGGCACCAAATTGACTTTTCATCTTGGACTTGAAATGATAGGAAACTAATGAACCCTTAGCCTGAGTGTGAGTGAAAGCTGTCTCAGGTAGTGGACATTGGCACCCTGACCAGCACTGCCCACTGGTTTCCTTTCTGTAACACACTGTGCTGCGGGAGGGGAAGGGTGGGGGAGCCAGCAGTGTTAACCTGTATCTTCTGCCCTGTGGCCTGGTCAGTGACGTCCCAAAGCTCATGGTGAATTACATGACTCCATGAGCTCATACTGGGAACTGAGGTTACATTTTCATTTCATTGGTTGATAAGTCAAGGAAGTAGCCAGGTGCAGGAATAAGGGGTAGAATGCTGGTGAGAGCTTTAAAAAATAAAACTGTTCATTTTATACATGTGTGTATACACATATGTATACATGCACTTGTATGTATATAAACAGATATAAAATACATATACACATATATTATCATATATAAATATGTATACACATGTCATCATAAGTATATATACACAATCATATATAAAATGTATATATATAATCACACATAAATATATTGCAATCATATATAAATATATACATATATAATCATGTACATATACAATTATATATGTGTGAACATATATGTGTATACAATCATATATACATGAGTGTATATGAAAATATACTAATAGGTTGCTTGTATATTTGTAGTGTGTATGTGTATACACACACATATAATTGTATATACACACCATACATACGATATAAGTTATTTCATTGCCAAAGTTCAATTTAGTGAAAGCAGTTCTGTAGAGGAAAGAATTAAATAGAAAATTTCTGAGATTATTACTGTTCTCCTGTCTGTTTCCCTCTTGTGAAAGGTTCATTTCAGCAACAAAAGTGAAACCATGGGTGGGAGAGCTCTGAGTTTATCTTGACATTTCTAAAGTTGGGCTGCTTTGTGTGAAGGTCAGGTGGCCTTCTATTTAGGTGTATATTCTTCTCCGACTTCTCAGCTTTCATAAGACACTGTCAACCTCAAACAGGTCCAGGTATGCTCTCTTTCAAGGGTTTGTCAGGGCCTAAGACCCCAAAGCCCTGACTCTCAAAGCTCAGTTCAGGGAATCTTATTCCAAGAGAAGCTTCTGAACACGTTCTTGCCTTTTTCTCTAGTTTCTCAAAAATCTGTCTTTGATTCAGTAACACCAGCAGAAAACTGTTATTAGATCAAGATTCTGGTAAAATTATTTTAACGCAACAACACTTTTCATTCATTAGATATTATTTTGTTGTCTAACTTGGGATATATTAAGAAGAGCTGAAGGGTTCTGTTTATCCCACTAGTTGTAGCAGCGTCAACAGGAATAAAGTTCTGAATGGATCCTGGGAGCTCTGCAATATCATACGTTCCCAGGATTCTCTCTTTTTGAGTGAATCTTTGACTTAATGAGACTTAATTTGTGACTTGCATTTTTATATTCATCAAATGAACTGAGGTTAAGGCAAATAAACTTACGGTAATGAATTGGGAATTCACCACTCGAATTTTTATTTTGTGATTCATGTGACTCATGAAATCCAGGGGTCCACATGATCCTGTTTTGTTATGGAATCATATTCATTGAAACTGTACTGTGGTATAATTGTGAGTTGCAAATCTTTACATCTTTTGAAAAAGGTACTAAAAGGAAAGTTTATTCTTTGGGCATTGTAAACTTTCTCCCAATCTTGCCTTCTGTCTCAAAGTTTCCACACTCTTGAAAAAAACAATAAACTCTCTTCACGTCATCATCTCTCTGCCTCCCCAAATCTGCTCCCAGCTGTGAGGCACTCCTTCCTTCTCTTTTCCATATAAACCCTTCCCCTCACACTGTTCCCCATGCTCCTTCTCCATAAGGGGATCATGGCTACAGGAAGTTCCAACACCTGACCTTTCCCATTGTACATGGACTCCTGGGAACTGTAGTTTGTGCCTAGTTCCAACTTTTCAGAAAAAAAAAAAAAAGCTATTCTGGAATTCTGGAATAACAGTTTCCCTGTGGAATACTTTGCGTGTCCAGGCTGCAGGGCTGACTTCAGGGTATGCGACCATGCAATTGCATAGGACCTTGCACTCAGAAGAACCTGATGCTTGGTTTAAGGCTTTGTTGTGGCCACCTTGAAATTCTCAGAATTTGTGGGAAAGGGGCCCTGCATTTTCATATTTTACTGTGCCTGGTAAATTATGTAGCTGTTTCTACCAGCAAAGCATCCCTGGATCCTGATGTGTTTGAGCAGTGACTTATCAGCCACGTGTTTATGAGAAAGGAATGGGAGCTGGGTTCAAGGGAAGGGGTGGATTTATCCATGTCTCTTCGTAGCCCGCTCCCCACAAGTCACTGGGCTTGCTTTGTGGCGCTTCAGTGCTAGAAGACAAAAGATTTTTTTTGCCCTCATTCTTCCTCTAAGGCTGAGCATTTAGACCTTTATCAAGGTTATTAGGCTGTGAGAGTGACTGGGAGACTTTGAAGCTCTGATGAAACCCCAAGGTAATGCTGGTTTAAATGTTTACTGAGAGGGCCATAGAAATCGAGCCTCCGTTAGTACTTTCCCTTCTAGTTCACATTTCAAAGCACTTAAACATCACAATAAAGTATCTGTATGGTTTCCTTCCTAGGGGAAAAAAAAAGCATTTTCTTCACCCCAAGTTTTATTTTTGAGTTGAAATTTTTGTTCTTGTTCCTTTAAAAATAATGAATACACACACACACATATCTATATCTAGATAGATAGATAGATAGATAGATAGATAGATATAGATATAGATATAGATATAGATATAGATATAGATATAGATATAGATAGATAGATAAATAGATAGATAGATAGATAGATAGATAGATCTAGTGAGATCCTGGGGCAGTAAGGACATGTGGTTAAAGCCAAGAAAACCTGAAAAATAATAATGCATCAATATTGGTTCGTTAATTGTGACAAGTGTAAGATATTAAAATAGGGAAAACTGCATTTGTGGTGTATAGGAACTCTCTACCATGTCCATAATTTTCCTGTAGACCTAAAACCATTCTAAAATAAATAAAGTGAAAACAAAAGTAAAAGTAAGTTTTACCTCATATTTAGTCATATTAAATTACTGGAAAGCTTCCTTGATTGAGTTGTTTTTGCTGAGAAACAGAAAGATGTGCTTGGTGAACATTTCATAACCAGTTTAATGATGATTACCTTCTATTAAATGAGAGACACCATGCTGGCCCGTACGAACCTGCTGCCTCTAGTAGGCACTCACCTCGGAGTGGAGGAAGGAGCCAGAATCAGAAACAGCACTGGTTGCATAAATCATGGCACGAGCAGATGGTGTCTGATGACCAGGCTGTGACTTCAGGTCCCTGGAGCACCCAGCTCCCTCCTAAGTGCCTACCCTTCCTGAAGCAAGGGCTGAAAGAGCCAGTAGAGGGCAATTCAGTGTGTTCCGAGTGAGTTAAAGGGTGACAGATCTCAGCGAGTGTATTCAATCACATTAATTTTAATGTATTCTACACGTCTGATGTAAAAGATTCAAACTGACCTTTCCAATGTTCCTAATTAGTTCTCTCAGGACAACTTCTTTATCATTTCCTAAAAGTGGCTTATGTTCCCATTTTAGCAAATATTACAATTTATAATTTTTGCATATGTAATTGAGGAGTTGAACAAGGGGATATCTGTGTGGAATCGGCATAAGCAAAACAGTCCATTGAGATAATACAGTGTTATAAAAAGTTTCATGTGACTTTCTTGAGGATACATGAACCACAAATCTTCTGTGACAGAGCATAGGTACATATAATATCTTCCTGACTCAACAGTCATTGAAAGATTTATGCAAAATGCAAGATAAGAAAGTTGTCCATGTTTTTAGCATCAAAATATAACATTAACTATAGGTATAAGCCAATAATCTCAATTCTGAAAACAATTCAAAGATTGTGTTTTCTAATCTGATATTTAAATATTACTTAAAGAATTTTCCAGTGACATCTTAATTCCCATATTGTCATGCCTTGTATGCCTTTCCAAACTGTTGGAAACTGGTTTTTACTAAATTTCTTGTGACTAAAAGGATACACATTCTAAAAACCTGAATTTGGTTATCAATATCAGAATAAATTGCCTGGTCTGGTGGCAATTCAGATCTTAGAAAGCTGGCCTGGTGTTTTCCATTTTTTTCCTGTTCTTAATAACAGTAAAGCATAAACATACAGAACATTCTCAAAGGATATATACCTCAACATCTTGATGGTGATTACATGTGAGTTATGTGGTTAAGGATTATTTTAATTTCATTTTTTATATCTCTTTTCTTAAAGTTATTTTAATATGGCTTTACTCTGAACATGCATTACTTTAATAATTGGAAAAACAGCATTAGTTCCATAAATCATAAAACATAGCACAATTGAAATGTGTTCTGTTAACACTTACTCTTCATTATATTAACATTGAAGAATACTATGAAATTGTTAGTTTAATCATAATAAGGTTAAGTAATATTAATGATAATTATTACTATGCTATTGTACAAACTTATTAATTCTGAATCCAATAATTTCTATGTTAGCAAGAAGATTATCATTGCCTTATTGTTAATAAAAGAAGAATTTCTAAGCAATCTAATAGTATTCCCAAGTTAATCAGTAAATGTTAATATACTCAAGAGCATATTAGGCTTGTTAAAATCCTTAATAATCCTTATTTGCATATAATTATTTTACATGTATTTATTTTGTGTACTGAAGACTATGCCAAAATACTCTCCCAAGTCTCATTTTCCTCATAAAGTGCTTATGACTAAGGAAATGTGACAGATTATTCTGATTTTGCATATATTCTAATTGAAGAATAAAGTGTCAGACTGCACTTATGGAAGGGTCAGGGGGTAATTTTTAGGTTTCCAGAAAATTCCCTTTGCCTCCAGTGTTACCCTCCACTTCTGCCTGATACCCAGGATTTCTTTTCTACATGATAATTGCCTTTCATCTAGAACTAGAACAATAGTTTCAAATACAAATATCTCAGGGACAGTAGATGAGTAGGAATCACAGCAGGAAACATACAATTAGGAAGAAATACGAAGGAAAATTGGCAATTAACATAAAGAACAAACAGGCTTCAGAACACATTTATTTGGGCCTCGTTCATCAACTTGCTTAAGAAAAGAAAGCAACTTCTGAATAAAGATGGCGGAGTAAATGCTTATTTATTCATTCCTCCTTAGGCTCACCCCAAATAACAAATAACGGAAAGTAGAAAAATACCAACCTCAATGAAATAAGGAACTGGCCATAACCCCAAGGCATAACCCCTTTGAGGCCTATCTTCCAAATAATGTGAAATCTACACCAATACAAGTGAAGAAACTCAGTGCCACACACACATCCTCAGACCTTGAGCAGGAACAGAATTAAGTTTACCAGTCAAGATTGCCCCATCATCTACAGAGCCTCTGATTAAACCTTGGAGCTCTAGGGTCACTGTTGTTCTTTGGAAGAATTAGGAAGTATCCTGGTAAAAACCACAAAATTGTGGGGGAGGTGCAACTGAAGGAGAAGCCACACCACTAATGCCACTTCTACTTGAGTATGACCCAACTACCTAGCGTAGGAAGAATGACAGGCGCAGTGGTTACAACAGGAGTTGGTAGAGCCTGTCACCTCAAAGACAGTACTAGCTCTTGGATGCACAAAATTGAGGAAACATGTAAGGATGCTCCTATACGAAAGAAGGAAAGTGAAGGAAGATGCACTAACAGTGTCTGGTTTGATGAGCTGTTTGATTGGTTTGATAACCAATCCCAGTAAGAGCTGTAGACCCTTCCAGCTTAATCCCCTTCCCGTAACATGAAGGAATCAGTATGGGATCTCTGAATAGATACTGGGAGGAAAAATACAAAGGAAAGAAAGATAAGCAAAAGTTGGATGAAAAATGAACTATGAATAACAAGGAGATTTATTCATTTGAAAAACAAGAAAAATTAAGAAAATTTCATAGTCTTAAAGTAATTACAGGCAACATGATTTATTACCCTATATTTTTAAAGGTAAAGCTCAAACAGAAGACTCAAGGATTCAAACAAGGGATTACAAGACAACACCAGGAGATAAAAAAGCAAGCTGGTGTACACAGAAAAGACAAAAAAGCATATAGCAAAAAATATTAGAGAGATAAAAAAGCATTCTAGAAGCAGCAGAAAATAGAATAACTAAAACCATTCCTCTTGGCCTCTCAATGCAAACTCAAAATGAATAAAGAACAAAGTCAGAAACCTCATTATGGAGTAAATATCAATAGATGACATAGAGATCCAACATATAAATAGAACAATGGACATTAAAAAATGCTGAAAAATATAATAGGAGAAAACTCACCTGAAATAAATTTGTTAAAATGCACATTGAAAGTACACAGTGTCTGGGAGAAAAAATAATTGAATCAGAATGATCAACAATGAGACATACCCTGAAATCTAAGAATAAAGGGAAAAATTACATAGGTATACAGGATGAAAAAAAAGGTCACCTATGAGGGGTACAAAAGGAAATATCAGATTGATTTCAGAATTCTCTACAACTGTACTCACTACTGGAAAATCAGGAGTTAATATTTGCAAAACAAACGCAGACCGTAGGGAGAGGGGGATGGGAGCAAGGAAAGTATAAGCAAGAATTTTATATTGAGCTAATCTTTCACTCAAGCATAAAGGCGACGGACAGATTCTCAAGCTTGAAAGAATTGAGGGCGCAGGGAATACAACACCAAAGAGCTCTTGAGAAGGAATATTACTGGTAGACAAATTCCAGTCAAAAGAGTTGCATCAAGTAAGCAAATCAGAAATGAAAGAGCTAAGCAGTGGGATGAGCATTCACCACTTTTAAATATAGCGTTAGGTTTAAATCACTTTGGGAATTGCAATTACAAAACAATTGAAGTGTTATAAATAATAATAATAATAATAATAATAATAATAATAATAATAATAATAATAAAAGCATGAAATCAAGATGGGGTGGGAGAAGCAAAGCATGTTTATTCTTTCTTCCTTCATAACAGGAAGTCCATTGATACGCACTAAAATAAAAAACATATGCCATCCTCCTACTATTGTCATGAGCCCCTTTTTACTTAAATTTCTGGGACGATTTCAGGAACAATTAGTACCTCCCATGATGGAGAAAGATGTACCTGCATTGCAACAATTCCTTTGTTTTTACTGCAACTCATTTTTGCTTCTATTAAATTCAAATACAATTAAATATAAACCTCCGTAAAGTAAAAATGGCAGGAATAGTTTGATCTGAGCTTCTGACCAGTCTTTCTACCCTCTTCCCGGGGGCTGTGGAATGTCAGAGTCAATGCCACAGACTCTGGAGATGGGCTTCAATTCATAAGTTCACCTACCATTCGTATCTGCTTACACAGGCTGCTTCGGCTGCATTTCGGTGGCCTCCTTAGGAAAGTGAGGGTGAAGATAATATTTACTTCATAGACTGTTTCAAAAGATGACAATGTCCGAAGGAATCATAGGGCCTTGCTTATTGTAAGTGCTGAAAGTCACTTTTTGAACAAGACCAGCTCACTCAACCGAGTGCCCCTGGCTCGTCAGCCACGAGCTCACCAAATGGGTCCCTGAGAGGATGGGGTGGGAGACGAGAAATAAAAGAGAAGAGAGACAAAGTGCGGGGACAGGAGGGACTCAGTCGGCTGGTGCAAAACTGAGACCTTGTTTATTGGGTATACAAGATTCTTAAGGGGAAGTGATTTCCTCATTCTAGGGAGCAATTCCCTAAAGCTAAAACTCATGGGCTGAGGAGAAACAATTTCTCCTCAGCAACAAGCTGTGTTATACACAATATAAACCAATGATATAGCTAGGTAAGGTTAAACTGAGGCAAATAGAAACTATCTACAAGTCCACAATAGAAAGTCCCAAGCATGTGAAGCAGGTCCATGGTGGAAAGTCGCAGAGCGGTCATGCATATAGAAACTGCAAGTCCACAGTCCATAAGCAACTGAGTCCCTTAGTCCATGAGCTTTTCCTGTCAGCAAGCTGGGGTCTTTACTCTGCACTTGCGTTGTCTGGAAGCAGTTTAAGGCAGAAGCACTGTCCCACAGGTCCCCACCAAACTGCTCCAAGGCCACTTACCCCAGGCCTGGATCTACCTGGAGACCCAAGCTTGCCAACCTCAAGCCTCAGTGTCCCTGGCTGATCCCAGCCAGCTCCCAACAACTTTTTATGTGTTTGATGTTTGTTTCTTTTAGTTTAGCTCATAGGCATTTGGAAAACACCTCGCTATGTATATAAAAAATAAATATTTTTAATTCGGTGAGAGGCAGAACTATGATACCACCAAGGTTCCTGGCACTAGGTCTCCTGCTCTATAAAACTAAGCCATCATGATCCTGCAAGGAAGTCTTCTCCGAGGCTTATTGGTATAGAGTATTTCGGCATGCCTGAGGAGTTAAAACTCCATCAGTCCCATAAACATTTCTTTTGATCAATTACATTTTCTTCATCATCTGAATCGTTGGGAATTTAATGGAAAATTGGTGCATACGTTGGAGTGGTTTACCCTTGCATTTGGTACTCCGTTTTATATCTCTTCCTTATGTCACTCAATGAACGGATCCCCAGTGTGTGACAAATATGAGAGGTAAACTTTTACAAAGCAACATTAATGGGACCATTATCTACCTGTAGCTACATGGTGGGTGTTTGAAAAGAAAATAATTCAAAAATAACATAAAAGCCATTCATAGCTCAAGTGTTGCTATTTATTAAATGAAACTCTGAGATCAACTCTAATATTGAGAAACTTCCATGTTTCTCTAAACAGCATGGTATTAAATTACCAAATCTTTATGAATACTGGCATTTCAAGAGCAGTTCTTAAAGTTAATTTGGTGCCATTGTTCTGTTTCTAATTTGATATGAAACAACCCAAATGTGTTTGGCATCTGCAGATACCTGCCCATCTCATAGGAAATTCTAGAACTAATAAATGGCTCAGCTCAGGAAAGCATATTCACATGAGCTAGTGGTAAAAATAGGTGGCATTAAGGGGATGAAAGCTAGCTAGCCCGACAATGAAACTATGAAGTTCTGAAATACATTGAAATTTGAATGAACATGCTAAACCGTAGAACTTGATGTTTCACACCCTCCAACTCTGAATGCGCTGACATAAAAAGGTTCTGGCTGCGTTGATATATTAATATTTCACTTGTGCCGAAGGGAGAAATTGGAAGAGGCACAATTAATGAAGGCAGAGATTGTGGCAGAAGGAAAGGAGATGAGAAAAGTAAGTAATGGAAGCAGTTCAGGGTGTTCAAACTGCTTCTTATCTTTTTTCAATTTTTCCACTTTCATAGGACTTTAGGTGGGAAAATCATAACCCAAGGTACATGCAGATCTCTCTGTTTCAGAGAAAAATGAACAAATAATGGAGAATGGCAACCTTGAGAGAAACAGTAGAAGGCCCATGTAAGAAAACAAAATCTTAGGCATTTGAGCCTTTCCCAGAGGTGTTTAAATTTTGAGCTGGCTTTATTATTTATTATTTTTAAAAAATTTGAAGTGGCTGAACTTATTTATTGGAACCCTACAAACTTGAGTACCCCATTTGTTGGGCATCAAGACGAATATCTTTTGGTATCATTTCTGAGAAGGCTGAAGTATTCCCCAAATAGCCAATGTTCATTTAACTTGGCATAGTTTATCAAGGAGCTGAACCGTCTGCTGCCTCGGTCTAGAGGTTGTAGCTGTTCTCAGACTGTCTGGAAATGTCTATATTTAGTTTTCCATCAGGTATCTTCCTCTAATATCTTTCATGCCCATATGGTATATTAACAACAAAATAAACCAGCCATCATCTCCGTGGAAACAAGCACAGATGTTTTGAAATATGCCTGTAAAAAGTACTCACCAATGAACAACCCCGTATTTCTTTAATTAATTCAAATATTTTGCTGTCAGCTCTTTCTCTTTGAAACCACAGATTGTATTTCATTCTGAGATTCGCTTTCTTCCTAATAATAGAAACAGATATGTCTCTTTGGTCCCACTGTCTCAAGATTCAGAAATCAGATTCCTCTTGAAAATCCCAGGCTATGGAGTAATTCATCTGTAATCACCATTTGGTGCCTTTTATCCTCTCAATAAAGGTCACATCATAGTCACATGAGTGCCGTAGCCCTTCTTTTGGTATATCAAGCATTTTCTTCTGGAAGCATTTCTGCTAGATGGGCCAACATATATATTTCCATTTACTAAGTGTTCAGAAGCTTACACAGCTCTGTTCTATCAATTATGCAAGCACCACTTAACATTTTTCTTACATTCATCCAATATGCATGTTTTCCTCCAAATATGACTGCAGGCCAGAAGACCACAGACTTTCTTATTTTTCTCTTCATTTTATTGTTCATGTGGATATAGTGTCTGAAATCTGACATGAGAAATAGATTTTACCTGCCTGGATTCTAGTTTAGGAGTGGATTTCATTTTTTTTTTCTGTAACTCTTAGCCTATGTTAAAGGAATATCAATTAAGCTATAAGAGAAGTAGACTGAAGTGTAACACTGAAAGAAACTACCATGTGGATTTATTTCATGGCATTAGAAAATTATTTTAGAGGGAGTATAGTGTATTAATAGCCTATTAGAAATATTAATATACATTATTATTTTTTTAAGCTTACTGATAAATTTCACATGAATTTGAGTCCCCTAGAGGTCACATGGGGATAAGGATAGAAAGAGACATAAAGACAATGCAGATTAATGCAACAGGTGAGGAGGATGCTTTAATAATGTTTTTCTGTTTGCCAAATACTAGCTCTCTGGAGAACTCAGCAGTGGAAAGACAAGCTACTCACACAAAGATGCTGTGAATACCCCATTATCCATCCCCTCTCTGCCCTCCATGAGTTGAGACAAAAAATGAGAGAAAATAAAATTTTTGCCATATCTCCCTTGTGTAGCTGGTTTCTGTGCCATGGAAAGCAATACAAAACAACAATAAAAAAATAATAAAAAAACACAAAAGACACAGTTGAAGGGGTCAGGATTTTCTCATGGGGTAAGGAGGTTGAAATCTAATCACATGAATCAGACTCATAATACTTTTAAAGCTTTGTATCAGTAAACACTGATTTTGATCATTAGTAATGCGAACAAGAGGTTAGAAGTGCTTGCTATAAATTATAACCCATTAATTATATAATAATTCTTACAATTTTTAGAATTTGTTATTATAATAGTTAAATGTTTCTTATGAGATGAAACATCATGGTTTCTTAAGGAAATCTTGTAGCTCAAATTATTTCACTAGAAGAAATCTTATCTTCAAAGTGTGTAAACAACAGTTTCAGTTTGGGTGGGACAAAATGCGGATGTGTATTTATGGAGTTTTACTAATATATCTTGTGTATAGCTCAAACACCAGAGTCAGTGTTATTTAGCAAAGATGAGACATAACACATTCTGCATGGTTTTATCCCAGAATTTCAGTGCCGTCATGATCAAGGAATCCACAGATTTCTGCCTTCTGGGACATCTGGAGCTACAAGTCATGCCTCTGGATTTGATTTCTTAACAAACATCTAAAAATTGTAAAGGTTGTTGTAGACCTACATCCCAGGAACCCAATATATCTTAGCCCCCAAATGTCTGTACTCCAACACTATGCTGAATCAATGGCAAATGAAACAGACACTGGGAGATCTATGAGATCAGACAAAGACGAAAAAATTCTGTTGCATTTTAATCTTTTGGACTCTAACTATTTATAGAGAAAAGGACACAGATCATGTTTAATGTTGAAGGACAGTTTCACAATGCAGATATAAGTCATAATAGTTAGCGTTATGACTTAATCTGCATAGTCACATGGCCTACCAAGAAGTTAACAATCACCATTCACTGTAGGCCTGGGAACTGCATTGAGATGAGAAAAGTGGATCATTACCAGCTAGTAATGTCTGAGGAGAGGGAGAACAATATAACCATGGACATGATAAGGGAGCCTGGGTGAAGAAACAAGAAAGGAGAGAAAACTCACCTAATCTGGCCAGTGTGGTCTGTTACAGTGGTGTGGGGAGAACGTAATGGTCAAAACTTGTCTGTGGCCCTGAGTATCAATCAAGGAACTGGGGTTTATGGTGCTGTGCGATCCCTCAAAGAAAGTGTGGCACCCGCTTTGTACTGACTGGGGTGGGTGTTGCCCACCAGGCCAGACAGAAGTTTTGGGGCATCCAGGAAAAAAGAAGCTAAGGACAATACTGATTCATAATGCCATCTTCAAAGACTGATTACTGCAATGGATGCTATCAGAGGCCACAGGATCACCCCCCTGGAGAAGAAACGGAAGCAACAACCTACAAAGTCCTAGGCTACGTTAAAACCAAGAGTTGTGAAGAGTTTAAAATACCCAGCATCCTTCTACTGTCACTCCTACTCAAGGAAGCAAGAGAGATTCTTTGAAAACCTAAGTCACAGCTGGCCACTCCTCTGCTCAAAATCTGTGATGACTCCCCTTCCACTCAAAGGAATCATCTGAGTCCTTACCATGGCCTCACATGATCAGGCTGTGTTCTCTTCTCAGGCTGTCTCAGGCCACCTAGCTCAACCTGCTTCTGCCTCTCATTCTGTTTCCCAGACCACCAAGGCAGGGCCTTACACGGTGTTTTCTCTTCGCCTAGACTGCTCTCCTCCCAGATGTCTGCTGGCTGCATCTGTCACCTTCTGTGTCTCTGCTTAAGGGGACCATCTCAATCATGTCTAACCTCCCCTCACGTTTCAAAATTGTAACCTACATGCCTCTTCCTGCCGTTAACTATCCCGGCTTTCTTTTTATTCCCCAGCTTCTGCCATCTTCTTACAAACTACGTGAGTCGCGTATTATGTTTCTTGTCACTCTTCTCCCAGAATGTAAGCTCCACGAAGATAGAAATCTCTGTCATTTTGTCAGAAATGTGTCTCCAGTACAATACCTGGTGCTCAATAACCAAAGGGACATAAGCAAAAGTTGAATGAATGAAATAAATGAAGGAATGCATTAGCTATGACTGCACAATCAGTGAGTCGGTGGAAATAGGATTTGTACCCAAGTCGCTTTCCTCCATTCACTCATTAGATGTGGGCTGAGCTATGTTATTAGGTGCCGGAGAGATAAGAGAGTAAGCCACTTCTGCTGCCCCTGCAAACAGCATTGGCTATAAAAGGGCCTTAAACCCTGAACTGTTAGATTTAAAAGCACAGCAGTTTAAAGAATGAGACCTTGGTTCTTGTCAAAGAGAAGAGCACGACGCCCTTATGGGTCTCTTGTTTCCCAGCGTAGATTGTACTTGAACCTTATCAATCAGAGCAACGTTCCCCCTGTAACTCCCAGCGCTAATTATATTAGTTCCAGATGCAATAATAAAACTGTCATCAACTGAAAGCTCCAAGCTGCTCTCCTGGGAAAGCATTTCTTCCAGTGTCTGCCGTTAGCTGTGTCAGCCTCCATGTTGTCCCGTGGTGACAGTGTGAGTGCAGGGGTGAGTAGCGGTTAATTAAATCATGGACCTTCATCACCAGGTCTTTTGAGACTAAGGAAAAAGCCTACCCGAGATATAATTTGGTATTAATAGGAAATACGGATCTTTTAAGATGTCCTCATTCCATTTGTAGAACACAGAGATGTCTAGCTGAGCACACTCTAGAAGGGGAGCTAAATGTTGTCACTAGAAGGCACGCATAATTGGGATTAAGCCCTCTGAGGAACGCGATGATGATTTTTATAATTCTGCCCAAAGGTGTCTCTTTATCGAGCCAGAGAGCCTAGCCTGGCATGGCATAAATGAGATTACTGGGTCATGCCCGCCCAGGCTCCCTTGCCAATAACATTTAAGCCACTTAAGTCATTTGGGGACACTTCAGCCAAGGTCACAACTAGAGATGGACTCCCACCTAACAGGGAGATCTAGAGCTTAGATGAGGGCGTGAAAAATAAAATGATGGCCAGCAGTCAAAGCAGCCCTGCTGAGTTCAGGCTGTGTAACACATGAGGGCTCCCAGCCAGGACCCTTCAACCTATAAACAAAGAGGGGCTCTCAGCACCACCTTTTCTCCTTATCCTTTCTAAATAAATACTCTAGGAATCTAGGTCGAAAGTCGTTCCTTTTTCAAGTATCCTATATACCTTTCTGGTCCCAGCAATACTAGGAAAATGCATTAAATGAAACAGAAAACTTATTTCTGTCTTCAATCCCCATTTACAGCAACAATTTTTATCATCCCTCACAATTCCATTTTCATGGTGTTTTGAAGGAGGAAGTCCTTCTTTCCCATGTACCCATTATGGTCAGGGCTGAAGCCAGAAGGAAGAAAGAAAACCAACACGTCACACAACTTAGTCCTAACAAGATCCTGGCAAAGTAGATACTGGTATTTCTAAGTGTGTCAAAGAGCAAAGGGTTCACAGTGGAGTTGGAGACACTGGCCCTGAGTTGCACACCTAGAAAGCGAGAAGCTGGCTTTGCCCCCACCTCCAAGTGCCACCTCTCTATCTTTTTTAGGGAAGACTCCAGGAACCCTATAATTATTCCTCAGATTGCCACTTTCACCCTCAGCTTAATTTTTATAGATACATAGGTAAGGTATAAGTCAGAGAAATGCTGTGAAGTCCAGCGTTGAGGGACAGTCTCTAATTTACAATGAGTTAAAATACAAAAATCTTGGCCTGCCAAGTGGTGCATTAGTTAAGAGCTGGCTTGGGATGCCAGAGGGCCCCGGTTCGGATCCCACATATGAGGGCCAGTGGCACTGCCCTCTACAGCTAAGATGCTGAACAACAG